>NC_074667.1:45187364-45548614 GCF_029448725.1 Salvelinus fontinalis | reverse complement strand
CAGTCGAGCTCCTTCTGCTAAGCAGCCTCAGTCAACTTCTTGTGGAAGTTTACCCACCTCTTTAATCTTCTTCTCTGTAGTGCTGAACTGTGGCCTCGATGGACCATCCAGAAACGCTGATTAAAATAGGACCATGGAGAATAATCCAATTTTAATCAAGCACTTTGATCTTCTATGTGCAAACTCTTACTCTCAGTGGTTAGACAAAGTGTGGAGAAAAGCATGGTGCCCACATGACAGGTTGGCATTGCCCAGCGATTAAGGCATATAGCTGCTTCGTTGATGCGCGGCCTGTTCTGGATGCTCTTGGCCCTGTTGGCATAGCGCAGGATGCTCAGGCTCTCCTCATAGTTGTTGTCTGCAGGCCACCATCAGGGTGCTAGTGTTCCCTCCCAGGGAGTCCTGCAACAACCGGGTCAGCTTGTAGTCTCGGTAGGATATGTGCTGAGATGACGTTGTCTAGAGCCGACTGGGACAGGTTGATCTTGGTGGCCTCACAGAGCCGTTCCCCGGTGGTACCCGTCTTAAACTGGCGCTCGCTGCCCGCCAAGTCGAGCAGCACACTATGTTTTCCTAACTGACATGTTATTTAGTTTCAGATATATACTGGAGATGTCCAATAGCCCACGAGCTAATGCATGTAATTCACAATAATCAAGTTGTGAAAATGTAGTAGGATTTATTGTAGGCCTACCTCAACCAAGGAGTAAATGATCTCGTTGTACATCTGCTCAGTGTTTTGGTCAATGAAGAGGCTTCCATCAAAAGTTAATTGTTTTGGTGGCTCCTCCTTCGCCCCTGGCTTCTTGATGAAACACTGACAGCGACTCATCTCTACGGATACTACCGTCTTACAATTCAACATTTGCGCCCTATCATTCATCGGCGGACAACTGACCACTACCTTCACTGACTCTGCAGCCATTTTTGCCTCAGTCTTCTTGGGGTGTCTGATATCAGACACGCAAGGCAACGCCTGATTAACACCGTTTGATACTAATAGCCAATATCAAAATTATAGTCAATCGTCAGATGTTGAATCCATTGATTTCAGCATTGTGCAAGCTAGAAAAATAAATAGCTAACCTACTGTTATTTTGAAGCAAAACAATTCATCTAACTAGCAGCCATGACAGAGATTTCCAGCTGACATGCTACAACTGAAGTGATCAGAATAACAAAAATTTAACCTATTGATCTGGTCACAGAAGCATGACAGCAAATCAGAACGCTAGCTAACTAAGCTACGGACGGTAGCTAGCTTGCCACATTGGCCAAGCCTCAAAGCAAACAGGTTCACAACCTGTACTAACTAACCTGCAAGACATGTCAGACCGTTAATTTTTTGAAATAATTTCTTATCAAATACATTTCCCGCGTGCTATAAAAACGTAATATTGGCAGATGCCATCATGTCGTCCAATGAAAACAATCCGTGCTCAAAAACAAAAGTATACGCAAAAAAACAAACAATATCTCGCTCTGTCTGTCCCCTTCCCACCGCGTTCCGAGGCAACCATACACTTGTTAAAACCACGTCATGTGTGAAAATTGCCAAGAAAATGTTTTTGCTGCCTATTGTCTTTCCAAAGAGCCAAATTTGAAAACACTTCTTGTTCCCCCTAAAAATACAGACTTAGATCAAGTTAATAGATGTGTGCGTATGTATAAAATCCGGCAATGCATTATGCATAACCCAAAAATAAAAATAGCCTAGACTTTGTGGTGTAAAGTGAGTCATGTACCATGTTCTCACAGAACATCTTAAAACATGCCGTGAAAAACAGACAGCATAACACGAGGCATACAGCTTAACACATACAAAAAAGAAAATCCCTCTCATTCATATACACACACACACTAAATTCCTACTTTTAAAAAATGTATACAATTTAAAAAGTAGGTGCAGCTGAAATAGAATATACATCTCAAACACACTGACATAAAAAAATAACTACATCACAGGCGAAGTGCCAACATCTTACTCCACACCAGAGCCTTACATTTATCTAAATATATGGCTCTGCTCCACCCTTGCGATCAAACTTCCCTTTAGCAGGTGAATTGTGATAAGCATTACTTATCAGAAATCTCAAAACAATAAAAGTAACCTAAATGAAGCAAAGAAGTGAATGAATTGTATTGTATTTAAGTGCAAAGAAATGAAAGGTGTCAGTGTCTCTTAAAGAATGGGATACATCAATCAATCCAATGTTCAGAAATTACTTTTAAACCCATTGCTTCCTCTGGTTATATTCTGCATTCTTTCTTTTGAGGCTTTGGTGTGCCTTGCCAACATTCTCCTCCCACTCGTAGCAGTGGTTTACACGGGCACAACTCAGAGGAAAGTCCAGCTCCTCCTTGAACTCTGTGTAGTGCTCTATCAAAGCAGCAATGGTGCAGAATTCTTGTTGGCAGTTCTAGTAGAAAAACATAAATTACTTCATAGCTACACATTGAACATGCATTAACAAAGAGCTTAAATTGGAAGTTAAAGAAAGTTGATGAAAATGGAATGATTGACCATGACAGCTCACCTCAAGCAGGTATGTCCCTTTATAGGTGTTGTCTATGAGGTGGGTGATGAGGCCAGAAGAGAAACGAATGATGAGAGAGCCACAGCCAGGTCTCTTAGGATGCGGGCACAGGAGGTACGAGCCCAGGACGTCCTCCTCAAGCAGGGAAGAGCTGCTGTCACTAACACATGGGGGGGGGGGTGAAGACCAATGGTAGCCCTGAGATGACTTACATGACTTTCATCAAGCAAACACACCATAAAGCACACAAGGAACTGGTCTGGGATAAGTGCGAGTCAGGTAAATGTGGCTCAGTTGTTAGAGCCCGGTGCTAGGAATGCAAGGATTGTAGGTTCGATTCCTGCTGGGACAACCCTATGCAAAAAATCTATGCACACATGACTAAGCCACTTTGGATGAAAGTGTATGCTAAATAGCATATATTATTATAATAAAAGAGAGGGGGACTCACGTGGTGATGCCGGCCCAACACCACACTGCTTGAGCCAGAGCTTCTTCTGTTTCGGCTAGGCTCGGGGCCCGGGCTCTCCTCACTGGCATTTTGTCCTGCCCCTTTCCTGTTTCACATACAAGATAAGAGATTCCTTAGCATCTTGGGATGATCACATTTCAAGATGTCCCTCAAGGGAAATGTTGTTTGCTTTGGATAACCTCAAATCTATTTCCATTCCACCTCAAGTGGAGTCACTGTGAAAAAACACACTGATGTGAGTACAACTACTGTTTCAAGGGAAACTGTGATAAATTAGTTCATAAAACATCATAACATGTTCACTTCAGAAATGCGTGGTAAAAAGATTAACGTTACAGTAATCAGAACCCTGTGAAAAGAAGTGCCTACAACCTTAGATGGTGTATGTAATGACAAATCAATACCATGAAAAATGTAGCCTACACCACAGACGTTGAGTGAGTGCCCATCACAAAGCACTAAGGGTTTGCATTACCTAATGAACTGTTTCACTCTTGAAAGAGCTCTCTGCACACTTAGCCCACCTTGTGGAGAGTTAAACCAATCCTGGAGGTGGCGTTGTTTGTGAGGGGTGTAAGTGAAGGACCGATAGGCCCCTGAGCGCAGTACTTTGTTGCGGATGGCTTTCTTGCGCACCAGGGAAGGAGAAGTGATGACGTTTTCTTGGATGCTTGGTTGTTCCTCAGTTGTTGCGCTGTTGTTCTTTAATGGGAAGACCTACAATAAAGACCCATAGAAAGTGTTAACAGGTCAACAGCTAGGCCAGCACAATGTACAGGTTTCAGCTACACAAATAAAAAATAGCATTATTTCACTGTGCTTTCACAATTCAGTTAAAACAAACAGGTTTGACTGACTTTTTCCCCTGGGAGTAAGCCCTGAGTGGGGGCCCTTCTGAAAGACACAAGGGCGCTGACACTGAGAGGGAAACCCTGGTTGAGGAGGGAGGGGGTACAGTTGGGCAGTGGGCCTGCAGACTCAACTTGAGCCTCCTCTGGGTGCTTCTCCAGGTAGGACAGCTGGAAACAGCGGCACAGCAACAGGTTCAGGAACTGGGCCTTGGAGGGAACACACCAGAGACAAATTATACAATAAACTGCAGCTTAAAGCCATCACAGAGGAATTTAGTTGACGACCATCTTGGGAGACAAAGATCTAACTCTGGTTCTTACTGCTCTGGCATGACTAGCCTTGAAGAGGTGGCAGTATAGTTGGGCATCAGGGTTGCCTGGGTTGTGGGAAACAAATGCGAACTGGGCGTCCAAGGGGTGGGCGGTGGAAAGGGAGACCCTTCGTAGAGCATGGGCCATGAGGATGGTCTACAGACAAGGACATTTTTTTAAAGAATGTTGATGTAGTGTACACAGCTCTAACAGCAATGATACACGTGCTTTGCTCTGAGAAGGTCAACTTACCGTCTCATCTTCATCATACATCTTCACACCTTTGATGGAAAATTTCAGGGACACAGACCTCCTTTTCTTGCATGTCTGTGAAAAAGTTTAACACCTCAGGCAGGCACATCCTTCCAGTCTCAAGTTTTTTGGGGGGCCAAAACAATATATTCTTTGTGTTACAGTTTATCATTGTTGTTCTGAACTCAATGCCTGCAAGCCGTTTTTAAATGACACATTTAACGTGACTTTAACTTGGCCATTAAGATATGTCCACCTATTGCTTTCATGCCCTTTTTGTGGTTTGAGCACCTGACCACGAAAAGGTCTGTGCACGACCCCATCTCCACCATAAATATTTGTGAACAGTCAAGACATGCCTTAAAGTACTGCTGCTTTCTAACTTGTTATTACCAGCACCTACTTTGAGAGACTTGAGCTGTGTGTGCAACTGCTGCATCTGATCATCCAAACAACAGTCATCCACGGGAAAGGAGCCAACATACTTCATAAAGAAGAAAGACTACATGTTACACAGACTATGAATTTTAGATAGACATCATGTAATGTAACCAGGTGCAGAATACAAGGGAAGAGTAAAGGCAAGGAAGATTTCTTCCACTTGGGAAGTACTTTTATTTCAAACAAATAGTACTTCCATATGGGGAGGAAAAATATGGCTTACCTCAGCTGACCTTGTAACTGTGCCATCATCCCTGACTGGTGTCTCACCCATCCTTATCACTCCTGAGTTAGATTTTTGTCCTGCTGTTTCTGGAGGACTTATCCTGAGTGCTGCGGGAGAAGATAGCATTGTAGCACCCAGCATTATAAACATTGGACATGTCAACAACGTTGCGTCTGGTAGTGTTATTATCCCTATGGGAAAATGCTTTTGTAACCAGGAGGTAGTTATAAAAAGAGCTGTGAACGCAAAACTTTCAATTTAAGCAAGGCACAGGTATGTGTTGTGGTAGATAGTAAGTCTATAGTAACTTCAAAAACTCGATAGTAATTTCAAAAACTCGATAGTAATTTCAAAAACTCGAAACTGTCAGATCGACACAATACTTTTGAGCTAATATTCTATAAGAGGAACAGGAGCTCAAGCAGTACACCTTTTCAGGTGTCGATAATCAGCTCCTGCCCAAGTCAAGCACTGGATCTAAACCTTGTCCTCGTGAATTCTGAAAATGATATGCGCACCTGCAATCGAATAGATTGTGGCGACTGTTTCGTTTGAATCGTCGAATTACAAGCCAAACCTTGTCAGTAGCATACTCTTAGCCCTACTGGTATGGATTTCGTCACATTTCAAAATTAATTCCATAGCCTTCAGACTACTATTACAGCAGTCAGAGCACGCGGGTGACACCCATTATTCTGTTGTCTGAACGGCCAGAGCAAACATTTACGCACAGATGAAGTATTTCTAACCTGCAGGCGCAAGTTTGGTAAACATGTCAATAAATTAATTATAATAAAATACCTTAATTTAGTTTCAAACCAACGCTATTTTCACCTCCGTACTCCTACTCCGGATCCTGTGCCACAGTTCCAATTCCAAACTCTGATTTCCCCTCCTACTCAAGGTTGCTTCACCTTATCAAGCTGACGGGTCCGTGTACATTTCGTTATTTTGATTTCCGAATAAAAACGGAGAATGGAAAAACGCTAAACGATTCCGTTTGTCAATTGTTTTCTAAATTATTGTGTCAAAATTGGACATGGAATAATGGAAAACAAATAACACAATATATGAAATGTTTGTTTTTAGTTTTGTTCATACCGGAAGTTTGGGGTCCTGAGTGGTGCAGTTGTCTAAGGCACTACATCTCCTTGCTAGAGGCGTCACTACAGGACCTGGTTCGATTCCAGGTTGTATCACAACTGGGATTGGGAGTCCCATAGGGCAGCGCACAATTGTCCCGTCGTCTGGGTTTGGGGTTGGCTGGGGTAGGCCGTCATTGTAAATAATAATTTGTTCTTAACTGACTTGCCTAGTTAAGTAAAGATTAAGTAAATAAAAATACCCCCTCAACGAATATGGATGTCCTGTAGGGTGTGTGTGTTTACAGCCTAGGTTGGAATCACAAAGAAAGGATTAAACTGTGTGTGACAGGAAGAGAAAAATACTCATGCACAACTTAACATTCCAATAGAACAAACTCAACAACTGAACAAAGTTGGCTTGCACTACTAGCTGGCTACTGACTAGCTAGCAGGCTGGATAGCTAGGCTTTTCTAGTTACTGGCTATTGTCATGCTAGCTAGTGGAAGTAAGTTAGTCGTTCAACCTGCTACAAGATTAAGCAGGTCAGAGATACCTGCTGCAGAATGGTCAGATTTCTACATTACTTTCTGTTGCTAACCTAGCTAGATCTTCTGTCTGCTGATGGTATTTATTGACTGAGTAATAATGAACAGAAGTTACTGTAAATGGTTATCTATCTGGCACTTTGCATAGCTAACTTAGCTATTGCTTACATATACAACAATATCCAATTAAGCTATATTCAATGTGAGGGTGTATGTATGTGTCTGTCTGTGATATCTGGATATTCCTGCAGGAGAAGGGCACAGTATGGCATTTGAGCAGATCATCATCATCAACTTCATGTACTTACATCAGCCAATACAGTAAGTTCAAATAAGCAATTTTATTTGAAGTATACCCCTACCAACATTTCCTGCTTACTGAAAGGCAGACTTACGCTATACACTTCAGTTGTGAACACGACTATTGCTGCGACAATTGGCCTACTTCTTTGAATGTATACAGGCATAAGCTCTTAATTTGATCACCCTG
The DNA here is from genome assembly GCF_029448725.1 of Salvelinus fontinalis. Taxonomy (NCBI): domain Eukaryota; kingdom Metazoa; phylum Chordata; class Actinopteri; order Salmoniformes; family Salmonidae; genus Salvelinus; species Salvelinus fontinalis. The sequence goes on along the minus strand of NC_074667.1, from coordinate 45,541,402 downwards.
TTGCAGGAAATTTCCTGGAAAGGCAAACTTGTAGTGTATTCAAGGTTTAGAAAAGGCTTCTAAAGTTTGTAATTTCCACTTTAAAATGTCAGAGTTGATATGCCCTAATTAAAAATTATTTTTCTGCTGTGAGAAAATGATCAAATTAAGATCCTACATCTGTACATACCCCATGTGTGTGGGGGGGGGGGGGGGGTGATCAGTGATATTGAACCAGTGTAATATAACTTGCTTACTGATCCCCCCCACCCTCCACACAAACTCTCTCCATCTCCTCTCTCTCTCTCCCACACACAAAGTTTGGTCACTCTGCCCTATCCAGTGGACATGATACGCTCAAGGTCCTGCACTACCGTCTCCTACAACACCCTGATGAGAAGCAATAATCCTGGCCCCATGACTGTAAGTCTACTTACAGTGCATTCAGAAAGTATTCAGACTCCTTGACTTTTTCAAAATGTTGTTACGGTACAGCCTTATTCTGAAATGGTTTAAGTCGTTTTTTTCCCCCTCATCAATCTACACACAATACCCCATAATGACAAAGCAAAAACAGGTTTAGACATTTTTGCCAATAATATAAAATAAAAAAAACAGAAATAACACATTCACTTAAGCATTCAGACCCTTTACTCGGTACTTGGTTGAAGCACCTTTGGCAGCAATTACAGCCTCTAGGCTTCTTGCGTATGACGCTACAAGCTTGGCACACCTGTATTTGGGGAGTTTCTCCCATTCTTCTCTGAAGATCCTCTCAAGCTCTGTCAGGTTGGATGGGGAGTGTCACTGCACAGCTATTTTCAGGTCTCTCCAGAGATGTTTGATTGGGTTCAAATCCGGGCTCTGGCTGAGCCACTTAAGGACATTCAGAGACTTGTCCTAAGTCACTCCTGCTTTGTCTTTGCTGTGTGCTTAGGGTCACTTTCCTGTTGGAAGGTGAACCTTCGCCCCAGTCTGAGGTCCTTAGTGCGTTGGAGCAGGTTTTCGTCAAGCTTCTCTTTGTGCTTTTCTCCGTTCATCTTTCCCTCGATCCTGATTAGTCTCCCAGTCCCTACCGCTAAACAACATCACCACAGCATGATGCTGCCACCACCATGCTTCACCGAAGGGATGGTGCCAGGTTTCCTCCAGACGTGACGCTTGTCAGCAGCCTAGTGGTTAGAGCGTTGGGCTAGTAACCAAAAGGTTGCAATTTCGTATCCCCGAGCTGACAACGTACAAATCTGTTGTTCTGCCCCTGAACAAGGCAGTTTACCCACTGTTCGTAGGCTGTCATTGAAAATAAGAATTTGTTCTTAACTGACTTGCCTAGTTAAATGAAGGTAAAATAAAAATAAATTCAGGCCAGAGTTCAATCTTGGTTTCATAAGACCAGAGAATCGTGTTTCTCATGATCTGAGAGTCCTTTAGGTGCCTTTTGGCAAACTCCAAGCGGGCTGTCATGTGCCTTTTACTGAGGAGTGGCTTCCGTCTAGCCACTCTACCATAAAGGCCTGATTGGTGGAGTGCTGCAGAGTTAGTTGTTGTTCTGGAAGGTTCTCCCATCTCCACAGAGGAACTCTGGAGCTCTGTTGTCAGTGTGACTATCGGTTAATTGGTCACCTCCCTGACCAAGGCCCTTCTCCCCCGATCGCTCAGTTTGGCCAGGCGGCCAGCTCTAGGAAGTCTTGGTGGTTCCAAACTTCTTTCATTTAAGAATGATGGAGGCCACCGTGTTCTTGGAGACCTTCAATGCTGCAGACATTTTTTTGTACCCTTCCCCAGATCTGTGCCTCTGCACAATCCTGTCTCAGGGCTCTACGGCCAATTCCTTTGACCTCATGGCTTGGTTTTTGCTCTGACATGCACTGTCAATTGTGGGACCTTATATAGACAGGTGTTTGCCTTTCCAAATCATGTCCAATCAATTGAATGTACTACAGGTGGACTCCAGTCAAGTTGTAGAAACATCTCAAGGATGATCAATGGAAACAGGATGCAAATGAGCTCAATTTCGAGTCTCATAGCAAATGTTCTGAATACTTATGTAAATAAGGTATCAGTTTTTTTTGTTTTACACAGTTGTAATAAATCTATCTCACTCTCTCTCCCAGATACATTAGAAGTTGTTTTGCTGTTGGCACCAATCCCATGCTGTCAGTCTGCCAAATCAACTACATTATCCCCCTTATACTAAACTTTGCTCAACTGCCCTTTGACTACATTGGTTTAATTCAATGTTTACATTTGCTTCAAGTGTGGTTTTTACTGAAAGTTGACAGATGACACTTGTATGGAGGGATGTGGTTGTTGTGGTGGGAGATGGGTTTGATTGAGAGAAAAAAACTCTCCCCTACCATCTCTTGATAAGTAATACAAGTGAATGTAATTGCTGCATTATATACATGATCCAAAAATAAATTAAAAATGAATATTTTATAAGTTACAAGCTAAGACAAAAATAGATGTCATATTACTTTGTTGTGCTAGCAGCTAGTGCTTGTCAGCTAGTGCTAGCTACTGCAAGCCAACTTTATTCAGTTGAGTTTGTTCTATTTGCATGCTAACTTAATAAGTTAATCATCTTAGCTACCATGAGTATTTTTTTAAATCTTCCTGTCACACTGTCTAATCCTTTCTTTGTGCTGCTGTAACAGTATAACTTTAGACCGTCCCCTCGCCCCGACACGGGCGCGAACCAGGGACCCTCTGCACACATCAACAACTGACACCCACTAAGCATCGTTACCCATCGCTCCACAAAAGCTGCGGCCCTTGCAAAGCAAGGGGAACCACTACTCCAGGGTCTCAAAGCGAGTGACGTAACCGATTGAAACGCTATTAGCACGGACCACCGCTAACTAGCTAGCCATTTCACATCCGTTACACTGCCAAGATAGGCTGTAAACACCCCACTAAGATCCTGAATATTCTATGCAGGGCTGTACTTCTGTGTAAGAACAAAACGAGAAACAAAAAATGTAATATATTTGATTTGTTTTCCGTTATTCCATGCCAAATTTTTAAACAATAAATGAGAAAACAAGTTGATTTTCAAATTCAGTTTTCCCATTCTCAGTTTTGATAACGAAACGTACGCGGTCCCTGAAGCCCACAGGGCTGCATATTTCCCAACTCAATTCAGAAAATGGTTGGCCATTCACCGGTGTGTTTGGGCGTGACTAGAAACATGTCTCTTTCGAGACAGTGTACACTGAATGTACAAAACATTAAGGACACCTTCCTAATATGGAGTTGCGCACCCCCCCCCCCCCCCCCCCCCCCCCAGAACAGCCTCAATTCGTCAGGGCATGGGCTCTACAAGGAGTCGAAAGTGTCCATAGGGATGCTTCCCACAGCTGTAGGACCATTTTTGACACACATGAAAAACTTTATTTCCCTTGGGAGAAAACCTTTTCTCTAGCCTTTCCATGACAATGTCGAATATTCCCCCCCAAAGTACACTCATTGAGAATTAGTATATTTTAAGTAGTACTCCTCAAACCCAAGGGTACCTGCAGCTACTGGTTCAGTAGTACCCTAGCCGATTATACACACAAATCGTGGAGTTGCGTTTAGTCGGCTAGGTAGTATCCCTGGCCTGTGGTAACCCATCGTTCCTGAATTGTTATTCTCATCTCATTTCCCCCTGTTCATCAACATGTTTCAATTTGCATGATAAGTAAACAATGTTTTGAATATCTTCATTCACCAAAATGATTCATAAGCGGTCTGGATATATGGATATGGCCTAATTTGCAAACTGAAATTGCAAAATTAGGTATATCTATTTCAATAACCCACAACTGAAACATCCAGCACTTTGAGTGAATCAAATTGACATCTACTGATTTGTAGTTTGTAGCCACTACCCTACAATGTATACTTTTGCTCCAATTTATGATCCACCAGTAGATGCTGTATTTGGTGTTTGTACCCTTCCTTAAGATCATGACAGAATGAATAACAAGGAATTTAGTACAAATAGCCATTTTAATAACGACTTGGAAAAAAGCATAACATAAAGAGTTCACGCATGCAGGGTATGCATGAGCCACACCTTCAAAATGAAGTTTCTTCAAATCTTGCACTATTACACAGAATGTAGACGATTTTGTATTTTTTTAGCTTTATATGATAAAATGAACTTTGATTAGTTACGAACTTTAAAAAAATATTTCCCTAATACTATGCAGTAGTACTGAATTTGACAATGACAAATTGCTTCCTGATGTCAGTCTCCAATCAAATTAAGTATTTTAACCATGGGCCCTGCAACTGATCAAGGAACGTTAATTTAAATAACACAATTCATTACATGAAAAGTTGGCTCTCATGCTCTCAAATTCACTTACATAAATCTCAATATTCTTCAAGATTTGAAAATTTACTCCAGATTAAATGTAGAGGATTCTATATTTTTATACAAGGAATGTGTCAAGCTAAAACATGGGAAAGTGGATTGGGATGAAATGTTAAAATGAAAAGACAAGTCACTTTGATTTTATGTTAGATCTCTGCATATACACAAGTGTGTGAGGGAAATTGTGAAATTTCACAATTCAATACCTATGCAATTTTACAGTTTTTGAAGAGGACTTTCTACACAATGGTGTTTAGAAGTTGGGTTCACAGAAATGTAACAGTTCAAAGTACAGTAAATTGACATGAACTGATAACTGTCACCTCCCTATCCTACAGAGAAGAATTCTAGAGCCCCAAACAGGGGGAAAACAATGATGCGAAAGAGAGCATGGCTAGAGGCAGAGCACTGCAGCCTTCAGAGCTACAGTTAAACTTCCACTGCTGGGCAATAGTGAGCTCACTTCCTCTCCCTTAGGGACTTGCGGGCTGCTGGCTTGGCCTTCACTGCAGATTTGGCTGCTTCCTTCTTTGCAGGTGGTGACTTTTTGGGCGCTGGGCGCTTTGATGCTCTGCTTGTCAGCTTTTTGACAATGGGCGTTTTGGGCTTGCTCGCTGGAGCAGCTTTCTTGACTGGTGTGGGTGCCGCCTTAGCTGGTGGGGGTGTCTTCTTTGAGGCTACAGCTTTACTGGCAGCTGCAGGTTTCTTAACTGGGGGCACTGGTTTGTTTGTTGGTGGCACTGGTTTCCTCGCTGGGGGAACAGACTTCTTGGCTGGTGGTGCTGCTTTCTTAGCTTGGGGTGCTGGTTTCTTGACTGGGGGTGCAGATCTCTTAGCAGGGGCAGCTCTTTTCTTGCCCTTAGCCCTTGACTGACTTGCCGGCTGTGACTTCTTGCTGGGGGGAGGGCGACGTGCTTTAGGTGGTGGCCGCTTCACAGCTTTCCTAAGGATCGTATTGAACAAATACACTGTTAGCAGTGAACCATTTGAAACCCCACTATTTTCATTGAATTTCAGCAATTTGACCTTGGACTCACCTCTTAGGAGGGGGTTCATCATCTGACTCCTCATCCTCCTCAGACGACTCCTCTTCCTCCTCATCAGAGTCCTCCTCATCAGACGAGTCAACCATCTTTCTGCGTTTAGCCTTCTCTGCCATTTTCTCCTCTTTCACTTTCTGTTTTTCTGGGAACAGAATGGCTGGGCTGTGGAATAAGAAAAGAAAATCTGATGTCTAATCTGAGCCCCAAAAAATAAATAAAAGGTATTGCAAGAGTGCGGGCATTTCTGTTATTACTACCAGACTGTTGAAATATTCAGTACATCAGAGGTTCAGTAAACATGAATGAAAAGTGACATGATTAGTAGTGTAGTCAGCATCTTTCTAAACAGAGAATACTGCTCCTGGTATAGCACACATTTGTGCAATTATGTACAGAGGGCAGCAATGAACTTCAGTGTAATCTTCCTAGAGTGGAGTTCTACCTGGGGTGGTAAGGGTAGCAGAGCTGGTAGGTCCCATTTAGCCCATTCCCAGTGATCTGCTCCATCCAGCCCATCATTTTACACTTCTGCAGTGTCCTCTTCAGGCTGTTCACTGAGGGAAGAGAAGTGCCCAGTGTCAATAAAGAATCTTAACATCTCTGATTCAACCCAGCTAATGAGAGAGCTCCTGCAGTTTCAGGTAGGTATTCACACATTGTCAAAGCAGTGTTTCAGTTAGGAGAGTAAGGGAACAGGTCTTACCCACACGGTACTCCATGCTGTCCTTGTTTGTCTCTAAAAGGAATTTGCGGAGTGTGGTGGTGCTGCAAGTCTTGGGTTCGTTCATGGCCACGATGGCTGTCATGATAGCGTCCTCCAGGGGCCCACCTTTAAGCAGGAACTTGCCCCCTTCCCGCTTCAGCTGTGAGAGGGTAAGAGAGAGTCTGAGAGAAACACCTCAGAGCAAAGATCTAACATTATAGATGCCAAAGGCCTTTATGGAGTAGACTGAATTGTGCATTCCTTTAGTACAAGACTAACCTGGAATGTTCCAGAGGCACCTTTTCCAGTGATCTGCTCCAGTTGACCCTTGTCCACAGCTCTCACCAGGCCACTCTTTAGGATATCCGGCCTAGGAATGAATCGGTGACTGAATTGAGAACCCTATTTTAACCCACACCAATCTACAAAACTTTGATGGACATCCCACAGTTCAAAAGGTAGTGGGTTCCTTATTTTCAGACTGCATTAAACATACTGTAGATTTGGGTTGCGCAGAAGTTTGCATTACCATGTCAGGTACAACGTCAAGTTAGCATGTGTTTACGTACTCAAGAGAATAACAGGACCCGATCACTGAACCCATTCCCAATCAAATATGACAATAAAAAGGTATTTACCGATGCTCCACGTTGAGTTGGGGGAAGTGCTGCTCCACATATTTCTTGATCAGAATGTAAGACGCCTCTTTGGGCTCACATAGCCGTGTGATGATCAGGGGCAGAGCATCCCCAAGGGTCTCTGCCTTTAACCCAGGAGCTACTGCCATCGGCTTCTAGCACCAAACCATCAGAATCACAGTCAAACTCAGTTGGTAGAGCATGGCACTTGCAACGCCAGGATAGTTGGTTCGGTTTCCGGGACCACCCATACAAAAAATGTATGCAAGCATGACTGAGTCGCTTTGGATAAAAGTGTCTGCTAAATGGCATATGTACCTACATTATATAGGTATGCACCGTATATTTTATTCATATTATGTCTGCTAAAAGCCAAATGGGACAATCACATAATGGTACATTGCTATTGTTTAAGTTCGTAGATAGGTGACTGAAAATACCTACCCCTTTAGCAGTGGATTTATTAGGGGGCTGCTTCCCAATGGTAAAGCTTCCAGAAAGGCCTTTACCCTTCAGCTGTGAATAGGAGGTAAAGGAACATGAGTATGCAGGCCAATAAAGCACCAGACGCACAGGGTATAGGGCACCACAACACAGGTCAAACACTAGGATAGGCTGCCACCTAACATTTGCAATTCATGTTCATTCACTGTCAGCTGTGGTCAGGGATAAGGACTTCTCACCTGTTTGATGGTGCCCTTCTCCAGCTGCCTCTTGAGAGCCTTCTTGAGAAGAAATTTCCTCTTGTCCAACTCCAGGTTAGGGTATTTCTTCACAATGTACTTCATGACAGAATGGGCTGAGGCCCCAGTCTTCTCCTTGCAGGACTGCAGAGAGGAAATATGATAAGTTGCAGGTGCAGCATTCGTGGGGAGTAAGGGATAACTACATAATAAGTAGTGATGCACCGATGTGACATTTTTGGCCGATACTGATATCTGATATTTTCTAAAATAACCCTACATTTATAAGACAGTTCTTATTTGATTAATGGTGGTCGGACCCATCTATGTGAAGCTAGCCACAAGTGGACTTTGCGGTTAGCCTTCAAAATAAAAGTATAGCATAATTATACTATTTGTATTACTGTCAATGACATACTTTTATTTTGAAGGCAAACTGCAAATTCCACCATTGTGCCTAATCCTTATTGTGGCTAGCTTCACAAAACATAACCCGGTGAGGTCGAGCCTCACTAGCCAGATGAAGCTAGCTGGCTGCTTATAACATTAGCTTTGGGCAACAAGGTTAAGTAGCTGGCTAGCTCTTTAGTTTCATGAATTGAAGTTCAATTTCAATAGGCGAACAACAAGTGGCAACCTAGCTAATACTTACTCACAAGGATTCCTAAATCATTGCTAAGAATAATGAATATGACTGCAGTTTCCACTGGTCATTGTTTTCAGACTGGTTGTATTGGTGCTAGCTAGGTACCAAGCTAAAGCTAGCTACCCCAGAATTTGCGGTCGAACAAATGATGGTTTATTACCAACGCGGTATTGTCAAAACATTGTTTGTGGCCGGTGTTTGCAGACTTTTGTACAGCTTTGACAGTGCTAATGTATCGTTTTTGACAGGCAAAGACCCAAATGGCGTTCCATAGTATGTATTTCGTGAAGTTAATAGCAGTGATGCTATTACTGTGTAACTCCGGAAGGCCAACATCTGAAAAATAGCGCACTTGGTAGTGTGTACCTCGACCAGTTGGCGAAAGCCAACATCACCCATGACAGAGAACGATTGATTGTCAAGGGCTATGAATTCCATTATCTTGGCTTTAATGGATTTCGCCTTTGAGTTGTCTCGCTGAAATGTTCTTACTCTTTCAAATGACTGCTTGGCTTGTTGCCTGCTCGATCCACACAGCAGACATTGTGGGCTAGGTTAGGAATGCTGTGTTGCACGTGTAGCGCAACATTTTACGTGGCGTCATTACATCATGCACCTACGTAATATAGGTATGCACTGTAGCTTTGACATCGGTTTTTAACATCGGCGTTAAACTAGACATCGGGCCGATACCGATGTTGGCATTTTTAGCTAATATGGGCCTATTCCGATATGTTCAGATATATTGTGCATCCCTAGTAATAAGTGTGTTGTGTACAGACCTCAATAGCCTCAATGAGTATGTCGTCCATCCTAGGCGGTTGCATGGTGGAGGTGCTCTTATTAGTGAGCGTTGCACGTTTGCTGGCAGACATGGTGGCCCAGGCAGGAATGGTCCTTTTAATGGGCTTCTTGACTTTCTCTTTCACTCCATCTTTCTCTCTGCAGCCAAACACAACATTTTTAAATTGAACATTTATCGAAATAGATATGAATGCAACATTTGCAGGGTTTGAGCACAAGCAACTCACTCCTTCTCAGCCTCTTCCCCCTCAGCCTTCTTCTCCTCAGTCTTCTTTCCAGTTGATTCATCAGGTTTCTCACCATTCTCTTTTGGGTCTCGTTCACCTGTGCCCTCACCTTCTCCTTGACCCTCCCCCTTCTTGGCTACTGGGGCTGCGGGTGCTACCTCCTGCTCCTCCTCAACAGAGGCAGATTCTTCAGAGCTGGCATCAGGCTCTGAAGAGAAATGTGGAAGGAGGAAGCAAGAGTGAATATGTAAATTCAGCAAGTAGATGTAAAACTTTATTTACATGCCACTCAACAACAAGAACTCTGAACAATGTCTGATTCCACGCTTTCCTAAAATAACCACTAATAGGAGGCAAGACCTAGATTCAACAGCATTCCAATCAGGTCCTGTAAAGTGGTGACTATTCACTCATAGCCTGTCAATGCTGGGTACCAATCTGAATCCCAAAGCATAGTTCCTGTTCATGTCGAGGGTCTTGAACTCACCTCCATCTGGTGCAGCCGAGGGGGGTGTCTCCTGGGGTGGAGTCCCAGCTGCACGACGTATAGGCATGACTCCAAACTGTTGACCATAGAGATGCAAAATTATAAATGAAAACATTTCCTCAGTACTGACAGATAAATTATGCATTACCGATCACAATAAAGTTATTGGATCTAAAGCAACTTAGCATCACCCAATGGTAACGTCATGCAGTCACCCACTGCTTCTGTATGTGCGAAGAAACGTCAATCATGGCCTCATTCATCAAATGCAAGATACTGCTCTTTGCAAAGTACATTATCGTCAAACATCGATAAAACCACAAGGAGTGTGCACTTTTCTATCGTGTTTTGGAATGGTGGGGCCGTGTAAATAGTTATCAAAAATTAATATCGGTGAAGATGCACGTCTTCCAGTAAAAATTCAAATATGGCCATTTTGTCCATTGATTTAGGCCACCCCACACCGTAATGGCGCTGCATAGAGCTGATGGTAAATGCACCGAAGTTGCATTGGTAAATAAGAAAACGGCGCATGCATTTTTGCAAGAGGTCTACTGTAGAACGCTTTTTGCAGGGACTAACCATGAACAATTGTTTATATTCTTACCTTTAGACTTTCTATAAAGATGTTGAAATAAAAATTGCTTCGCTCTTCTTTCCTTCGTTTTTATTTTTTTGTTACTTACGTGCCCCTCCCCCTTGAACGTACACGTAGCAACCTCGTGGGTGTGGTGTCACGTTGGGTGTGTTCTTTGTTGGTTCTTGCTATGTAGAATCCTTGGGACGTCCAACTATGACGTCACCCCATTGAATTTAACATTTACAAAACTGTTAGGGTTAGGGTTATGGTTAGGGGTTAAGGTTCGGGTAAATGACTGGACAAAGCCATCGACCTCGTGACACCGTTCATTCCTATGTGAAGACTCAATAGGCATTGAAGCCAAATTAAGTCGGTTAAAACAAGTATGGGTAACTGCATACTTGGGAGTTTGTCTGAAAGTGGGCTTGCAAAATAAGTGGGTGAATCGGGATCAACAGCTATGGGTGTACATTTTTTTAAATGTATTTAACCAGGCAGGTCAGTTAAGAAACAAATTCTTATTTACAATGACGGCCTACCAAAACTCTCCCCCAACCCGGAAGATACTGGGCCATTTGTGCGCCGCCCTCTAGGACTTCCGATCACGGCCGGTTGTGATACAGCCCGGAATTGAACCAGGGTCTGTAGTGACGCCTCTATCACGGCGATACAATGCCTTAGACCGCTGCACCACTCGTGAGCCCCAACATCAGTTGGTGGATCAACAGCGACAGGTGTCTGTAGTGACATCAGCGCTCCATTATTGGTTAGACCGGCCATTGCCAGGTGCACTGTGAGTCAGCTTAATGTTTACATAGCAGGTTAAGATAACCTGCTACATTAGTTAAGAGAATTAGTGTAGCAGGTTAGGACAATTAACACATGAATCTGTGAAGATTGTCTCAGAGACGACATGGTGCGTTCAAGACAACTAGGAACTCTGAAATATACGAGGTCAAATCATGACGTCAATGGTCTTCAGGTCGGAAAGAGGCTCGAGTTCCCGAGTTGGATGATCGTTGAAAACGATTTCCTCAGTCAGAACTCATTTTTGTTTGTCTTGAAAGTACTGAAGTCAGAAATTTCTGAGTTGTTTTGAACGCACTTTAGTCTTAAATTTCAGAGTTCCCAATTGTTTTGAACGCAGCATATATCATGCCTAGTTTGAGCTACCCCAGGAAGTGACGTTGCAGGCTAGCTTAGTGCTGCTCCCTCTCATTGAGTAACTCAAGTTGAAGCCCGACCGGAGTACTGCAGGATTCCATTAGCAACTAAATTGTCCTTATTACTTCCTTTGTGTGCGATTAGAGGGTATTATTGGTCCATGATTGTCATCGAAAAATGTTTTATTTACACAAATATTGACCACGAAGATTTCCATTTTTCTATTCACTATAAAATGGGGAATCATGTTTTCTTCTAACAATGCCTACAGTACCATGGCCACCCTTGAACTTCAGTGGCTTCAATGGGAGGAGGCAGTCATTCTTCCTTGGTAAGGGCAAGCCAGTACAGTCAGTAGTGTAAAGTACCTAAGTAAAAATACCTTAAAGTACTACTTAAGTAGTTTTTGGGGGGGTATCTGTATTTTACCATTTATATTTTTGACAACTTTTACTCCACTACATTCCTAAAGAAAATACTCCACACATTTTTCCCCTGACACCCAAAAGTACTACATTTTGAATGCTTAGCAGGACAGAAAATGGACCAACTCACACACTTATCAAGAGAACATCACTGGTCATCTGTGCTGCCTCTGATCTGGTGGACAACCTAAACGCTTCCTTTGTAAATTGTGTTTGGAGTGTGCCCCTGGCTATCAATTTTTTTCTTTAACCTTTATTTAACTAGGCAAGTCAGTTAAGAACCAAATCTTATTTACAATGACGGCCTACCCCACCGACGCTGGGCCAATTGTGTGCCGCCCTATGGGACTCCCAATCACGGCCGAATGTGACACAGCCTAGATTCGAACCAGGTACTATAGTGACGCCACTTGCATTGAGATGCAGTGCCTTAGACCGCTGCACCACTCAGGAGCAATACAAATAAATTGTGCCATCTGATTTGCATAATAAGGAATTCGAAAGTATTTATACTTTTGATATTTTTAAAAAGTACATTTGATCAATTACAATTACTTTTGATACTTAGGTATATTTATAACCAAATACTTTGACTTTAACTCAAGATAAGTATTATTTTACTGGGTGACTTTCACTTGAGTCATATTCTATTAAGGTATCTTTACTTCTACTCTTGTATGACAATTGGGTACTTATTTCACCACGGAGTACAGTATGAAGATCTGCATGCTTCCCAGACGAAACAGTTTGTGCATATATAATGACAACATTATGACGTTTTTGTTCGTTTTGGACTACAGAAAGTGTTTTTTCGGCTGTTGAGGCACACAAAATGTTTGAGAAAAGCCGACGTCGGTAGCCGAAGTCTACGTCCCCACGTCTGCGATTGGTCAACACTAGAGGGATTCTTCCATGAAGTGCCCATTGTCATTTAACGAAAGGACTCGTCCTCATGTAAATTTAGACTATTAGATCTCCTTGGCAAAAATGTAAAAATCCATGACAGATTTCTTGAGTTATTTTGTGTTAATTCTGACTAGTTTGAGGAAGCGCATACGGACTATGGCGTGTCAAAATTGACAAACAATACTATTGCAGCTTTTATCTTGTATTTCAAGTGAAGGTCATTTAAGGGAGTATGTAAGCAAACTTGTTGGTTCGAAATGAATGACGCATGCTGACGCTTTATTATTAGGCAATGTCATGGCGACGTTGGTTAGCTAAACTCAAGGGTAGAAACACATCAACGGGACATCTCGTGCCGAACTGCGCATGTGCACACCGTCAAGGTTACTCCTTCACTATCAAATCAAATGTATTTATATAGCCCTTCTTACATCAGCTGATATCTCTGTACAGAAACCCAGTGCTGTACAGAAACCCAGCCTAAAACCCCAAACACCAAGCACTGCAGGTGTAGAAGCACGGTGGCTAGGAAAAACTCCCTAGAAAGGCCAGAACCTAGGAAGAAACCTAGAGAGGAACCAGGCTGAGGGGTGGCCAGTCCTCTTCTGGCTGTGCCGGGTGGAGATTATAACAGAACATGACCAAGATGTTCAAATGTTCATTAATGACCAGCATGGTCAAATAATAATCACAGTAGTTGTCGAAGGTGCAACAAGTCAGCACCTCAGGAGTAAATGTCAGTTGGCTTTTCATAGCCGATCATTAAGTGTATCTCTACCGCTCCTGCTGTCTCTAGAGAGTTGAAAACAGCAGGTCTGGGACAGGTAGCACATCCGGTGAACAGGTCAGGGTTCCATAGCCGCAGGCAGAACAGTTGAAACTGGAGCAGCAGCACGGCCAGGTGAACTGGGGACAGCAAGGAGTCATCATGCCAGGTAGTCCTGAGGCATGGTCCTAGGGCTCAGGTCCTCCGAGAGAGAGAAAGAAAGAAGAGAACTAGAGAGAGCATACTTAAATTCACACAGGACACCGGATAAGACAGGAGAAGTACTCCCGATATAACAGACTGACGCTAGCCCCCCGACACATAAACTACTGCATCATAAATACTGGAGGCTGAGACAGGAGTGGTCAGGAGACACTGTGGCCCCATCCGATGATACCCCCGGACAGAGCCAAACAGGCAGGATATAACCCTGCCCACTTTGCCAAAGCACAGCCCCCACACCATTTGAGGGATATCTTCAACCACCAACTTACCATCCTGAGACAAGGCCGAGTATAGCCCACAAAGATCTCCGCCACGGCACAACCCAAGGGGGGGCGCCAACCCAGACAGGAAGATCACGTCAGTGACTCAACCCAGTCAAGTGACGCACCCCTCCTAGGGACGGCATGGAAGAGCACCAGTAAGCCAGTGACTCAGCCCCTGTAATAGGGTTAGAGGCAGAGAATCCCAGTGGAGAGAGTGGAACCGGCCAGGCAGAGACAGCAAGGGCGGTTCGTTGCTCCAGAGCCTTACAGTTCACCTTCACACTCAATCACATGACTTACTGAAGAGATGGGTCTTCAGTAAAGACTTAAAGGTTGAGACCGAGTCTACGTCTCTCACATGGGTAGGCAGACCATTCCATAAAAATAGAGCTCTATAGGAGAAAGCCCTGCCTCCAGCTGTTTGCTTAAACATTCTAGGGACAATTAGGAGGCCTGCGTCTTGTGACCATAGCGTACGTGTAGGTATGTACGGCAGGACCAAATCGGAAAGATAGGTAGGAGCAAGCCCATGTAATGCTTTGTAGGTTAGCAGTAAAACCTTGAAATCAGCCCTTGCCTTAACAGGAAGCCAGTGTAGGGAGACTGGAACTGGAGTAATATAATAAAAAATGTTGGTTCTAGTCAGGATTCTAGCAGCCGTATTTAGCACTAACTGAAGTGCTTTATCCGGGTAGCCGGAAAGTAGAGCATTGCAGTAGTCTAACCTAGAAGTAACAAAAGCATGGATTCATTTTTCTGCATCATTTTTGGACAGAAAGTTTGATTATTGCAATGTTACGTAGATGGAAAAAAGCTGTCCTTGAAACAGTCTTGATATGTTCGTCAAAAGAGAAATCAGGGTCCAGAGTAACGCCGGGGTCCTTCAGTTTTATTTGAGAGGACTGTACAACCATCAAGATTAATTGTCAGATTCAAACAGAAGATCTTTTTGTTTCTTGGGACCTAGAACAAGCATCTCTGTTTTGTCCAAGTTTAAAAGTAGAAAGTTTGCAGCCATCCACTTCCTTATGTCGGAAACACAGGCTTCTAGCAAAGGCAGTTTTGGGGCTTCACCATGTTTCATTGAAATGTACAGCTGTGTGTCATCCGCATAGCAGTGAAATTTAACATTATGTTTTCGAATGACATCCCCAAGAGGTAAAATATATAGTGAAAACAATAGTGGTCCTAAAACGGAACCTTGAGAAACACCGAAAATTACAGTTGATTTGTCAGAGGATAAACCATTCACAGAGACAAACTGATATCTTTCCGACAGATAAGATCTAAACCAGGCCAGAACTTGTCCGTGTAGACCAATTTGGGTTTCCAATCTCTCCAAAAGAATGTGGTGATCGATGGTATCAAAAGCAGCACGAAGGTCTAGGAGCACAAGGACAGATGCAGAGCCTCGGTCTGACGCCATTAAAAAAGGTCATTTACCACCTTCACAAGTGCAGTCTCAGTGCTATGATGGGGTCTAAAACCAGACTGAAGCATTTCGTATACATTGTTTGTCTTCAGGAAGGCAGTGAGTTGCTGCGCAACAGCTTTTTCTAAAAATTTTGAGAGGAATGATAGATTCGATATAGGCCGATAGTTTTTTATATTTTCTGGGTCAAGGTTTGGCTTTTTCAAGAGAGGCTTTATTACTGCCACTTTTAGTGAGTTTGGTACACATCCGGTGGATAGAGAGCCGTTTATTATGTTCAACATAGGAGGGCCAAGCACAGGAAGCAGCTCTTTCAGTAGTTTAGTTGGAATAGGGTCCAGTATGCAGCTTGAAGGTTTAGAGGCCATGATTATTTTCATCCTTGTGTCAAGAGATATAGTACAAAAACACTTGAGTGTCTCTCTTGATCCTAGGTCCTGGCAGAGTTGTGCAGACTCAGGACAACTGAGCTTTGGAGGAATACGCAGATTTAAAGAGGCATCCGTAATTTGCTTTCTAATGATCATGATCTTTTCCTTAAAGAAGTTAATTTATTTATTACTGCTGAAGTGAAAGCCATCCTCTCTTGGGGAATGTTGCTTTTTAGTTAGCTTTGCGACAGTATCAAAAATACATTTCGGATTGTTCTTATTTTCCTCAATTAAGTTGGAAAAATAGGATGATCGAGCAGTAGTGAGGGCTCTTCGATACCGCACGGTACTGTCTTTCCAAGCTAGTCGGAAGACTTCCAGTTTGGTGTGGCGCCATTTCCATTCCAATTTTCTGGAAGCTTGCTTCAGAGCTCGGGTATTTTCTGTATACCAGGGAGCTAGTTTCTTATGACAAATGTTTTTAGTTTTTAGGGGTGCAAATACATCTAAGGTATTGCGTAAGGTTAAATTGAGTTCCTCAGTTAGGTGGTTAACTGATTTTTGTCCTCTGATGTCATTGGGTAGGCAGAGGGAGTCTGGAAAGACATCAAGGAATCTTTGGATTGTCTGAGAATTTATAGCACAACCTTTGATGCTCCTTGGTTGGGGTCTGAGCAGATTATTTGTTGCGATTGCAAACGTAATAAAATGGTGGTCCGATAGTCCAGGATTATGAGGAAAAACATTAAGATCCACAACATTTATTCCATGGGACAAAACTAGGTCCAGAGTATGACTGTGACAGTGAGTAGGTCCAGAGACATGTTGGACAAAACCCACTGAGTCGATGATGGCGCCGAAAGCCTTTTGGAGTGGGTCTGTGGACTTTTCCATGTGAATATTAAAATCACCAAAAATGTGAATATTATCTGCTATGACTACAAGGTCCGATAGGAATTCAGGGAACTCAGTGAGGAACGCTGTATATGGCCCAGGAGGCCTGTAAACAGTAGCTATAAAAAGTGATTGAGTAGCCTGCATAGATTTCATGACTAGAAGCTCAAAAGACAAAAACTTCGTTTTTTTGTTGTGTAAATTGAAATTTGCTATCGTAAATGTTAGCATCACCTCCGCCTTTGCGGGATGCACGGAGGGGATATGGTCACGAGTGTAACCAGGAGGTGAGGCCTCATTTAACACAGTAAATTCATCAGGCTTAAGCCATGTTTCAGTCAGCCAATCACATCAAGATTATGATCAGTGATTAGTTAATTGACTATAACTGCCTTAGAAGTGAGGGATCTAACATTAAGTAGCCCTATTTTGAGATTTGAGGTATCACGATCACTTTCAATACTGGCAGGAATAGAGGAGGTCTTTATTCTAGTGAGATTGCTAAGGCGAACACCGCCATGTTTAGTTTTGCCCAACCTAGGTCGAGGCACAGACACGGTCTCAATGGGGATAGCTGAGCTGACTACACTGACTGTGCTAGTGGCACAGTATAAATGAAAGCGTGTCAGTTTGTCAGTTTCACGAGGTTGCAGTAAAAACATGTTCAACTACATTAGACATTGACTCGAATCTAGGTTGTGCCTTTAGATTTCACTCAGACTTCTCAAACCCAACACCCTGGGCTAGTCGGCTTGTTTCGCAATTGTTCCCGGATGTTGCGCCTCTGGGTTTTGAAACTGTGGTTAAGGCAAAGATATTTAAGCAATAAGGACCGAGGGGGTGTGGTACATGGCCAATATACCACGGCTAAGGGCTGTTCCTCAGCATGATCAACGTCGAGTGCCTGGACACAGCCCTTAACTGTGGTATATTGGTCATATCTCACAAACCCCAGAGGTGCCTTATTGCCATTATAAACTGTTTACCAATGGAATTCGAGCAGTAAAAACAAGTGTTTTGTCATACCGTGGTATACGGTCTGATACACCACGGCTGTCAGCCAATCAGCATTCAGGACTCAAAACACCCAGTTTATAATTATAACTAACCCCTTTTGTCCCAAGGATCCCGAATAGCACTAAAATAGTTATTTAAATCAGCGGAGAACGACTGCCCCCTCTCATTGAAGCCACGAAAGGCCGACTGCAGGCATTTTTTGCAGAAAACAGGATCTCCCACTATAGTGAGTGGGAAAATGGCAATATTTGTGTTAAATCATGGTAACAATTATTGCTTCTATTACACCAGATGCATGTCCTTGAACCAATTTTTATTTTAAATCACACACAGAAGAGGTACTGGGGCGGCAGGTAGCCTAGTAACCGAAAGGTTGCTAGATCGAATCCCCGAGCTGACAAGGTCATTCTGCCCCTGAACAAGGCAGTTAACCCACTGTTCCTACATTTACATTTAAGTCATTTAGCAGACACTCTTATCCAGAGCGGCTTACAAATTGGAAAGTTCATACATATTCATCCTGGTCCCCCCCGTGGGGAATGAACCCACAACCCTGGCGTTGCAAGCGCCATGCTCTACCAACTGAGCCACACGGGACCAGGAACGGGTTCCTAGAACATCAATGTAAATGTAGCGTGGTTCTGCGTTGTGTAATTCTTAATGAAGACGCTGCCACAACTGATGGTCTGCTCGTTGAAATCTTTTTATTTGCCCTGCACACGAAGAGACAACACACACGTTACCCTTGGTGCAGTCACAGCTCTCCGGCACCTTGCTAGCCGAGGGTCAGGCAAAAGAGCGCCAAAAGGAATTAACAGGTGCTGCGTGCACACACTCGCTGCACAACAGCATATACAAGTAAAACTATACAGAACATAATTCTGACAAAATAAAAGACATACCTGCACACGAAGAGACAACACACACGTTACCCTTGGTGCAGTCACAGCTCTCCGGCACCTGCGCGAGCACATGTACACTCACTCAACCACTGTCACAAGTACTTAGAAGTTACAACAGATACCCCAGTCAGTGAGCTCTGTGAAACTTGTTAACATAAATTCCTACACTGTCCACACTATAACAAACGTATGGTTGCAAAACAGTACATTGTATAACCTTATGACGGTTTTATATTAAACAGTTTCGGAGCCAAGGACAACATACCTTGCTAGCCGAGGGTCAGGCAAAAGAGAACGATAAAGTGGTATGGGGATACAGATAACCCGCGATGGGCCAAACCAAAATATACAAAACTTTTACAATCACTTGTATGTACAATATTGGTATGAAAAAGTGTTTGTACACCAAATAAAAACATTAGCTATGCAGCTGTAATTAAATAAAAAAATACACTGAATTATTATTATTATTATCAGATTATTAACATCCCCTCTTGACCTGGCCTATTTGAATTGGTCCTTGTGTGCAATTTGGTGCGTAATCTAGGGGAACAACATCACACTGCTACATTCACCCCCACTGTTTTACACTAGATTATAGGCCCAAAACAAAACACATTACCTCAAAGGTAACAAAGCAAAGAAAAAAATAATAATAATTCACACCCACAGGGCGACAGAGTAACCCAGTGTAGTCCCTTAATTCTAGACCCACAAATGGTCGATCAGCTGAAAAGCTATCCCGCGAAGGATTAGGAAAAATAAGGGGTAGCTAATCCCTTATTCAACCGTATACGAAAAATGCCATATACATTTTATGCCGATGGACTACACACAAAGTTACATGAATTGTCAAATATATTAGACAAACCCACAAATCATTCTAAGACATGCTTAGATTTCCTACATTCCTACAAAAGAAAAGGTAGGCAATATCCTACCGTCACTGAGAAACCAAGAACTGTTTCATTTCCTGTGTAGACATAGTTTGGATTAACCTATCCACTGGCTTAATAAGTCTACCCAGTCTAGTCCGAACACCCTCACCCACAAACCTAGCAGGAATGTCACAGACAGCACTAACCCTGCTAAGAGGTCTAACCTCAGGATGGGGAGTACTACAGATCCGCATCTCCGGAGCCAGCACACTTTCAGTTACCGACTCAACACTAGTAGTGTCAGACGACTGATCAGAATCCTGGTAGATTGTCACAGACCACACTGACGAAGCATCTTCAACCAAGGTAACATCATCCACACTGAATGGAGTTTCGCAATCAGAACTCTTGTAGGCTTCGGGGATATCTCTCTGGTCCACTTCTGCTGAGCACACCTCACTTAAGGGGACTTCATACGGTTGTTCCACCTCACTTCCATCAGCCGGGACTTCACCATCCTCTTGGAGTATCCTCCCAGAAGACTCAGGAAGGCCTGCTACCCAGTGGACAGTCCTGGCGTCACTCCCATCCATTTGGCTGGACATTGCAGACATCGCAGAGATCACGTCACCACTCGATAGAGATCCGTGACCCTCAGGTTCCTCCCACGAAGGTAAAGGCAGAAAGTTGACTGGCATAATCAGGTTCCTATGCACAGTTTTGATGCGTCCAGTGGTAGGGTGTTGGATACGATATGTGTTCAGTGAGCTGTTCTTTGCAACCACTATGTACACCACACTCTCCCAGCGATCAGCCAGTTTCTTCTTGCCCCTCTCCCCCTTGTTAGCAAGTAGAACTCTATCTCCCTTCTGCACCGAGTGACCCTTAGACCGTCTGTTGTAGACCTCGGCTTGTCTCTTTTGTTGCTTACTGGCATGCTGCTGGGCCAATGTCATGGCCTCTCTCAGATCCTCACCCAGAGACTGGACATACTTATCCACATCTACTGTGTCCCCATCCAACAGCACACTTTCAAACATAACATCTACCGGCAACCTAGGGGTGCGTCCGAACATCAAGAAGAAGGGTGGAAACCCAGTAGTCTCATGAACAGTGCAGTTATAGGAGAATGTCAATGTGTTCAACATCTGAGGCCATTTAGCCTTAGACCTAGCTGGCAGAGCTCTAATCATCCCACCCAGTGTGCGATTCAGACGTTCTGCTTGACCGTTACCCATGGGATGATAAGGTGTGGTGTGGGACTTTTCAACACCAGATAACTGAAGTAATTCTGCAATAAGTAAACTCTCGAAGTTTGCACCCCTGTCAGAATGGATGCAATCAGCGAACCCATAAATGCAGAAGAAATTATTCCAGAGAACACGAGCAACAGTCTTAGCAGACTGGGTTGGACATGGATACGCACAGGCCAGCTTAGTAAAGTGATCAGTCACTACTAACACATCAATAGACTTGTTGTTTGAATCTTCGGCAGTCCAGAAATCAATACACACAAGTTCTAAAGGTGCCGTTGTCACAATGGAGACAAGTGGAGCTCTTGCTTCAGGCTCAGGTGCTTTACTCAACACACATCTCTTACAGTGGGCCACATATTCCTTGACATCCTTCTCCATAGATTCCCAGTAAAACCGCTGTCTCGTGAGCCACAATGTGCGCTGCTGACCCTGATGACCAGCATCATCATGAACTCCCTTCAACACAAGGCCTCTCAAAGACACAGGTACGACATACTGGAATATTTTCTTCTTACTCACTGGGTGTTTTGAGACACGATACAGAATCCCTAACCGCGTGGTGAGTTTCCCCCACTGTCTTAGAGTATAAACTGCTTCAAAGACTCGCTCTCTCCTAGATGGGCGCCGGCCTCTATCTACAAAGAACATTACTCTGCTGATGATAGGATCCAGTGACTGGTTATCATACAGCTCCTTGTGTGTAAGGACAGGTAAAGGGCTCTGACCCATGGACATCAACTTCTCAAGGTGCTGCACATGTGAAACGGACCTCACTGTGGCACCATCATCCCATCGGCGATGGGCTTGGAGGACAGCAGACACCTCTTCACAGGAAACCAACCCACTGACATCGTCTCCAGCTCTACTCAACTCACTCCCAGGAGCCATAGACGTTCCACAGCCAGCCTCGGGCTGCTCACAGGAGAGACGGAACATGTCTTGTACATCATCCAGTCGAAGACCTCTGGCTTCCTCCAGCAGGACATCATATGGAATTCTTGTCAGTCGGTGCAGAACTTTGGGGCGGACAAATGGCTCTCTGCTCAAAGCATCAGCAACGACATTCTTGGGCCCTGGTATGTACTGGATATCAAAATCAAAAGGTGCCAGCTTTGCAACCCATCTCTGCTCACATGCATCAAGTCTCGGCTTTGTAAGAATATATTTGAGTGGATTGTTGTCGGTCCACACCGTAAACTTATGCCCTCGCAGCCAATGGCTGAACTTATCATGAATGGCCCATTTCATGGCTAGAAATTCCAGCCGGTGAGCAGGATACTTGGATTGTGCATGATTAAGAGATTTACTAGCAAAAGCTATTGGCCTGGCTATGGCCTTCCCATCTTGCACTTGGGATAGTACCGCTCCCAAACCACTAGTAGATGCATCAACAGAAAGCAAAAATGGCTGAGAAAAATCTGGATGAGCCAGCAGTGCCTGGTCAACTAGTGCTGCTTTCAAAGCTTCAAAAGCGAGTTGACACTCGGCAGTCCAGTCTGCAGCAGTGAGCCTGCGAGAGGGACCAGGCCTCTTTCTGCCCTTGCCTCTCCTAGGCTTCTTCTGACCTGTAGTCAGCTGAAACAATGGCCTAGCAACCATGGAACAATTCTCAATGTAGTGTTGATAGTATACTACCATACCAAGGAAAGAACGGATTTTGCTAGGAGACGGAGTGACACCATCAGCTTCCATCATCTCACTCTCAGTCACATTCAAAATGGTTTGAATCTTAGCAGGATCAGTGGCTACGCCCTCCTGAGAAATGATGTGGCCCAAAAACTTAACAGACCTCCTCAAAAACTTGCACTTAGACGGAGACAGTTTAAGATTGTGCTCCTGCAACCGCTGGAAAACCATCTCAAGTCTCTGCAGACTCTCTTCCTCCGTCTTAGCAAAAACCATCAGATCATCCAAATAGCAAAGGAGACTTAGAAAGTTTTGGTCCCCAAAGATGGTCAGCATCATTCTCATAAACGTAGCCGGGCTGTTGCAAAGGCCCTGAGGCAAACGATTGTACTCGTGCAGACCTAAAGGAGAGGAAAAGGCAGTGTATTTCTTATCCTCTTCATGCAGTGGCACATTGTAGTACCCTGATGTCAAGTCCATTGTGCTGAAGAAGGCATTACCTCCCAGCGCCGCCAGTACATCAGCCTGATGAGGGAGTGGATGAGCATCCTTCACTGTGCGGGTGTTTAACCACCTAAAGTCAGTACATAGACGCAAGTCCCCATTCTTTTTCCATACCAGCACCAATGGTGAGGCATACTCGCTGCTGGATTTTCTGACGATTTCCTTTTCCTCCATATCATCCAGTGTTTCCCTGAGTTTTTGGTAATCAGCTGGAGAAAGCCTACGATAAGGTAATCGAAATGGGCGGTCATCAGTCAGCCGTATGCGATGGCAGAACTCTTTTGCCTCTCCACAATCCAGGCTATGTCTAGAGAACACCGTGTCATACTTCTCAATTAAACCGACAAGTTTGTCTTTCCAGAACTGTGAGACTGGACACTCCTCAACCGACAGGCCTTGAAGTCCAAGATTGCTCAGTGTACTGTTTCCATTAACTACACTGCCATCAACTGAACTCTTGGCTGTAAGACTGCCATGTGAGCTGTCACATTGTGCTTTTGCCACGTTCTGGTAAGCAGCTTTCTGCTTGACATCATCAAAATCCTCCAATGCAATACAAGGGTACACATCTGCCACTTTAGCATTTCGTCTCAGGGTAACTGGCGAAGTTGTTGGATTCACAATCTTCACAGGGAGCCATCCATCCCCCCACAGAGGCGTAACTACTCTCCCTACTAGTATGTGTCGAATCACACAACGAGACGTGCTGGGCTCGACAACAACAGTACTGCCCACAGAGAGTTTTGTCTTTGGGGGTAAGCGGCCCCACACCAGATGCTCACTCATGGGTTGGAGCGTTACTGCCCTCTTCAACTTAATGGTGCCCACTTTATCTGGGATGGAGTCTCCTCTCCATCTCTCCAGATTTGATAGGAGACGCAGGAACTGGCTGTCCTCACACTGGCCAGAGGGACCTGGCGTACCCACCACCCGCCAGTAGCTGTCATTTGATTTGAACTGTCTAATCAGAGACTTCAACACGTTAGTGCCAACAATGAGTTCATCAACCTGCCCATCTACAATCAGCACTGGGACTACATAACTGAAGCCATAAAGCTGTAGTTTCAAGTCACACATGCCCACTGGGCTAGTTTGCGTCCCACCACAACCCACCAGTATGATGTCTGAAGGAGCTAGAAAGTTCCCCTCTACCACTCCTGCCTCCCTCAACCGAGGTACAATATCTGCGCGCAGAGTAGTAGCCATGGACCCACTATCTAACATCCCCTTCAGCTCAACTTTATCCTGTACTAGCACGGTGGTGTAAAACAAACTGTCATTCTGAGAAATTCTCATTGTGTTCTGAAAAATTACTGTGTTGTTCTTGGGTACTGACTCACAAAAATAAGAATAAACAGATTGGATATCATCATCATCAGTAGAGGAAAAATTAGCCTGCCCCACATTGCCTTCCTCAGAATGGAGGCTTTCTAGTTTTCCAGACCTGCCAGTCTGTCCACATTCAGAGCTCTTTCGCTTCCCAGTCTCACTACAGTCAAAGCTCATGTGGCCAGTAGAGAAGCACTTGAAACACAGCTGGTGCCTCTGACAGTGAGCTTTGGTCCAGTGATTAGTGCTTCCACAGACAGCGCACTCACGCTCACGTTTGGGGAACTGTTTACGGGGCCCTCTGTTCACAGACTGAGTATTGCTGACAAGAGCCTTCTCTAGCATACTCAAAACTTTCTCTAATGTCCCACCCTCAGATACAGATTGGGCCTGTTCTGGTTCACGGCCACATCGAGAAAAAGATGACACATTAGGTCTGCTCTCAGGATCCACTTCCTCCTGGGGGGAGTCGAAGACAGCAGCCACCTGCTGTGAAAGTTGTGTTCTACATGCTTTACGCTCCCTTAACAGTTCATCCAAACGATCCTGTACCTCACTGGCTGTCCAGTCACGAAGGGGTTTGCATTTGAACACTTGGGCCAACTCTTTATCGGGACAGTTGCGCACAAACATGACTGCCAACTCTGAGCGCTGATTGGGCAAAGTTCTACCCTCACCTACAAAATACTGTTCAGCTGCGTCTGCAGCTTTGTTAAGCCTAATCCAGAAATCTAGTGGACCCTCATTAGCATATGGTTTCATTGAATAGAAATCAGCTAATGGCATACCTGAGTAGACAGTATCCCCAAAGTGTTGCATGAGAACACTGAACACTGCCTTAACATCTGTGACAACAGGGTTGTTACGCATCCAGACTTTGGTCACATCCCGTGCCCTCCCCATGAGCCTAGACATCACCTCCCCAACATTCTCAGACCCAGTGTAACCCCTCTTCTCTAGGTAGACTCCCATTAGCTCCTCCCACTCCAGGACAGAGTACTCATCTGAGCCATCACCCCTGAAGAAAGGTGGAGCACTAACCTCTGACTTCACAACCAGATTCAGCTTGGACGCATCAATAAAAGTTGACGCACATTGTTCAGGCCGGGGAAACTGCTGGGATTGGTCAGGGGAATGGGCAGGAGAAAGACTTGAAGCCCCAGGCTGCAGTAAACTCGCCCTGATAGATTCTCCTATCTCTGAACCAATCTGCTTTATAAGGTCACTAAGCTGACTCGGTGTCCCATTATTACTGAGGACTGGGGACGATGGTACATCAAGAGACAGAGGTGGGATACCCTGGTCAGGTGGAGTAAACAGCCTACCCCTCCCAGTGCTTGTAAACTCAGGACTAGCAAACACTCTACTCCCAGGAGCTGACTGTACAAATGGTGTAAATGCATGGACACCCCTCCCTCTACCCACACTAACCACACCAAAATCCCCAGCATAACTCATCTTATGGACTTGAGAGTCTTCCATGGCTCAATAGAGAACTAAACTACAATGTAATTTACTGCATACAAATACAAAAAAAATGCAATAAACAAATTCCCTCAAAACATGCAAATAAACACCAATACAATTATCTAGTGAATATGCTACATTCACCTTCACTATTTACAGTATACATTCACTTATAGCAAACCATCAACAAGTGCGCATGCGCGGATCGCGCATCTCCTCCACATGCACAGCTCCGGTGGTCAGCTTGAGCTAACCAGTCGGCAGGTCGCGGCACCAGTTTGTAGCGTGGTTCGTTCTGCGTTGTGTAATTCTTAATGAAGACGCTGCCACAACTGATGGTCTGCTCGTTGAAATCTTTTTATTTGCCCTGCACACGAAGAGACAACACACACGTTACCCTTGGTGCAGTCACAGCTCTCCGGCACCTTGCTAGCCGAGGGTCAGGCAAAAGAGCGCCAAAAGGAATTAACAGGTGCTGCGTGCACACACTCGCTGCACAACAGCATATACAAGTAAAACTATACAGAACATAATTCTGACAAAATAAAAGACATACCTGCACACGAAGAGACAACACACACGTTACCCTTGGTGCAGTCACAGCTCTCCGGCACCTGCGCGAGCACATGTACACTCACTCAACCACTGTCACAAGTACTTAGAAGTTACAACAGATACCCCAGTCAGTGAGCTCTGTGAAACTTGTTAACATAAATTCCTACACTGTCCACACTATAACAAACGTATGGTTGCAAAACAGTACATTGTATAACCTTATGACGGTTTTATATTAAACAGTTTCGGAGCCAAGGACAACATACCTTGCTAGCCGAGGGTCAGGCAAAAGAGAACGATAAAGTGGTATGGGGATACAGATAACCCGCGATGGGCCAAACCAAAATATACAAAACTTTTACAATCACTTGTATGTACAATATTGGTATGAAAAAGTGTTTGTACACCAAATAAAAACATTAGCTATGCAGCTGTAATTAAATAAAAAAATACACTGAATTATTATTATTATTATCAGATTATTAACATCCCCTCTTGACCTGGCCTATTTGAATTGGTCCTTGTGTGCAATTTGGTGCGTAATCTAGGGGAACAACATCACACTGCTACATAAAGAAGAATTTGTTCTTAACTGAATTGCCTAGTTAAATAAAGGTTAAATTAAATAATTTAGTAGCAAATGGCAGCCTGCAGTACCCCGGTCAGCCTTCAACTTGATATACTCAAGGAGAGGGGGCAGCATTAAGCAAGCCTGTAACGTCACTTCCTGGAGTTTTTCAAACTGCGAAACCTGGAACACTTGTGGATCTGGAAAGCATAGACAAATTCTGAATGTGCTGGTGTGTTCCAGCAAGCTAGTTGAATTACAATCTACAAATCACCTTGTATTCATCCCAAATAACTACCGTACTCATATCTGAATGTGGTCAAGGTCAGAAAATCTCTGCAGCATCTCGCTCTGGTCGATCCCCTCAAACTGCATTACTTGCGTTCCATCCCGTGTAAAGTCTGGATATTCCATACTATGTAACCACTTGATGACTTCGTAACTCACTGAACGAGGCAGCAATTTATATACGTTTCAGTACCTGCTAGAATGTGTAACTTTACCGAAGCACCAGGTGCTTCCTGAGACAAACACTTCTCCAGGTGTGATCTCAAATATTCTGGTTAGTATGACTAAATGCGACGACATGGATCGTAAGACTACCTGCTGGAACGCACCCAATGAGTACTTATTTGGGATGTTAGGTGATTCATAAAACTGTGATTTTGCAGTGCTGTACCCAATCCCATTGAATGCCAATGTTGTAAAATTATTTGGAACATCTGAAAGGTAGCAATTCTAATAGAAATGCTGCAGTATATTATCTGGGATCTCTTCTCCCAGATTTGCTTACCAGGCACTAGCCAGAACTGTTCCGACCCAGTAAATACATCTGAACCTTTCAGGTCGAAACACACAGCTGCCAGAATGTGGACGGCACGTAGAAGGGGCGGGCTTTGGCTGGGAAACGTACCTCATCCAGGGATGGAAGATGTTGCTGTACTCCTAATTATCTAAAATGATAAATTAAATATCGAAATAGTGCTCGTTTTTAATTAAACTGCCGTTTTCGTTCTTATGCCTACAACAGAAGCCACAGCAGACATTTTGGAATGGATTGCAGAATATCGCGTTGAACAACAAAGGAGACTGATTGGCTGACTATCCTTTGTTGTTCAACGCGACATTCCAAAATGGCTACGGCATTCCGAACTGAGATCCAGACAGACAGAAATAGGTAACACAGACACGTCACCGGGACTATAAAGCTGAAGCATCTTTTAGAACGTTCTCAGCACCAAATGTGGTAGTGAGAGGAAGTCCAGCGGCGGGTGGTGGGAGAGGATGGAATTAGTTTGTGCACTTCAGAGGCATTCCCTAACGGAAATATGCAAATACATGCTACAACGCGCCAATACTATTTCGCTAGCTTGTGCTCGACTTTGCCTACCTTCTTGCTTGTTCTGCCCACTATGCTTAATTTGCTCTCACTGTAAACGACGCAGATGAACTATATCGGGTTACTTATACATCTCTTTGGTTCAGATATATTTTCTGCTTGAATTCCAGGTCAAACAGTTCTCGCTAACCAGACGCCAACCGTTGTCCTGCAGAAGTCACTGTGGAGTACAGTGTAGGCCTACTTGATTGTAGCTGGATAAAGTTAACTCAGAGATAGTTAAAGGACGCAACATTATATCTGTCCCATTATGGCTTCTGAGAGCATGGGCAGCGCCATTGAGGCCTTCTCCATTTTGAAGTAGTCAATTTTAATGTTCTACTTCTATGAGTTGGTAAACAAATTGAAAGGGTGCATACTGCCACCTAGAATGTGTTGTTTGAACAGGTATAAATCCAAGGTTGGCGATTTTCTGCCAATGTTTGCTCAAATATATTTCATTGGCTGATCGCACCTGATGACCTGGATGGAATTATGTGATCCTTCCTTAACCCATAGGAAATCAGCACCCAGTTGGAACCCCTTCAAAATGGTGAAAGTCCTCAATGGCATTTCCAATGCTAAAACAGACTTCTGGGCACTAGTCCATCTCTATGGGTTAACCCTAGTCTCTCCAAGATTAGGCCATCCCATACCTGCAGCTACCAATGAAATCCTATCCATTAAGTATTTTGTTATCAAAGCTGTTTTGATAAAAGCTGGTCTTTGTCAGCTCCATTCTAGATTTCAAATACCATTACTGGTTTCCAGTCTGTCAAAATTAGAAATCATCTGAAATGTGATCAAAGGCAATGGTAGACACAGACTTGCATTTCTGCAGACTGTATGTGAATGCCCTTTGCAGAGGTTTCCTCTCATCCACTACAGTGGAGTGTAACTTCAGTAACTACATCTGAATCAGAGATCACATGAGCATTACATAGGAATGCTGGCAAATGTCATAAGGCTATTTAAGACATGCAAGATATGACTTGTCCTGCCACAATCATGCCCCATCTTACATCGTGTTTAGCTAGTTCATTACAATATTTCCTCACTCTAATACAGGGTATAAGATACGGTCAATCCCGTTGAGGAAAAGTTTGTCATTAATTCGCTTTTCAACCAAGTTGCATGAATGGAGAACTGGCAACTCTTATTAGAAAAGGTTCAATAATAGATGCTAATTGTTCTAGTTAACTTCATTGGTCCTCCAAGAGTTGCTTATATACACAAAAAGTATGGACACCCCTTCAAATGAATGGATTCTGTTTTTTCAGCCACACCATTTTCTGACAGGTGTATAAAAGAGTACACAGCCATGTAATCTCCATAGACAAACATTGGCAGTAGAACACCCTTCCTGAAGAGCTTAGTGACATTCAACGTGGCACTGTCATAGGACGCCACCTTTCCAACAAGTCAGTTCGTCAAATTTCTGCCCTGCTAGAGCTGCTCATCAACTGTAAGTGCTGTTATTGTGAAGTGGAAACGTCTAGGAGAAACAACG
This sequence comes from Salvelinus fontinalis, assembly GCF_029448725.1. Taxonomy (NCBI): domain Eukaryota; kingdom Metazoa; phylum Chordata; class Actinopteri; order Salmoniformes; family Salmonidae; genus Salvelinus; species Salvelinus fontinalis. The sequence goes on along the minus strand of NC_074667.1, from coordinate 45,511,813 downwards.
GCTCAGCCGCAAAGTGGTAGGCCACACAAGCTGCCTGCCGAATGCCAACTAAAGTTTGGTGGAGGAGGAATAATGGTCTGGGGCTGTTTTTCATGGTTCTGGCTCATTAGTTCCAGTGAAGGGAAATCTTAACACTACAGCATACCATGACATTCTAGACGATTCTGTGCTTACAACTTTGTGGCATACAGTTTGGGGAAGGCCGTTTCCTGTTTCTGCATGACAATGCCCACGTGCACAAAGCGAGGTCCATACAGAAATGGTTTCGGTGTGAGATCGGTGTGGAAGAACTTGACTGGCATGCACGGAGCCCTGACCTCAACCCCATCGAACACCTTTGGGATGAATTGGAACCTCGACTGCAAGCCAGGTCTAATCACCCAACATCAGTGATTAACCTCACTAATGCTCTTGTTGATGAATGGAAGCAAGTCCCTACAGCAATGTCTCAACATCTAGTGGAAAGCCTTCCCTCTTAGAAGAGTGGAGGCTGTTATAGCAACAAAGGGGGGCCCAACTCCATATTAATGCCCATGATTTTAGAATGAGATGCTCGACGAGCAGGTGTTCACATACTTTTGGTAATGTATCTTTTACAATTCCTATACTGTAGTCTCATTTTAGAGATGACACTTAACACAAAATTCACTTTCCACTTCAGACTGCAATGTTAAAACAAAGTTAAAAAAAATATCTTCTTGTAGTGCAAACATCACCACTCAACAAAATAACCACCATTGATTGCATTTGCTATGTTTTTTTAAATACCTTTTTTTGTCTTTAATGTATTTACAAGCTTTTAATTTGCTCTGTAGGTCTGAAGTATTACAAGCGCTTCATGTTCAGCAACCCTTGCATTTGCTTTTTAAACTTGCGTTTTGCTTATTTCATTTGAATGCATCTATTGTTCATTGTTGTTTATTTATGTTCATGTGATGTTCTTTTGTGGACTGATTTGCATTGCTTCTTGAATGCATACCGCTGCCTCTTGGGAAGTTTATGTACATATCACATAGATCAAGCCAAAGCAGAGGAGACACTTCCTGTGATTAATCACTGATAACCAGTGACGTCTTATGACGTTAGTTGTCCCTGTGCATTCACTCTCTGCCTTCCCCTACATTCCAAAATAACTTTTTACCCTGTTTTCAACCAAACAACATGGAATCCAGGGAGGCTATTTATTTCACAATTATTATTGTTATTATAATTAATATTGTTATTTCTATTCATCATCAATGTTCTCCTCATTGTGAGCATCTGCAAATGTTAGATAAACGTCCATATTTGCAGTCCTTAAAAAAATAATAAATTAAAGAGTCCGGAACCTATGTATCTTTTAGTCTCTTCTTAAAAAGTAACAAAAGAAAAGTAAGTTAAAATTTAAAACAAAAATATTTTCTATGTATAATACAGGTATTTAGTGCTTCCGCCATTAGAATTCAAACTCAAAATGGCGGCGTGTCTCAGAACCATACCGCAGAAAAAAATTCCAGCCGTATACATGTCATTCTGCCCGCACGCATTTTGTAGGTTTGTCCGTTTGTTCTGCTACGAGGATGCAGTTATTCTATGTAGCAACAGCTGTCCTGGAGGCTTGCAGCGGTCACCTGCTCCCTTGTTAATTATCCTCCGACTCTTCCTCGGCCTCCCTCAGCCAGGTGAAGAAAGCGGTTACAGACTTGAGAGCCACACCTTTGCCCAGCTGCTCTGCGGGGTCCTTGCTGGTCTCCCACTTGTAAAAAGCGTCCTCCGAGATGACGTCCTCGTCATAAAGACAGTCAAAGAACATCCGGAGCAGGTCTGGAGAGACAGAGACAAAAGGGATATAATAACCAAATCCCATGGCTTAAAGCTAGAATCCTTAATTGAATGTTTTGGTAAAAAGCTGAGGGATGGGCCTGGAGAAATGTAACCACTCAAATTCATAGACAGAGCAAGGACTAACCATCCATGATATCAACATTTGAGTGGTTAAATTCAAAGATTTAACCATGTTACATTCGCACCACCCGATGTCACAGGAAGGCCATAGAGATCATCAAGGACAACAACCACCCGAGCCACTGCCTGTTCACCCCGCTATCATCCAGAAGGCGAGGTCAGTACAGGTGCATCAAAGCAGGGACCGAGAGATTGAAAAACAGCTTCTATCTCAAGGCTATCAGACTGTTAAACAGCCACCACTAACATTTAGTGGCCGCTGCCAACATACTGACTCAACTCCAGCCACTTTAATAATGGGAATTGATGGAAATTATGTAAAAATGTATCACTAGCCACTTTAAACAATGCCACTTAATATGTTTACATACCCTACATTACTCATCTCATATATATATATACTCTACTGTATCATCCACTGCATCTTGCCATCTTTATGTAACACATGTATCACTAGCCACTTTAAACTATGCCACTTTATGATTACATACCCTACATTACTCATCTCATATGTATAGACTGTACACTATACCATCTACTGCATCTTGCCTATGCCGTTCCGTACCATCACTCATTCATATATCTTTATGTACATATTCTTTACACTTGTGTGTACAAGGTAGTAGTTGTGGAATTGTTAGGTTAGATTACTTGTTGGTTATTACTGCAGTCGGAACTAGAAGCACAAGCATTTCGCTACACTCGCATTAACATCTGCTAACCATGTGTATGTGACAAATAAAATTTGATTTGCATGGTTTACAAACATTGGAGTAAAACAAGCTTATTTCGGGTTCTGATGGGGTACAATAATTAAACTAAGCTCATGAGGGATTTATAAGATATATTATTAAAGAATAACATTTTATTTTAAATTTTTTATTTAACTAGGTAAATGGGTATATATATATCATTCATTTATAAGTCAAAAAATTGATGTAGCAACTAAGGATTCTAGCTTTAAATGAGTCTGTTTTCATAGTAAGTTCATGAAGACATTTTTATATAATAGCAATGGCTGCATGAAATAAAACCATAAAAGGATGTCTTCAGGGCGGCAGGTAGCCTAGCATATAGAGCGTAGGGTCAATAACAGAAAGGTTGCTGGTTCAGATACCTGAGCCGACAAGGTGAAAAATCTGTCGTTGGGCCCTTGAGAAAAGGCACGTAAGCCCAATTTGATCCAGGGGCGCCGTAAAACCAAACAATTTACGGCCCTGATCTGGTGTATGTGACAAAAAAACATTTTAGTTTTGTCAAGAATAAAAAAGTAAATGTAAAATGGTTCTGTGCAGGGCAGGAGACAGAACCGTGCTTATATCTCTATAGTGAATCTTCAGGTTTAACGTTCTAAGTGGGATGTTACTTACTAGGAGGCTGATCCAGTGTGACTATCAGCGCCTGAAGTGCATAAAGTGCTTGTAGCTGTCGCTCAGTGTCTGAGTTAAGGTACTTGAGTAATACAGGCAATCTCCTCTGAATGATGGCTACGTCCACTCGACAGGAAGTGTTTTCATCTACACAAGAAACAAAGATGGAGAAAATGATTGAACTGCTCTAGCTATATAATATATACAAAACAATGGACTGTCCCTAGCTAAAAGAATGACAGCTTACCTTTCACCGCTGCCTTACACACAGCAGTCATCAGAGCTCTCAGGAACGGAGACGAGCTCATCTGAGATTCATCTAGATTTGCCTGGGATGTGGCGGACAACAGTGGAGCACAAAGGAGCTCCGGTTAGACAAGGGAAAGCTGCACAATATCAGTGTCTTTATCTCTGACACTTCACTTGAAATATGTAACACTATGTATTTATAATCCAATATGTGTATGACAAAGCCTAATGTGGCTGTGCTGGGCTGTGTGGTGGGCTTTTAATGTTACAGTTCGTACCTCTACCCAGTCAAAGATCTGCTCATCACTGGCCATGTCCTCCAGCAGGAGTCTCTCCAGCTGCCGGTTGAGCACCTCGGGGGACAATTCCGTCGCAGAGAGGGCTGGGCTGGAGCACTCCGCCACAGTGAACTGGAGCTTCTGACAGGAGGAGGGGAGACGGAGAGGAGAGAAGGTTTAGATTGCTGTGAAACCGTTTGTTGGGATGCCTCCATGCCGTAATACAATGTGTCTCTCTCACTAACCTGCAGTGAGATGAAATCCTGGACGTCCTCTTCCTCTGGCAGGAAGTCACTCCAGCTGAGGCCCGACTTTCTCCACAAGGTGCCTACTTTCCTATGGCTCTGTGTGGGAGACAGACAGGACAACATGTCAGAACCCTGGCATCCAATAGTTAATGGGTTTGCTGACTTGATATGCACTTGGTAACTCACTTGCACCCCGACAAAGTCATGCTAAAATATCCAACAGCTATATTAACAAGATGCTATGTGAAATTCTCTCAGGTCAGAAGAGCTAAAGGGGTAAAACATTCTTTCAGAAATATTAGAGAAAAAAATAACTAGAGGAGTAAAACCCACACAATGTAACTTACCATTTGTTTGCATAGTATGTGCAGTATTTCAGAAAATAAGACCCCAGCTCTTCCAACAGGAAGTAAAGGTTTGCTTAATTCACTGTGGACAAAGAGAAAAGCATTAGATGTCTCCAGCGGTTCCATCCCACCCAACTGTTTTCCTTCATATCACAGTTTACAGAAAGCACGGAATGGAGGTGTGAGAGCCAACATCAACACTCCATAATGAAAGAACTGCGATAGCAACAAGCAGCAATCCTTGAGAGGGAACAAAATGGGGTACATTTTACTCATCTTGCAGACTATGTGAGATCTGAATAAATGTGGGTTGCATGTGGACTGATCTGATCATATAAGATCTGTTGATGCAATAGTAACACCCTCTTTATCCCCATAGCTTTACAGGGAGATAACAATACAATATTGTTGTGCTGTAGAGTAGCAGTGTTACCTAAAGAGCTCTCTCATAGAGAAGCCCCCATCTCTCAACACAGGGCTGAGCAGCTCAGCCAGATACAGCCAGATATGGGGAATGTCAATGGCCATGTCGTCCGCCAGTTCAAGGGTGTCAGCAAACCTGAAGGAAACACAGATATTCTGATGAGACAGCCATTTTAGTTACAGGACAGTTGTTCGATGACACAGCTTGAATGAGAGCAGACGGATATGTAGGCAGGCTGACCCTTTGAAGAACTGGGGCTTGGGCAGGGTGCCCTGCTGCACTAACTGGAAGAGAAGCTGGCCCATGTGGTCCCGTGTGATCTGACTGCGCTCAAGGGTGGACTCCACCCCCACACGAACAAACACATGTAGCTGAGAGGACAGGTCCAGCTCGTTCACACACTGCACAGCCTCCTACAGAGAATACAAACACACATCTTGGTGTTACAAACTTCCTGTAGAGAGTAAAATACAAAAGCATGCACATACAGTATGCAGCATTATTAAAGAAGACCGGGTACAGATTAAGCACCATCAAATGGAAAGAATATGACAAAAGAAAATCATTGTGACAAGTGAGCACATACAGTAACAGTCAAAAGTTTGTACACACCTACTCATTCCAGGGTTTCTTTATTTTTAAAAACTATTTTCTACATTGTAGAATAATATTGAAGACATCAAAACTATGTCTATGTCACATATGTCAAATAAATTACATTTCTTTGTATCAAAAATAATTGATAAAGAACTGGCCATTGCATTGTGTGCCTTTATGCAGATCCACAAAGAGAAGCTGAATACACTCTGTAAGCAAGTCAATAATGTAGGAATCATGTAGTAACCAAAAAAATGTTAAGCAAATCAAAATCTATTTTATATTTGAGATTCTTCAAAGTAGCCACCCTTTGCCTTTGACAGCTTTGCACACTCTTTCTGAGAGTTTGTGCAAACCCACAGTTTCAGCGCTGTCCGGGTGGCTGGTCTCAGACAATCCCGCAGTGAAGAAGCCGGATATGGAGATCCTGGGCTGGCATGGTTACATGTGGTCTGCGATTGTGAGGATGGTTAGACATACTGCCAAGTTCTCTAAAACGACGTTGGATGTAGCTTATGGTAGAGAAATTAACATTCAATTCTCTGGCTACAGCTTTGGTGGACATTCCTGCAGTCAGCATGCCAATTGCACGCTCCCTCAAAACTTGAATCATCCGTGGCATTGTGTTGTGTGACAAAACTGCACGTTAGAGTGACCTTTTATTGTTCCCAGCACAAGGTGCATCTGTGTAATAATTATGCTGTTTAATCAGCTTCTTGATATGCCACACTGGTCAGGTGGCTGGATTATCTTGGCAAAGGCGAAATGCTCACTACCAGGGATGTAAACAAATTTGTGCACAAAATTTGAGTGAAATAAGCTTTTTGTGCATTTTTTTATTTTTATGGATGCCAATTAGCTGCTGCAAAGGCAGCATCTACAATTCCCGATGTCCAGCAAAATTAAGGCAGTTATATAATTTTAAAAACTTTACAATACATTCATAACAGATTTCACAACACACTAAGTGTGTGCCTTCAGGTCCCTACTCCACTGCCACATATCTACAACACAAAATCTATGTGTACGTGTGTATAGTGCATATGTTATCATGTGTGTTTTCAAATATAATTATTTTAGTTTTTGAAATACTTAGGACTAACTTATTCCTTGCCACCCATTCTGAAACTAACTGCAGCTCTTTTAAGTGTTGCAGTCCTTTCAGTCGCCGTAGTAGCTGACGTGTATAGTGTTGAGTCATCCGCATACATAGACACACTGGCAAAGCCAGTGGCATGTTGTTAGTAAAGATTGAAAAAAGTAAGGGGCCTAGACAGTTGCCCTGAGAAATTCCTGATGTTATCTGTATTATGTTGGAGGCTTCCATTAAAGAACACCCTCTGTGTTTTGTTAGACAGTTAACTTGTAATCCACAATATAGCAGAGGGTGTAAAGCCAAAGCCATAGCAAGTTTTTACAGCAGCAGACTATGATCGATAATGCCAAAAGCCGCACTTAAGTTCAACAAAACACCCCCCCCCCCCCCCCCCCCCCCAATTTTTATCATAAATTTCTCTCAGCCAATCAGTAATTTGTGTAAGTGCTGTGCTTGTTGAGTGTCCTTCCCTATAAGCATGCTGAAATGCTGTTGTCAATTTGTTTACTGTAAAATAGCATTGTATCTGGTCAAACACCATTTTCCCCCAAACTTTATTAAGGGTTGGCAACAGGCTGATTGGTTGACTTGAGCCAGTAGAGGGCTTTACTATTCTTAGGTAGCAGAATGACTTTTGCTTCACTCCAGGCCAGAGGGCACACACTTTCTAGTAGGCTTCAAATGAAGATATGGCAAATAGGAGTGGTAATATCATCCGCTATTATCCATCCAAGTTGTCAGACCCTGGTGGCTTGTCATTGTTGATAGACAATTTTTTCACCTCTTCCACTCACACACTAATTATTTTCTTTCATAATTTGGTCAGATATACTTGGATGTGTAGTGTCAGTGTGTTTTGCTGGCATGTCCTGCCTAAGTTTGCTAATCTTGACAATGAAAAAAAGAATTATTAAAGTAGTTGGCAATATCAGTGGGTTTTGTGATGAATGAGCCATCTGATTCAATGAATGATGGAGCCGAGTTTGCCTTTTTTCACAAAATGTAATTTACTTCTCCAGACAAAGAGGACTCCATTGGAAAACTCATCTGGGACTAACTTCGTTAGCTTGATGGCTAACGTTAGCATCCATTACCATTTCTGGGATCTTTTAATTCAGCTCATGAAACCAACACTTTACATGTTGCATTTATATTTTTGTTCAGTATAAATAGATAAGCTAGCTATAGGCTTAGCCATGTAACAAGACTGCATAGCTAGATTGATTGTGTTGAGTTTCCCCAAGCAATTTACTTTTTTTCCCTCTCAAAATATTGGGTCAGTGAAACTGAAACAGTTCATCCCCTGAATGGATGGAGGCAGCAAAGAAATGTACTAGCTGTGATTTACAACCTGATAGCAATATTTAATAGACTATCTAGCGATTTTTTGGTGAATTGTATTAAGCATCCATTTAATTCTGCTAACAATGCCTTACTCTATGTAATGGAATTTTGAGTCAAATAAAACCTCTTATAAAGTTGGTTTTGAAGCATTAACTGCGAATTTGATATTTTAGACCGATATTATGATTATTTGTGTTTAAAGCAGTTCAAATGGTGTCAGTTTCACTTTAAATGACTGTACCTTATAGTCGTTGATGTGCAAGAACTCGTCAATGATAGCTTTGGACTTCCTCTCCATCTCCTCCTCAGAGAGGGCAGGTCTGTCTGGAGACTGGGCAACCACAGGCTCTGCTTTCACTGCAGGGGGAAACAACATTGTTACAAGAGTACTCCCCTGCTAGAGAGAGAGTGTGTGTGTATCCACTGACTCTGTGTGTTTAGTCATTGTATGTCTCTAGAACTGGGTTTTGTTGCCTTACCAGGCTCCCTGGCTCTGCTGCACTCTGGCTCAGTCTTGTCCTCGCTGACGCTGAGCCTCCTGATGCTCTCCAGCTCTCTGCGGGGCTCCTCGGGACTCAGGGCCGGGCTCGCCAGCAGCTCTTTGGCACTGACGCCTCGAACGAAGGAACCAGGCCGCAACGGGGCGGAGGTTGAGGGCTTCTCGCTTCGCTCTCTCCCTGCACTGCTTCGACTGAGGGAGGAAAAAACACACAACACAAATGTTTTGCCTCAAAATAAGATGACCAAACCCATTTTACAAGTTTCAAAATGTGATCATTACCTGCCCAAGGTTCTTCTAGTGTCATACTCTGGGTTTTGTGCAGGTGGGGTGGTGGGTTGAGATGGGGTGGACTGGAGTGCAGAATACCGGTTTAAACTGGCGCCACCACCACCAGCCCGGGATAATTCTGATGGGAGACAAGATGAAGCAGCAGACATTACATTTCAACCAGAACACAATTACAGCTAATTCAACTGGATCACCAATGTGTGTGTGAGACACGGTATGTCTCCTCACCGGAGTCACTGGCTTTGGCCCCTCCACTGCTGCCCTTCATCCAGTTGAGTGAGGCCCGTGGTCCTAGTTGGATCTTCTCATCCATCTGAGGCTAGACAGGATGATGACAGACAGAAACAGTTCACCTTCCAATACACATATCATGTGATCTGGGCCTACAATGCAATAATGACTACAATCTCTGAGAATGGAGAGCTGCCTCATTCATCATTGGTACTGACACACAGAGGACTGTCTGGGTTTCTAACATCTTTCCTCCAACAGGGGGTGCCATGCTCCAGTATGCAAGGCTTTGTGTGGTTGTACCACAACTATCCAGCACGTGGACATGTATTATTTCACCACTAGTACAATATCATGAGGACATGGATGTGTGCCACATAGAAGTATTAATGAAGAACCACAGGATTCCTATAAGTGAGAAAATAGCTGATGCGGTGTAATGTCTACAGTACAGCACTGTAGTGTTTCATCTACTAGTTGGCATTGTATGGCAGTTGGGAAGACCATGTACCTACTCAAGTGTAAAATAGAATACACTTAAACACCAGTGAACCTCCATGGTAAACCATCCAAAAGAGGAAGTAAAAAGTTGAGGTCTACAGGTGTTTTTGGGGCTGACCTTGGAGATCTTGGGGATCTTGGTGGGGTCGATGGTCCTGCTGTTCTTGGTCATGGGCACAGTGTTCCAGGTCTCCTCTCTCTGCTGCACACGCTGCTCCCTCTGCTGTTCTCTCTGCTGCTCTCTCTGCTGCTCTCTCTGCTGCTGCTCTGGAGGACAGAGGGAACACACGGGGGATGAGATGTTAATGGGTTTATTAAAAGACAACTCAAATAGTGACAACATCAACTCCTCATGCCCCAGGCTTGAGAGAATACAATGGGGTGAGTTGACAGGTGGGAGAGAGTAGGGGAGCCTTCTGTCCACTGTGGGCCACTGTAGCATCTCTGAGTCTGCAAGTTATGGGGAGGGGATTCCAGTGTGGCTGTAAGCCTTAAAGAGGATTTAGCCCATGGGCCTGGCTGACCTGGCCTTCTCTTGGTGTCTTTGGAGAGCAGCTGCTGGTGCACCTTCCTCTGCTCCTCCTGCTCTTCGATCTTGGCCTCTTTGTGGATCTGCTCGATGGTCTTGGGTCCCTGGTCAGCTCTCCTGGACACCCAGTTGTGCTGGAGAAAAAGAGCAGTGTTAGACCTACGCAAGGAGTTTCCTCAGAGAAACAATCTGGTGTTTTGAATTAGTGAACTGTGTACAACATAATTGGCCAACAGTCACATAGCCCCAATGGCACAGTAGTATTGTGTGGAGGGCTGTGCAGAATGTTTAATTCTATGCTCAAATCTCACTGATTAGAATCTCACCGATTGTTTTCTTCCTCAGATCTAATTATTGGTGTGCTCAGGGAGCCTGCGTGAAATGGAGGTACTGAAAATGAGCATTCTGATTCACTAATGGAAAATACATCCTCACCGAGCTGGGCAGAACACACAGGCAAATTTCAAGAATGCATGCATGCACAAATCCCCACCGCTCCCGCCCCACCAACACAGAGGGAGACGCACACACAACTTACCAATCGGAGATCTATCACGTCTTGCAGCATAAACCGTATCCGAGACGATGTCTTCCGCTCCTTGACAATTTTCTCCATCTGATTGAAATACTGATCCATGCGAGGCTATGACAAGAAAGAGAGAAATTAAGGGTCAATGCAAAGTGGTGTATTAATACAACATTTTCACGATTCACTCCAGTGGACAGCCAGACGCTCTCAATTAATTTCACTCCACTCCATTAAGCAATTCAATGTGCACTTTATTTCTTGGAACAATAATTTTGATATACACGGAACAAAAATATAAAACACAACATGCAATTTCAAAGATTTTACTGAGTTACAATTTGAAAACGTTGATCCAGAGCATCCCAAACATGCTCAATAATTGACATGTCTGGTGAGTATGCAGACCATGGAAGAACTGGGACATTTTCAGCTTCCAGGAATTGTGTACAGATCCTTGCGACATGTGGCTGTGGTTTATCATGCTGAAACATGTTATGGTGGCGGATGAATGGCAAGACAATGGGCCTCAGGATCTCATTGCATTCAAATTGCCATTGATAAAATTCAATCGTGTTCATTGTTCGTGGCTCATGCCTGCCCATACCCCCACCATCACCATGGAGCACCCCGTTCACAACATTGACATCAGCAAACTGCTTGCCCACATTACGCTGTCTGCCCAGTACAGTTGAAACCGGGATTCATCAGTGACGTGCACACTTCTCCAGCGTGCCAGTGGCAACCGAAGGTTAACATTTTCCCACTGAAGTCGGTTACGATGCCAAACTGCAGTCAGGTCAAGACCCTGGTGAGGACGACGAACACACAAATGAGCTTCCCTGAGACGGTTTCTGAAGGTTTGTGCAGAAATTCTTCAGTTGTGCAAACCCACAGTTTCATCAGCTGTCCGGGTTGCTGGTCTCAGACGATCCCGCAGGTAAAGAAGCCGGATGTGGCGGTCCTGGGCTGGCATGGTTACACGGGGTCTGCGGTTGTGAGGCCGTTCGGACGTACTGCCAAATTCTCTAAAATTATGTTGGGAGGTGGCTTATGGTAGAGAAATAAACATTCAATTATTTGGCAACAGCTCTGGTGGACATTCCTTCAGTCAGCATGTCAATTGCAATTGCATTGTTTTGTGAAAAAAACTGCACTTGTTAGTGGTCTTTTTTTGTGCACCTGTGTAATGATCATGCTTTAATCAGCTTCTTGATATGCCACACCTGTCAGGTGGATGGATTATCTTGGCAAAAGCTCACTAACATGGATGTAAACAAATTTGTGCACAAAAAAATAAGTTTTTTGTGCATATGGAACATTTCTGGGATCTTTAGACTTTACAGTGAAATACTTTACTTACGAGACCATTCCCAACAGTGCAGTTAAAAAGAGACATATATTTGCTAAATAAAAAATAAATAGTAACACAAAAACATTAACAAGACTATTTACAAGGAGAACCAGGGGTAATACAGTATGTACATATGGGTAGGGGTAAAAGTGACTAGGCAAATCAGGATATATAATAAACAGAGTGACAGCAGCGTATGTGAAGTGTGTAAGTGTGTTTGTGTGCGCCGTCAATATGGATGCGTGTGTGTTGCAGTGTCAGCGTAGTATGAGTGAGGACCACAGAGTCTTAAAACTCTGGCAGAGCCCAAAAGGGAGAACACTTCTGTACATGTCTAGGAGCCATTCCTTTGGCCAGCAGCAGGTTAAAACAGGCCAGAAAACAGCAGACAAGAGGGAACAGTGAGATGTCTTCAACCATGTCTCTTCACCCACATCCCTGCAGCCCTCAGAGGCATCCCCATACCACCAGCTGGAATTAATTTAAGCTCCCTCCTCTCCCCTGCCCTCTCCAGCCCATCCCTATGGCTCACCTTGGCCTTCTCAAAGTCCAGGTCTTTGCCAATGGTGGTGAGCAGCCTGCACAGGCACTCCAGCGATTCCTCGTCATGGTTCTTCAGCAGCTTGACCACACAGTCGTGCATGATGGCCTCTGTCAGCATCTTGAGTTTGAACAGCTCCCCGATGAACCTGATATTTCCTATGGAGCGCCGGCGGGCCTTGTCCTTGGCCTCCTCCAGCTCCAACCGTAGTCTCTCTTGATCACTGGACTGGAAAGGAGATGGAGAGTAGATTGTCAGACCTAACAGCAAACCCCACATTAACTATTCAACTAACATCAGTAACTGACTGGATCCCATAGAGTTCTCTGCTCTGTATTCCCCTACTAGGGACAGTAGGTGACAGACCGGTTGGTGATCTGGGTAGTGTGTGTTTGTGTCAGGTGATCTGGGTACCTGTGCAGAGTCGAGCTCCTTCTGTTTCCTCTCAAACACCACGTCGTCCACCTTGTCCCGCTCAAACTCCTTCTGACAGCGGTTGAGCAGAAGCTTACGGAAGTTCACTGTGGTGTTGGGTTTGTCCGTCATGGGCACTTTGAGCTGGAGAGCAACCGAGATAAGTAACAATTTGCTTAGAGGGGAAGAAATATGGGGGAAACACTGAATTGAACGGGAGATGGTGTCGAAAGAGTGAAAAGGTGGGCAGAAATATACATTTAGGGACATTTTGCTGAATGTGTATGAGGCTTTAGAGGACCCATGCATATACAGATTATGTTTTGATGTTGGCTAGCAGCATTCAGAGGAACCACAAGTAATCATGTCTGAACGATAAAGAACTGAGCATAACATACCGTGGTGAGGCAGCGGCACATGTTCCCGTAGGCCACAGAGAAGCCGGGCTCATCGATGGCCTTCTCAAAGACCAGGTCGATGACGCCTTTGAGGCGCTCCTCCGTGTCGATGGTAAGGTCCGTCACCTGCTTCATCAGCTGGTTGAACATCTGAGGCGTCAGTTTGTTGAGGATGCTGCGCACCTTCCGGAAGAGCTCCTGACACGGCAACAACATCATCATTTATTGAGGTGAACATTCATTCACTCACACTTCATCTCCGGTCTCTTGACAACTCCTTGATCACAACATTTCTTTCCTGTGTGGAGCGACTGCTGAAGAAACTCATAATATCTTGTAGTTGAGTAGGGTGTGTGTTTTTGACTGTGTGGTTGTGTCTGATGAAAGGTTGGGCTCATCCTACCTGTGTTGTAATGACCTCAGGGTCGTCTGATGACCCCGCCTTCTTCATGCCAGGTTTCCAGGCGTTCTCGGCCTTCTTCAGCTGCACCTCGTCGTTTGCCGACACGTTCAGGATAATCTTCCTGGGCGGGGGCCGCCGGGCACCGCCCCCCATGTTCATCATCTGCTGGAGGACAGAGAGGAGACAGCACAACTCGTCACTTCTGCAGTTCACTACCAACAAAACACAATATCGCCAAGACTCCTCAGATAAGGGATTGGGTTGTGCGCTGATGTTCAATTTACGACTTTCATTGAATGAGCACGACTTTGGGAAATGGCTCATCTTTAGCAAACCAACAAGAGCTGCAAATAATTCCCCATGATTAATTTATCTCACTATGATACCAGCCCAACAATCTTGTTTGTTACCATACCAGAAGACTATGGGGGAAATTAAAGGCACAAGGTAATATTCTGTGAGTGCGTGTGAGAGAAAGATGAGAAACACAAAGACAAGAGACATTATTTGAGAGAAAGAAGGGTGTTGTGTTGGTGTCAGGTGGAGGAGTAGTAATTACGTGTGTGTGACTCACTGCAGCGCCGCCGCGTCCTCCACTCATCTGCCTGCCAAAGTCAGCGAAGGCAGGTGTGAAGTCAGGGCCACGAGAGATCACCCTGGATTCCACCACCCGTGATGGCAGCTTGTTTTGGTTTATCTGCAGACACACAGGGAGCGAGATGGTGAGCTGACAGACCAGCAGGGGGAGCAGTGATTCTCTAACACTGTGGGCCTAGCCATAGAGGAAAAGCAGTGGCTGTATAATCCAAATCAAATAATGTTTCACTGTCACATACCTCGGATAGGTGCAATAATGAATATGATAATATAATGATCAATATGGTGAAACCACTACCAAGCCCATCAGAGGGAAAGGTAGGGTTACTACCATATTGCATATACCCATCAACTCTTTCAGATCTACATGAAGTGCCTGAGGTAGGGGCTGGGAGTTGTTTCTGGCCTACCACTGGGGAGAAAGACTGGCCAGACCCCCCTCCCTTAGGTCTATCCCACTGGTTTTTACTGAGCCGTGGTGGATTCTCAATAACAGTCCTAGATCACCACCAACTTTGTATGTTGTTTTGTGTTTCAGCTATGCTTTCGATAAATTATGTTTAAACACATTTTGTGACTGGCACAGAGAGTGAAGTCGGAACCAGATGTGGAAGGAAGACTGAGGGGAACATTATGGGGGAATGGAAGGGGGAGAACAACTACAGCTCTCTCAGCTGTCCTTGACTTCCCTTAGTACACTCCTCTAGCGAACATTTTCTCAGGGAGAAAAATATGACTCCTGGGACTGTACATCAATCATTGCCAGTCTTAATGCTCCCTTTCTGGGGCTGAATTATCAACACTGCCAAGTGTGACATAATGGCAATGTGATTTTAATCAAAACAGGATGTCTATGGGCTAGCCATTATAGGCTCCAACAGTATGTAGCTTATGTGGAGACGAGGGAGATTCATTTACCAGAAGCCTATCATTTCATGAATGACTATTAAACAATAGCTGAAAAAAACCTATACATCTGGTCTTGTGCTTACTAAAAGAATCACATACGGCTACTCATACTATTTGTTCGATATAAATAAATAATCCCTGTACTTGCTTTTGAAAAGGGCTTTTCTTTCAACTTACTTTGCTAACATCTTACACTATCAATTTATAGTCCTGAATATTTACTGAACCACTGTGGGGTTTAGGGGCTTGCTCACAACTCATTCTGTCCACTAGGCTGAAGCTATGCTCAGACCACTCACACACACACACCTTGTCCAGAACTACGTCACTGATCTGAGGTAGCCCGTCTGGCTTCTGTGTACAGGCAGCCATGAACTGGAAGCCCAGCAGGAAGTCCCGGTTGTACTGGCGCTTCCCGTTGGTCTCCGGCAGATCTAAGGAAACAACGAGAGGAAGAAAACAGCCCTGCTCATCTCATACTGTGCAAAGATTGTATGACTTGATTGTGAAAACGAAGTGAAAAACACAAATGAAACTGAGGCTAATAACTGCCCTCATACCTTCCTGGAAGAGGTCTGGGGGTGCTCCTGTAGAGCCCTCCTTGTCCCCAGGGGTGGCCCCACTGTCACTGCTCTCTGTCTCCGAGGTGTGCCCAGCCCCGTTCCTCATGGGCTCCAGCTCAGCCTCCCCATTTTCCTCTGGGGCAGGGGGCTTCTCCTCTGCCTCCATGGCTGGAGGTGCTGCTGAGGGTGGGGGCGGGCTGCTGCTACTATGGGGCCTGGCGGGCTGCAGGGCCTGGTCTCCAGCAGCCTCCTCCACAGGCTTGAGCTCGTCCTGGGGGAGGCAAGGGAGGTAGAGGGGGTGAGATAGAAAGACAGAGTGGACTTCACACAGGGGGTTTGGAACACTGATCATGATGGATAACTCCTTGCCGAGTCTTAGCTCTTCATTATAATCAGAGGGATAAAATCAACACTATGCATGCCAGTCTCTCTTGGCTAAGAGTTGAGGAACGACTGACTGCATCACTTCTGTTTTTTGTAAAGAAACATTAATGTGTTGGAAATCCCAAATTGTTTCCATAGTCAACTTACTCCCCCCCCCCCCCAACAGGGGTCTTTTCATTGTCCCCAGGTCAGAATCAAATTAAAGGAAATGTACAGTATTATACAGAGCCATGATTGAATGGAACCTCCATCTCATATAGCACAACTGAACATGAAACCTGGTTAAAAAACAAAGCAACACCTCACAGAACAACGCCTCTCCCCCATGTGGCCTACTTTTTGTGTGCATGTATTAACATGTATGTGTAACTGATCGATGTACACCCGGCTGTGTGTGTGGAGCGGAGCTGGAACGTGCCCAATTTGACTGGAGCGCGGAGCGAGTTTCCCAAAGGCTGGGGTGTCAGCCTTCTCACCTGCTCCAATTTCGCTCCAGTAGCACTTACTTCACGAGCTCAGGACATGCCCGGCCCAGCATGCATTTGTAGTCTACTTGCGTGCTGCTATAGCCCCTTGCTATAGCTACTGTCATGGAGTTTAAAGAAACTGAAACGACGCACGTGCAAAATCAAAGTGACTTACAAAGATGAGGATTGTAGCAAAGTATTAAAAACAAAAAAAAATCTGATCTCTTAAAAGTTTCTCTTTAATGTTCATTCTATTATCTACACAATAGGCTATCATTGATTTTGGCCCAATATGCCTGACATATTACCTCTTTCAATGAGAGGTTGGAAAGAGATGTGGAGCGTCAGAACGTTGTGTAAGCACTGCTCCGTGAGCGACGAGCGGGATAATCACTCACACACGTTTTTAAATGTGTGTAAATCGTTATTTTGTCTGTAATGTATTTTTTGATGCATGCTGAACCCCAGTAAGACTAGCTGTCGCCATTGGCGGCAGCTAATGGGGATTATAATAAAAATCAACAAAATCAGACGATAACACTTCAAATCATTAATAACATCTAATGTTATTTATAGGGTTGCACATTTTGGGGAATATTCAGAGGTGGAAACTTTTTGTGGGAACTAACAGGAATATATGCAAATGAATATAAATACCATTTAAATGCAGATGTTTTTTGCATTGGATATATTTACCAAATCAAATGGAGACAGAAGCAAACCTTTTACCTTATAAGTAGAAATAATTGCTAATGATTAAATCCTTCCAATAGAAATAAAAAAAGCTGTTTAGTCACGAATTGAACCTTAATTAAATGAGTTGACTCTTCACATGGGATGATTTCACTGAACAATAAAAGGGAATATTGAATGATCCCCAATGATCCATCGCATCTCCCAAAAACATTTAACATACATCTGCAATACGATATTCTAGAAAGTAAAGCTATGGTTGTCTTCCTCTCAGACTTCCATGTCTTCTCCCTGGACCTCCTCAATGTCTACCTCTTGAACATCAAACTCTGAGACCTCATCTTCACTGTCACTTTCCAACCTTGTTGAGGATGGCTCGTTGTTAGGCTCAAAAAGCCTCAAATTTGCCCGGATGGCCACCAATTTTTCAACCCTTCTATTGGTCAGCCTGTTCCGTGCTTTGGTCTGTGTGTTCCCAAACAAGGGCCAGGTGCCTACTGAGGTGGCTGATGTTGGTAGGATTTGGAGGATGATTGAGGCAACAGGGGAAAGAGCCTCAGCTTCACAAAGTCCCTTCCACCAGGTGGCTGATAAGATGTGTTGGCACGACTGCCATATTGCATCTCCATCCCAAAGCACTTGGAAGTGTACATCGCCAGACTGCCAAGAACCTTGCCCTCGTTCATGCCAAGGTGGTGAGACATTGTAGTGATGACACCATAGGCCTTGTTGATCTCTGCACCAGACAGGATGCTCTTGCCAGCATACTTGGGGTCCAACATGTACGCTGCAACGTGTATGGGCTTCAGGCAGAAGTCTTCATGCTTTTTGATGTATTTCAGAACTGCAGTTTCCTCTGCTTGGAGCAAAGGTGAAGTGGGCAGGGCAGTATGGAGTCGGAACATCAGACAGGATGGCATTGTCTCCCGCAATCCGTGCAATGGCTACTGCTATAGGTTTCAGGCTGCTTACCACTCTCTCCCAAAATACATCATCCAATAGGATCCTCTTGATGGGGCTGTCCATATAGGCAGACTGTGATATGGCCATTTATTGGAGAGACTCCTCCCCCTCCAGGAGACTGTGAAACATGATGACAACACCACCCCAACGGGTGGTGCTCTTATTCTTCTCACTTTGCTTGGTGAGGTAGATTGCTGCTTTAACTTGATGACCCTTCACATACCTAACCATTTCCTTGGCTCTCTTGTAGAGTGTGTCCATTGTTTTCAGTGCCATGATGTTTTTGAGGAGCAGATTCAATGCATGAGCAGCACAGCCAATGGGTGTGATGTGAGGGTAGGACTCCTCCACTTTAGACCAAACAGCCTTCATGTTCGCAGCATTGTCTGTCACCAGTGCAAATACCTTCTGTGGTCCAAGGTCATTGATGACTGCCTTCAGCTCATGTGCAATGTAGAGACCGGTGTGTCTGTTGTTCCTTGTGTCTGTGCTCTTGTAGAATACTGGTTGAGGGGTGGAGATGTAGTTAATTATTCCTTGTCCATGAACATTCGACCACCCATCAGAGATGATTGCAATACAGTCTGGTTTCTCTATGACTTGGTTGACCTTCACTTGAACTCTGTTGAACTCTACATCCAGCAAATTAGTAGAGGGGGGTATGCTGGGTGAAGAACATTCAGAAATCTCTTCCAATACACATTGCCTGTGAGCATCAGAGGTGAACCAGTTGCATACACAGCTCGAGCAAGACATTCATCAGCATTTCTCTGACTACGTTCCTCCATTGAGTCAAAAAAACTTCTGATTCCAGGAGGACCATGAGCTGTTGCTATCGATAAGGTGTCTGATTCATCATTTTCACCTCGAATAGAAGTAGAGGGACTTTTGTCAGAGGTTGCTTGTTGTGAGCGCTGAGGGAACTTTATGCACTTGGCCAGATGATTCTGCATCTTTGTTGCATTCTTCACATATGATTTGGCACAGTATTTGCAAATGTACACAGCTTTTCCTTCTACATTAGCAGCAGTGAAATATATCTCCACACATCAGATAGTGCCCATGGCATTTTCCTGTAAAGATTAGGAAAAAATTTGTAAAAAAACAAACAAATATAAGGATAAATAGTTAAGCAGTTAGATTAAACAACTCCTTTGTAAGATAAATGTTTTAAAATTAAACGTGTATGGAAACAGGTGAATTAACACTCCTCAGTTAGCAGGCTCAAGCAAGCTAAAACCCACATGGTAGCAAGAACTAACTAGCAGAAATTGTTAACACGTTAGAGATGATTTAAACACACTTTGCTGTAGGCTACTATTTACTAGTTAACAATAAATCATGTATGTCATATAAAATATATTCACCCCACCCAGTATTATATTCAAAACTTACCAGAAAGCATGTAGTCCTTGGCTCAGACAGTGTAGTAGTGTGGGCTCAATAGCATCTCATTAGAGTGCAAGATCTTGAGAATCAGCTGTACATGTGATGGAAGAGTGCACTGTGCATGCAAAGGGTTGAAATTCCATTGAATTGGGGATAGTTTAACCAAAATATGCCACAAGACCTAGAATTGCCTTGTGTATCCCACAAAAAAGGTTCACTGTAATAAGCTAACATTTTTTGACGAATTTAAGCAAAATTCCCAAAATTCCAAGGCTTAACTTCCTATGGAAAATTTCAGGGGAAAAGGAAATTTACCGGAAAGTTTGACCCTTTGCTACCCTAGTTATTTGTAACATGTGCTGAATACAACAGGTGTAGACCTTACAGTGAAATGCTTAATTACAAGCTCATAACACTTATTTTTCTTGAAACGACATTGTTGTTTCAGTAAAAAATAAATATAACAAATAGTTAGAGCAGCAGTAAAATAACAGTAGCGAGGTTACAGGGGATTTTTTTTTTTTTTTTTTTTTTTTACCTTTATTTAACTAGCCAAGTCAGTTAAGAACAAATTCTTATTTTCAATGACGGCCTAGGAACAGTGGGTTAACTGCCTGTTCAGGGGCAGAACGACAGATTTGTACCTTGTCAGCTCGGGGATTTGAACTTGCAACCTTCCGGTTACTAGTCCAACGCTCTAACCACTAGGCTACGCTGCCGGATACTGCCGGATACTGGTACAGAGTCAATGTGGGGGGCACAGGTCAGTCGAGGTAATTAAGGTAATATGTAAATCTGGGTAAAGTTAAAATGACTTTGCATAGATAATAACCAGAGAGTAGCAGCAGTGTAAAAGAGGGGGTGGGGACAATGCAAATAGTCTGGATAGCCATTTGATTAGCTGTTCAGGAGTCTTATGGCTTGGGGGTAGATGTTGTTAAGTCTTTTAGACCTAGATTTGGCGCTCCAGTACCGCTTGCCATGCGGTAGCAGAGAGAACAGTCTATGACTAGGGTGGCTGGAGTCTGACAATTGTTTGTGCCTACCTCTGACACCGCCTGGTGTAGAGGTCCTGGATGGCAGGAAGCTTGGCCCCAGTGATGTACTGGGCCGTTCGCACTACCCTCTGTAGTGCCTTGCAGTCGGAGGCCAAGCAGTTGCCATACCAGGCAGTAATGCAACCAGTCAAGATGCTCTCGATGGTGCAGCTGTAGAACCTTTTAAGGATCTGAGGACACATGCCAAATCTTTTCAGTCTGCTGATGGGGAATAGGCTTTGTCGTGCCCTGTTCATGACTGTCTTTGTCTGTTTGGACCATGATAGTTTGTTGGTGATGTGGACACCAAGGAACTTGAAGCTCTCAACGTGCTCCACTACATCACTGTGGATGAGAAAGGGGGCGTGCTCGGTCCTCCTTTCCCTGTTATCCACAATCGATCTCTTGGTCTTGATCACGTTGAGGCAGAGGTTGTTATCCTGGCGCCACACGGCCAGGTCTCTGACCTCTTCCTTATAGGCTGTGTCATCTTTGTCGGCCTACCACTGTTGTGTTGTCCGCAAACTTGATGGTGTTGGAGTCGTGCCTGGCCATGCAGTCATGAGTGAACAGACAGTACAAGAGGGGACTGAGCGCACACCGCTGAGGGGCCCCCGTGTTGAGGATCAGTGTGGCACATGTGTTGTTACCTACCGTCAGGAAGTTCAGGACCCAGTTGCAGAGGGAGGTGTTTAGTCCCAGGGTCCTTAGTTTAGTGATGAGCTTTAAGGGAACTATGGTGTTGAACGCTGAGCTATAGTCAATGAATAGCATTCTCACGTAGGCGTTCCTTTTGTCCAGGTGGGAAAGGGCACTATGGAGTGCAATAGAGATTGTGTCATCTGTGGATCTGTTGGGGCGGAATGCAAATTTTGGAATAATGGTGTTGTGAGCCATGACCAGCCTTTCAAAGCATTTCATGGCTACAGACGTGAGTACTATGGGTCGGTAGTCATTTAGGCAGGTTACCTTAGTGTTCTTGGGCACAGGGACAATGGTGGTCTGCTTGAAACATGTTGTATTACAGACTCGGTCAGGGACAGGTTGAAAATGTCAGTGAAGACACTTGCCAGTTGGTCTACGCATGCTTGGAGTACACGTCCTGTTAATCCGTAGGGCCACGTGAATGTTGACCTGTTTAATTTCTTATGGCTGGGGGCAGTATTGAGTAGCTTGGATGAATAAGGTGCCCAGAGAAAACTGCCTGCTACTCAGCCCCAGAAGCTCAGATATGCATATTATTAGTATATTTGGATAGAAAACACTCTGAAGTTTCTAAAACTGTTTGAATGATGTCTGTGAGTATAAGAGAACTCATATGGCAGGCAAAAACCTGAGAAAAAGGTTTGAGGTTTGTAGTTTTTCAACTCATTGCCCATCAAATATAGTGTGATATTGGTCATATTGCACTTCCTAAGGCTTCCACTAGATGTTAACTTCTTATGGCTGCAGCCCGACGCCGGTACACTTATGACAACAGCCAGCTCAAGTGGAGGACGCGAAATTCAAAATATATATTTTTTTCAATATTTAACTTTCACACATTAACAAGTCCAATACAGCATATGAAAAGGTACACATCTTGTGAATCCATCCAACATGTCCGATTTTTAAAATGTTTTACAGGGAAGACACAGTATGTAAATCTATTAGCTAACCACGTTAGCAAAAGACACCACTTTTTTTTACTCCAACAGTTTTTTACTCCATCAGTAGCTATCACAAATTCGACCAAATAAAGATATAAATAGCCACTAACCAAGAAACAACTTCATCAGATGACAGTCTGATAACATATTTATTGTATAGCATATGTTTTGTTAGAAAAATGTGCATATTTCAGGTATAAATCATAGTTTACATTGCAGCTACAGTCAGAAATTGCACCGAAAGCAGCCATAATAATTACAGGCACCAACGTCAAATACCTAATTACTCATCATAAAACATTTCTGAAAAATACATAGTGTACAGCAAATGAAAGACAGGCATCTTGTGATTCCAGCCAATATTTCCGATTTATTAAGTGTTTTACAGCGGAAAAAAAATGTAGCGTTATATTAGCTTAGCACAATAGCCAGAAACACTTGGGCGCCGGCGACTACGACAGATATATGAAATAACATCATAAATTGGGTCTTACTTTTGCTGATCTTTCATCAGAATGTTGGACAAGGTGTCCTTTGTCCAGAACAGTCGTTGTTTGGATTCAGAACGGACACTTTCCCTCTTCATTTAGCAAGCGCGCTAGCCGGGTGGCACGACACTCTCCATGTCAACAAACGGAAGAGAACGGAACACGGCAAAACTCCCGAAGAAATTTCAATAATCTGATGAAACCATATTGAAAAAACATACTTTACGATGATATGGTGACATGTATCCAATAAAATCAAAGCCTGAGATTGTAGTCGCCTATAACGGCAGCTAAACAAAAGGCAATTCCACTATCCAGCCCGCGCACTTCAGAGTACCGAAAATGGTGGACACGTCATTCCAAGATGATGTGTTCCAACTCAGACCAAGATAATCAACTAATTTCTTCTCTCACAGCCTCTTGACACCCAGAGGAAGGTGTATGACGTGCATGTATACTAATAAGTATTGTGCCCATTTATAGGCAGGAAGAAGAACAGAGCATCGATTTCAGACTTTCCACTTCCGGGTCAGGAAATGTGCTGCAGAATGAGTTCTGTTTCACTCAGAGAAATAATTCAAACGGTTTTAGAAACTAGAGAGTGTTTTCTATCCAATAGTAATAATAATATGCATATTGTACGAGCAAGAATTGAGTACGAGGCCGTTTGAAATGGGCACATTTTATCTGGCTACTCAATACTGCCCCTTGCAGCCCAAACAGGTTAACAGTCTTTAGAACCTTGTTTGATGCCTCTACTGTGAAGGAGGGGGGAATGAGGGCTCTTTGAGTCAGGGGTCTGGCAGAGTGCCATGAGCTGACCATGCGCGTTCACGTGAGAGTTAGCTTGCGTTCCAATTCATTTCTGAAGACAAAAGAATTCTCCGGTTGAAACATTATTGAAGATTTATGATAAAAACATCCTAAAGATTGATTCTATACTTCATTTGACATGTTTCTACGAACTGTAACAGAACTTTTGGACTTTGTCTGCTCGCACCTCATGAATTTGGATTACTGGGCTAAACGCGCAAACAAAAAGGAGGTATTTGGACATAAATGATGTACTTTATCGAACAAATCAAACATTTGTGGAACTGGGATTTCTGGGAGTGCAGTCTGATGAAGATCAAAGGTAAGGCAATATTTATAACGCTATTTCTGACTTTTGTTGACTCCAACATGGTTTTGTTGTCTGAGCGCTGTACTCAGATTATTGCATGGTTTGCTTTTTCCGTAAAGTAAAAAAGAAATATCGGACACAGCAGTTGCATTAAGGAGAAGTATACAGTAATCCCTCGTTTATCGCGGGGGTTACGTTCCGAAAATGACCCGCGATAAGTGAAATCCGCGAAATAGATTTTTTTTTTTTTTTTTTACAATTAGCAACTATTACATGTATACAAATACAGTGACTCACGTGTAGGCCGTTTCACTGCTCTTCAGACTGGGCCGCTGCATCCTGACTGCGCTCTGCAGTGTTCTCTTCTTCTGAAGCCCGCGGTGCAGGTGTGTTTGTTCGGGAGAAGAACATAGTGATAGGCAGCTGTTGTCGCTCTTTTTTCTTCTTTGCAAAAAGATCCTTGTACACCGACATGCCACCATCGATTACGTTGGAGAACTGTAATGAACGGCTCATCAAAGGGTCCCATTCCTCAGCTACTCGCTTAAGTTCAGTGGCCATTCGCACCATGGTTGCTAAGCGACCAAGCGTTAGTCCTTCCTCCTCATCTCTCGTGTCCTCTTCTCCCTCTTCTCTTTCATCGTCGCTTTGTGGCTTTGTCATTTCTGCCAGCTCTGCATCGGTCAGCGGCTGTGCGTCTCCATCAATCAGGGCGTTTATGTCATCCGGACTCATGTCATTAAAGCCGTCTCCTCCAATCTGTTTAGCCAGATTCACAGCTGTTTCTACGGCAGAGTGGTGGACCTCGTCAAGCGAGCCTCCGGTTGCGTTTTGCACTGCCTCTGGCCATAGTTTTTTCCAGCAGGCCTTCAGAGTTTCCGTTTTCATTTCCTGAATGGCCCTCTGAATGTTTTGGAGACACGATGCGATGGTGTATCCACGCCAGTAGTCCTTCAGTGAGAAATCTTGATCCGAGTCCATAGCGTCAACAAGATGTTGCAGGGTGTTGCGCGTATAGAGAGCCTTGAAAGCACGGATGACTCCTTGGTCCATGGGCTGAATCAGGGATGTAGTGTTTGGTGGCAGAAATTCGATTTGCACACCATCATATGCCAAATCATTACCGTGACCTCCGGCGTTGTCAAGGAGCAGAAGCACTTTAAAGTTCAGTCCCTTTCCTCTCAAATAACACTTGACCTCCGGGATGAAACAGTTTTTGAACCAATCCAGATTGAGCGCTTTTGTTATCCAAGCCTTTGCATTGTACATCCAGTAAACAGGCAAATCATCCTTATTTTTGTTTTTCAGCGCCCTGGGATTTTTAGACCTGTAAATCAGCCCCGGTTTAATCATGAAACCTGCGGCATTTCCGCACATAGCCAGGGTCAAACGGTCTTTGTGAACTTTAAATCCTGGGGCTTTGGCTTCTTCCTGCATGATGAAGGTGCGGGAGGGCATTCGTTTCCAAAATAAGGCAGTCTCATCCATGTTAAAAACTTGTTCGGGCTTATATCCCCCCTCAATGATCGCCTTGAATTTATTGTTCACGAAGGCTTCTGCCTCAGCGGTATCCGCAGACGCCATCTCACCGTGCAGACAAACATTTTTAAGTCCAAAGCGTTTCTTAAACTTTTCAAACCAGCCCTGGCTTGCATTAAATGCGCTTGGCACTTTGTCAGCAGCACTTGCTGGGGGCCTGGCATCCTCTCCCACTGTGTCAGCAGCACTTGCTGAGGGCCCGGCATCCTCTCCCTCTTCCCCGTCACTGACAGCAAAGTTTTCATACAGCATTCTCGCTTTTGTGCAGATAACGTTTGTATCCAGGGTTATGTTTTTTTTCCTGCAGTCATTAATCCACAGAGCTAATGCCGTCTCCATCCGTACCATGGTCTTGTTGCGGACAGTTACAACCCTTTTTGCATTCGTATTAAAATTGACTGCTGCTGTCGTCCTTATGTTTTTTTCCTCCTTCTTTATGTAACGAACGGAAGATTCATTGATTCCGTAATGGCGAGCAACGGCTGCATAGCTTTTACCTTCCCTTAGCATGTCCAGAAGTTTAACTTTATCTGAGATAGGTAGCATCTTCCTCCGTTTGGGCCCATCCGCAGGTGCTTTTGTCGGTCCAGGCCGTTTCGTCGACATTATGGGTTTAGGAGATGTTCGAAATTACAAGATAATTTGGCCAACTTAATGTAAATTTGCCAAGCTGTTTTATGTACGTACACATAACTGCACGAGACGACAAAATGATAGCACAATTCGTAGCATGTTTTGATACAAGAAGCGGGAGTGAGTTTTTAGCGAATCAGAATGCAGAGCACAATGCACCAAAAAAAAAAAAAAATGCATTATGAAAATCCGCGAAATAGCGAATCCGCGATAAGTGAACCGCGAAGTGGCGAGGGATCACTGTATCTCTAATTCTGTGCATAACACTTGTATATTATATTAAAGTTTATGATGACTATTTCTGTAAATTGATGTGGCTCTCTGCAAAATCACTGGATGTTTTGGAAGCAAAACATTACTGAACGTAACGCGCCAATGTAAACAGATTTTTGGATATAAATATGAACTTTATCGAACAAAACAGCTGATGCGCTCATACATGCTTCAGTGTTGCTTGCCTCAAAGAGAGCATAGAAGTAATTTAGCTCGTCTGGTAGGCTTGTGTCACTGTGTAGCTCGCGGCTGTGCTTCCTTTTGTAGTCTAATAGTTTGCAAGCCCTGCCACATCTGACGAGCGTTAGAGCCGGTGTAGTACGATTCAATCTTAGTGCTGTATTGACACTTTGCCTGTTTGATGGTTTGTCTGAAGGCATAGCAGGATGTGCACCCCCACATAGAGTGAATAGAAAGCATCATTGCTTACCTCAGTCTCCCTCTGTGATGCATCTCCAACAGGACTCCCTTCATTTGGTTTCTTCCAGGTCTTTGGTGTAGCAGAAGCAGTCTGACATACTGCAGAGAAAACAGCAGCAAATACATTTTGAAGTCAGCTATAGGCTGGGGATTTACCCCAAATTGCTTCCATTAAATATCAATGACTACACTTATTATACTAGCAGAAAAGTGGCCTTCTCCCCAGAGTAAAAATTAAATCCAGGGTTTAGTGTAAACACTGTGCTGTTCTCAGCAGTCAGCATTGAGTTCAGTCTGGCTGATCCAAGTCTTGTCTATCAGCAACCTTTAACTGTTTATTTATAGTATACACACATAGGCATCCATGCTGTCATGTCTGTATCCATGGCTATGCACATACCTGTAGTGGGACTCTTTCTGAAAAGGGCTTGTAGCTGTGGTTCAAGCTTGCTGTTTGGTGTGATGAGAGTCTCTGTCCCTGCTTTGAAAGGGATGTCTTTAGTGTCAGAGAGCTTGCTGGTCTCTGCTGTGGCCTGCACTAGCGGCGGAAGGCCTGGGGGAGGCGCTGGAACAGCAGGCGCAGGGCTGGAGGTCAGAGTGACTGGCATTACAGTGATTGGTGCGATAGGGTCTATGACAGCAGGGGGCATCTCTGCCCTCACCTCACTGGGCACAGCCTCACTGCAGTCTTCTCTAGAGGCCGGGGCTGAAGCCTGGGGCTGGGTTGGGGATAGGGAGGGAGCAAGGGGGGCGGGCTCCTGAGACTGGGTGTCCATCTCAGCCCCAGTGTCAGCATGGCCATTCAAAGCCTTAGGGGTTAGGGCTGGTGAAGCAGCCAGGGTGCGTGGGGCTTCTGGAAGAAGTTCCTCTGTGTTTGAGGTCTGGGACTGAGTCGTGAGTGGCAGGTGCTTGGGGTCCGCTGCAGAGGAGGGAGGGGGAGCAGTGGGCTCCACGGCAGAGGGCTGCTCAATGGGGCCGGCAACAGGAAGAGGGGCCGGGATGGGGGAAACCACCACTGGGGCTGGGAAGGGAAGCTCTGGATCCAAGTGGGGAGAGGGAGCAGTTACAGGTGCACTGGCCTCTCGCCTTTCCAATGAAGGTTCTGATTGACCAAGCCCGGGAGAGGAAGACTTCTGGACAAGCGGCTCCAATTTTGGCTTATCATCTACTGGAAAAGAGAACGGATAACATAGACATTAAACACAAAAGAAAACACAATTCTTTGTGCCAATCTCTTAACTGAGTCAACATTCAGGTTCTAAAAAACGTTTTATTCCTCAGGCCGCTGCTCTCAAAGCAGGGATGTATTCTGCCTGAAGGATGGTGGGGTGAGGGCCGGGGGTAGAGGGTCAGACCTGGCCCTGGCTTGCTGGCTGCAGCCCCAGGCGTGAGCTGCTGCTGGGGGAGCTCCAGGCTGTAGGCTGAGTTGGCCTGGCCCTGGCCTTGCTCCGGAGTATGGCTGCCACCCGGCTGCTGCTGCGATTTGAGGTAGAAAATGTGAGGATAATGAGGGTGCGTCCATAAAAACTAGCAACACAGACAGACAAATAAGCACAAAAATAGAATTAAGCGGAAATAAGGATACCAGTGGTTATGGTTAGATACATTAGCCAAGGAAAAGACAGGGGGAGACAAGCAAGGAGACAGCAACCAAGGAAAGCAGGCAAAAGGGAGGAAAGGAGAAGAAGCAAAAAGAACGTGCAAGAGTAGGGGAGGTGGAGTGCGAATGACAGGGAAATTGAGGCACACAAGGTTAAACAAAGCAAAAGAAGGGAGAGTAAAAAGAAAATGGACAAAACACAGAGAGGAGAGAATGTTAAAGTCCAAGGAGAGGACAGGGAGGAAGTGTCACAAAAGCTTTCCCTCCACAGAATCCAGAACAAGAACTGTAACTTAAAGATAGCCTATTTCTATAGACGGGTTGGTTGTTTAACAACAACTGACTTGTACGCAACTATGGGGCAATACAGACGGGGTTGGCTTAAATTGTTGACAACATGTCAACTATAATTCGTTGACAACATTGTAAACTATAATGTTTATTAAGAATATAAATATATTTGCACAACGAGCACTTGTCTCAAATACATCGTGACAGTTATTGGTTGGCAAGCTAGCCAATTTGAGTCATATTAGTAGTATAGACGTGACATCAGTCAAAACACCTCAAAACAAGACATGGTATCAAGAACAAGATAAAACCTACGACTCCCCACATGTCAGCTTCTTGTCATTGTTGCTAGCTATCTGACCACCCAAAATCACAACACTCAGACTTCTCAGACTTCTGCCCCATTGAAGCGTGAGCATAGTTTGTGACGTTGTCAGCTAACCCATCTATTAAAATTCTCAGCAATGACTCATTTTGTTTGAATCAATGAAGTATAGAATCTTATTTTGGATTCATCATGGAGGGACAAAAAGCATAAACGATATGTTCCACAACAACATTTACTGCACAAGTGAGGGAGGAGATATAGTGATACATGCAGGTAGGTACTAATAATAGGTAATATATATATATATATTTTTTTTTTAATATATTTTTTTATTTATTAGACATGTGTGTAAGCCATATACAGTGGGGCAAAAAGTATTTAGTCAGCCATCAATTGTGCAAGTTCTCCCACTTAAAAAGATGAGAGGGGCCTGTAATTTTCATCATAGGTACACTTCAACAATGACAGACAAAATGAGAGAAAAAAATCCAGAAAATCACATTGTAGGATTTTTTATGAATTTATTTGCAAATTACGGTGGAAAATAAGTATTTGGTCAATAACAAAAGTTTATCTCAATACTTTGTTATATACCCTTTGTTGGCAATGACAGAGGTCAAACGTTTTCTGTAAGTCTTCACACACTGTTGCTGGTATTTTGGCCCATTCCTCCATGCAGATCTCCTCTAGAGCAGTGATGTTTTTGGGCTGTTGCTGGGCAACACGGACTTTCAACTCCCTCCAAAGATTTTCTATGGGGTTGAGATCTGGAGACTGGCTAGGCCACTCCAGGACCTTGAAATGCTTCTTACGAAGCCACTCCTTCGTTGCCCGGGCGGTGTGTTTGGGATCATTGTCATGCTGAAAGACCCAGCCACGTTTCATCTTCAATGCCCTTGCTGATGGAAGGTTTTCACTCAAAATCTCACGATACATTGCCCCATTCATTCTTTCCTTTACACGGATCAGTCGTCCTGGTCCCTTTGCAGAAAAACAGCCCCAAAGCATGATGACTTTTGTTATTGACCAAATACTTATTTTCCACCGTAATTTGCAAATAAATTCATAAAAAATCCTACAATGTGATTTTCTGGATTTTTTTTCCCTCATTTTGTTTGTCATGGTTGAAGTGTACCTATGATGAAAATTACAGGCCCCTCATCTTTTTAAGTGGGAGAACTTGCACAATTGGTGGCTGACTAAATACTTTTTTGCCCCACTGTATCTGTGTGTCAAAGATGACTATGATAACACATTTACTATGAACAACGAAAGTGTTTAGATCACTTTTGTAAAATAGCCATGGTTGTCTGTTACTCAAATTGGATAGCAAAGGTTGTGAAGGCGAGGCCAGATAAGGCCAGGTGAGTGTTTGGGCCTAGTTGCAGAGCAATGGGTGGGGGGCAGGGAGTAAGGGACAGTGGCTGAAGTCTGAGTGGCTGGCTGTGTCTAACGCAGCATGGCAGAGGATGGATTGCAAACACAGAAAATGTGCTGTGCCTGCATGCATGGCTCTGTCTGTCGTGGTGCCAAAGCCCTGGTGGCTTAATTGCCTGTTCCCTCCCAACACCAAGCAATTTGCCCATGGCACAGATTACACAGACATGGGTGACAGGCTAACAGCTCAGTGGGCCAGTGGCATACAATGGCAACCTGTGTGTGTGTGTGTGTGTGTGCGTGTCTGCGTGCGAGAGAAAATAAGCTGAATATCAGGCAGCATGAGAGAAGATGTGTCCTTACTTGCGGAGGGGTGGGGGTGGAGGAGGGCCGTCCGACAGGGGGGGTTGGATTTCGGCTCCCTGTGCCCCCTGCCATGATCTCCTCTGTGATGTCCCTGCCACCCTGGTTGGGATCCCGGATACGGATCTGGGAGGACAATGATACGAAAGGAGCGGCATCTCACTAAAGTGCCAGCGTTTCAGAGCAACCCTCACTCAGCCATTCAAAACAGTGAGTGTGTTGTGTACAGGAGTGCATCTGTGACCAAAAGTTTGACATTCTTATTCAGCTTGTACAAATGTAGAGAGAAAAAGCTTATCAGTATTTCAGCAGAGGCACTTGAAAGGGTTTCTGGCAAGATAATATATTTTCATGTGAGTCTTAACAAGTGGGTCATAAGAGTCCAAACGGAACAGCACTATATTTCTGAATACCTTAAAGTTTCCCACTGGCCCTGGATCAAAGGTTCTCTGGCAGAAGAATAAACACTAGAAGCGCAGAGGCAGTCATTTTGACAGCATATTAATTTAAAATTAAAATACCTCTGCCATTTTTAAAGTCATGCCACCTCTGCCCTGGACTTTTCCTAAATACGCTTATTTAACACATGTATGTTGTTAGAATTTCGATATCAATGTGTGTTATAAGAAGTTAAGAGGACAGATCATCCCTTCCCCTTGCCACCCCTCATTAACCAGCAGTCAGCCTGCACAGCCAATGATAGCTAGGGTTGCAAAGGGCTGGACATTTTCCATGGGAAGTTAAGCCTTGGAATTTCGGGAATTTTGCATAAACTCATCAAAAAAGTTATATTATAACAGTGAACCTTTTTTTGTGGGATACACAAGGAAATTCTAGGACTTGTGGCATATTTTGGTTAAACTATCCCCAATTCAATGGAATTTCAACCCTCTGCATGCACATTGCACTCTTCCATCACATGTACAGCTGATTCTCAAGATCTTGCACTCTAATGAGATGCTATTGAGCCCACACTACTACACTGTCTGAGCCAAGGACTACATGCTTTCTGGTAAGTTTTGAATACTGGGTGGGGTGAATATATTTTATATGACATACATTAATTTTTGTTAACTAGTAAATAGTAGCCTACAGAAAAGTGTGTTTAAATCATCTCTAACGTGTTAACAATTTCTGCTAGTTAGTTCTTGCTACCATGTGGGTTTTAGCTTGCTTGAGCCTGCTAACCGAGGAGTGTTAATTCACCTGTTTCCATACACGTTTAATTTTAAAACATTTATCTTACAAAGGAGTTGTTTAATCTAACTGCTTAACTATTTATCCTTATATTTGTTTGTTTTTTTACAAATTTTTTCCTAATCTTTACAGGAAAATGCCATGGGCACTATCTGATGTGTGGAGACATTTCACTGCTGCTAATGTAGAAGGAAAAGCTGTGTACATTTGCAAATACTGTGCCAAATCATATGTGAAGAATGCAACAAAGATGCAGAATCATCTGGCCAAGTGCATAAAGTTCCCTCAGCGCTCACAACAAGCAACCTCTGACAAAAGTCCCTCTACTTCTATTCGAGGTGAAAATGATGAATCAGACACCTTATCGATAGCAACAGCTCATGGTCCTCCTGGAATCAGAAGTTTTTTTGACTCAATGGAGGAACGTAGTCAGAGAAATGCTGATGAATGTCTTGCTCGAGCTGTGTATGCAACTGGTTCACCTCTGATGCTCACAGGCAATGTGTATTGGAAGAGATTTCTGAATGTTCTTCACCCAGCATACCCCCCTCTACTAATTTGCTGGATGTAGAGTTCAACAGAGTTCAAGTGAAGGTCAACCAAGTCATAGAGAAAGCAGAATGTATTGCAATCATCTCTGATGGGTGGACGAATGTTCATGGACAAGGAATAATTAACTACATCTCCACCCCTCAACCAGTATTCTACAAGAGCACAGACACAAGGGACAACAGACACACCGGTCTCTACATTGCACATGAGCTGAAGGCAGTCATCAATGACCTTGGACCACAGAATGTATTTGCACTGGTGACAGACAATGCTGCAAACATGAAGGCTGTTTGGTCTAAAGTGGAGGAGTCCTACCCTCACATCACACCCATTGGCTATGCTGCTCATGCATTGAATCTGCTCCTCAAAAACATCATGGCACTGAAAACAATGGACACACTCTACAAGAGAGCCAAGGAAATGGTTAGGTATGTGAAGGGTCATCAAGTTAAAGCAGCAATCTACCTCACCAAGCAAAGTGAGAAGAATAAGAGCACCACCCGTTGGGGTGGTGTTGTCATCATGTTTCACAGTCTCCTGGAGGGGGAGGAGTCTCTCCAATAAATGGCCATATCACAGTCTGCCGATATGGACAGCCCCATCAAGAGGATCCTATTGGATGATGTATTTTGGGAGAGAGTGGTAAGCAGCCTGAAACCTATAGCAGTAGCCATTGCACGGATTGCGGGAGACAATGCCATCCTGTCTGATGTTCCGACTCCATACTGCCCTGCCCACTTCACCTTTGCTCCAAGCAGAGGAAACTGCAGTTCTGAAATACATCAAAAAGCATGAAGACTTCTGCCTGAAGCCCATACACGTTGCAGCGTACACGTTGGACCCCAAGTATGCTGGCAAGAGCATCCTGTCTGGTGCAGAGATCAACAAGGCCTATGGTGTCATCACTACAATGTCTCACCACCTTGGCATGAACGAGGGCAAGGTTCTTGGCAGTCTGGCGATGTACACTTCCAAGCAAGTGCTTTGGGATGGAGATGCAATACGGCAGTCGTGCCAACACATCTCATCAGCCACCTGGTGGAAGGGACTTTGTGAAGCTGAGGCTCTTTCCCCTGTTGCCTCAACCATCCTCCAAATCCCACCAACATCAGCCACCTCAGTAGGCACCTGGTCCTTGTTTGGGAACACACAGACCAAACAGGCTGACCAATACAAGGGTTGAAAAATTGGTGGCCATCCGGGCAAATTTGAGGCTTTTTGAGCCTAACAACGAGCCATCCTCAACAAGGTTGGAAAGTGACAGTGAAGATGAGGTCTCAGAGTTTGATGTTCAAGAGGTGGACATTGAGGAGGTCCAGGGAGAAGACATGGAAGCCTGAGAGGAAGACATCAAAACTTTAGTTTAGTTTATCATTTTACAGATGTATGTTGAAAACCTTTTTTGGGTGATGCAATGGATCATTGGGGACCATTCAATATTCCCTTTCTTTTATTGTTCAGTGAAATCATCCCATGTGAAGAGTCAACTAATCCAAAATTAAATCTAGAATCTGCTTCCTCTTTCGCAACAAAGCCTCTTTCATTAATGCTGCCAAACATACCCTCGTAAAACTGACTATCCTACTGATCCTTGACCTCAGCGATGTAATTTACCAAATAGCCTCCAATACTCTACTCAGCAAACTGGATGCAGTCTATCACAGTGCCATCCGTTTTATCACCAAAGTCCCATATACTACCCACCACTGCGACCTGTATGCTCTTGTTGGCTGGCCCTCGCTACATATTCATTGCCAAACCCCCTGGCTCCAGGTCATCTATAAATCTTTGCTAGGAAAAGCCCCACCTTATCTCAGCTCACCATAGCAACACCCACCCGCAGCACACGCTCCAGCAGGTATAATTCACTGGTCATCCCCAAAGCCAACACTTCCTTTGGCCGCCTTTCCTTCCAGTTCTCTGCTGCCAATGACTGGAAAAAATTGCAAAAATCACTGAAGCTGGAGTCTTATATCTCCCTCTCTAACTTTAAGCATCAGCTGTCAGAGCAGCTTACCTGTCACTGTACACAGCCAATCTGTAAATAGCACACACAACTACCTCATCCCCATATTGTTATGTATCTTCTTGCTCTTTTGCACCCCAGTATCTCTACTTGCACATCATCATCTGCACATCTATCACTCTAGTGTAATGCTAAAATTGTAATTATTTTGCCTCCATGGCCTGTTTATTGCCTTACCTCCCTACATTTGCACACTGTACATAGATTTTTCTATTGTTGTATTGACTGTACGTTCGTTTGTGTACTCTTGTTTTTTTAATTGAAGTTCAATTCGTAATGAAATTGTTTCTTTTTTCCTATTGGAAGGATTTAATCATTTGCAATTATGTCTACTTATGATAAGATAAGTTATGTTTCTGTCTCCATATGACATGGTAAATATATCAAATGCAAAAAAAATCTACATTTAAATGGTATTAATATTAACTGGCATATATTTCTGTTAATTCCCATATATTCCCACGGAAAGTTTCCACCTCTGAATATTCCACTAAAATGTGCAACCCTAATGATGGCCACTCGAAACTACACCAACACCCCATTGAAACTAATTTCACATATAGAGTTAGCCTTAAGACAAGATTAAATTGACAATCATCAATTGTCAAACTGTATATGAAGCGCAGCTTGTAATTGACCGAGGCAGGGAAATGGAGCAACAAAAGTGACTTCTTCAAATCCTCCTAGTCACATGCAGGTAAGACATTTTGATTTCTATATAGTATCTGAAAAAGCAGATTCTGGAGGTTTCAACAATGTTTACCTTTGCCCAAAAAAAACTCAAATTTGAAGAGATGAGCGCCATTTCAAAATATTAAGAATAACAGCTATTCCAGGCGCTTCACGAATGAGCATGCAGCAGCAGACGGCCTACAGTAACAAACTAATCAAAATGATATTGTGTTCTTTGAAATAACCAAAACCTTTATAAACACAACCAAATTATTATTTTTTCGATGGCATATATGAAATGTATTTATTAATGTTAGAATGTTACAGTCAAAATGACTGCTAATAGGCTCAAAGTGGGGTCCCTCGAGGCCGAGCTCCCAAGCGTCAGAGCTAGATTAAGGCCTGGCATACATTTCAAACCAACCCTCCTTCCACACACAGAAACACTCTCCTGGCAGCCTTGATCTAAAATCAACCCGTCATCCCTCATATACTTTCTCTGTAAAATAATGAATGCGTTTTAAAATTTAACTCAAAAAGGCTGATGGATCCAGAAGTGTCTCTTATCAGAAACATCAGGGATCATTTCTCATATCCTCTCACAGTATGCATATGGAAATAGAAAAGCTGGTGTGTAACTGAGCAGATGGCATCTACTAGTGTGTGTATCTGTATGTGTATGCTTACATACATGGGGAGTGTATGATAGGAAAATGTTTGGTAGACCATGGCATATGTGTGTCTGTGTGGAGACGGCAGCGTGCTGAGATACTCACTGGTTTCTTCTCACGCTTGGCTGGTGGAGGTTGCTGCGGTGTAGGCACTATGATGGAGGGTGAGGGGGGGTACACCTGCTGTCCTGGATAGTATTGAGGTCCAGGAGCTTTGTCAGGGAGGACAAAGAAAAGGGTAAGCAGAGTACAGTATATATATATACACTGCTCAAAAAAATAAAGGGAACACTTAAACAACACAATGTAACTCCAAGTCAATCACACTTCTGTGAAATCAAACTGTCCACTTAGGAAGCAACACAAATGCACATTTGTGGCCTGCTGGAGGTCATTTTGCAGGGCGCTGGCAGTGCACCTCCTTGCACAAAGGCGGAGGTAGCGGTCCTGCTGCTGGGTTGTTGCCCTCCTACGGCCTCCTCCACGTCTCCTGATGTACTGGCCTGTCTCCTGGTAGCGCCTCCATGCTCTGGACACTACGCTGACAGACACAGCAAACCTTTTTGCCACAGCTCGCATTGATGCGCCATCCTGGATGAACTGCACTACCTGAGCCACTTGTGTGGGTTGTAGACTCCGTCTCATGCTACCCCTAGAGTGAGAGCACCGCCAGCATTCAAAAGTGACCAAAACATCAGCCAGGAAGCATAGGAACTGAGAAGTGGTCTGTGGTCACCACCTGCAGAATCACTCCTTTTTTGGGGGTGTCTTGCTAATTGCCTATAATTTCCACCTTTTGTCTATTCCATTTGCACAACAGCATGTGAAATGTATTGTCAATCAGTGTTGCTTCCTAAGTGGACAGTTTGATTTCACAGAAGTGTGATTGACTTGGAGTTACATTGTGTTGTTTAAGTGTTCCCTTTATTTTTTAAAGCAGTGAATATATGAGGTCGACCGATTAATCGGAATGGCCGGTATTTTTGGACACCGATTTGGACGTTTTTTCTTTTTACAGCTTTATATAATCTTTATTTAACTAGGCAAGTTATTTAAGAACACATTCTCATTTTAAATGACGGCCTAGGAATGGTGGGTTAACTGCATTGTTCAGGGGCAGAACAACCTTGTCAGCTCAGGGATTCAATCTTGCAACCTTACAGTTAACTAGTCCAACGCTCTAACCACCTGCTTTACATTGCACTCCACGAGGAGCCTGCCTGTTACGCGAATGCAGTAAGCCAAGGTAAGTTGCTAGCATTAAACTTATCTTATAAAAAACAATCAATCAATCATAATCACTAGTTAACTACACATGGTTGAGGATATTACTAGTTTATCTAGCCTGTCCTGCGTTGCATATAATCGATGCGGTGCGTATTCGTGAAAAAGGACTGTCGTTGCTCCAATGTGTACCTAACCATAAACATCAATGCCTTTCTTAAAATCAATACACAGAAGTATATATTTTTAAACCTGCATATTTAGCTAAAAGAAATACAGGTTAGCAGGCAATATTAACCAGGTGAAAGTGTGTCACTTCTCTTGCGTTCATTGCACGCAGAGTCAGTGTATATGCAACAGTTTGGGCCGCCTGGCTCATTGCGAACTAATTTGCCAGAATTT
Organism: Salvelinus fontinalis; assembly: GCF_029448725.1. NCBI lineage: Eukaryota > Metazoa > Chordata > Actinopteri > Salmoniformes > Salmonidae > Salvelinus > Salvelinus fontinalis. The sequence continues at coordinate 45,474,399 of NC_074667.1, read as the reverse complement.
TACGTAATTATGACATAACATTGAAGGTTGTGCAATGTAACAGGAATATTTAGACTTATGGATGCCACCAGTTAGATAAAATACGTAACGGTTCTGTATTTCACTGAAAGAATAAACGTCTTGTTTTCGGAGATGATAGTTTCCGGATTCGACCATATTAATGACCTACGGCTCGTATTTCTGTATGTTATTATGTTATAACTAAGTCTATGATTTGATAGAGCAGTCTGCCTGAGCGGTGGTAGGCACCAACAGGCTCGTAAGCATTCATTCAAACAGCACTTTCGTGCGTTTGCCAGCAGCTGTTTATGACTTCAAGCCTATCAACTCCCGAGATTAGGCTGGTGTAACCGATGTAAATTGGCTAGTTAGTTAGCGGGGTGCGCGCTAATAGCATTTCAAACGTCACTCGCTCTGAGACTTGGAATGGTTGTTCCCCTTGCTCTGCATGGGTAACGCTGCTTCGAGAGTGGCTGTTGTCGATGTGTTCCTGGTTCAAGCCCAGGTAGGAGCGAGGAGAGGGACGGAAGCTATACTGTTACACTGGCAATACTAAAGTACCTATAAGAACATCCAATGGTCAAAGGTATATGAAATACAAATGGTAGAGAGAGAAATAGTCCTATAATTCCTATAATAACTACAACCTAAAACTTCTTACCTGGGAATATTGAAGACTCATGTTAAAAGGAACCACCAGCTTTCATATGTTCTCATGTTCTGAGCAAGGAGCTTAAACGTTAGCTTTCTTAAATGGCACATATTGCACTTTTACTTTCTTCTCCAACACTTTGTTTTTGCATTATTTAAACCAAATTGAACATGTTTCATTATTTATTTGAGGCTAAATTGATTTTATTGATGCATTAAGTTAAAATAAGTGTTCATTCAGTATTGTTGTAATTGTCATTATTACAACAAAAAAAAACAAGTTTTATTATTATTATTTTTTTTTTTTAATCCGTATCGGCTTTTTTGGTCCTCCAATAATTGGTATCGGCGTTGAAAAATCTAAAATCGGTCGACCTCATATATATATATATATATATATATATATATATATATATATATATATATATATATATATATATATATATATATACACACACACATACATACATACAGTATATCACAAAAGTGAGTACACCACTCACATTTTTGTAAATATTTGAGTATATCTTTCATGTGACAACACTGAAGAAATGACACTTTGCTACAATATAAAGTAGTGAGTGTACAGCTTGTATAACAGTGTAAATTTGCTGTCCCCTCAAAATAACTCAACACACAGCCATTAATGTCTAAACTACTGGCAACAAAAGTGAGTACACCCCTAAGTGAAAATGTCCAAATTGGGCCCAAAGTGTTGTTACATGAAAAGATATACTCAAATATTTACAAAAATGTGAGGGGTGTACTCACTTTTGTGATATATATATATACACACACAGTGGGGAGAACAAGTATTTGATACACTGCCGATTTTGCAGGTTTTCCTACTTACAAAGCATGTAGAGGTCTGTAATTTTTTATCATAGGTACACTTCAACTGTAAGACGGAATCTAAAACAAAAATCCAGAAAATCACATTGTATGATTTTTTTTTTAAAAACATGCAAAATCGGTAGTGTATCAAATACTTGTTCTCCCCACTGTATGTATGTATGTATGTATGTATGTATGTATGTATGTATGTATGTATGTATGTATACATACATACATACATACACATGTGCTTGGCTATATACACACACACACACACACACACACACACACACACACACACACACGTGCTTGGCTGAGACTTACCGTACTGAGCAGGGTACTCCCCTGGGCCAGGGCCAGGATAGAAGGTGCCAGACCCTGGCGGCTGCACTGAAAACTGCTGGGGCGGCCCCACATAGGGCGTACTGTGGCGATACTGCAGAGACGAACGGAGGGGATAGAATAGAACAAAAGGTTAAAGGCAGTGTGGGACAATAGGAGAGGAATGCCTACTGGAGAGTAGCAGCAGCCTGGTCAGTCAGTCTCACCTGTGGGATATAGTACTGGGCAGCCTGTGGGGAAGGGAAAGGCATGGGGGCCATCATCATCATGGTGGGCTGGTTGGGGGGGTACACCGCCGATGTGGGGTTCTGAGAGCAGGGCCGCATAGAGGGAGCGTTGGTGGGGATGGTTGGCCGCGCTGTCTGCATCTGAGCCCTCTGGAAAAACTGACACACACAAAGATAATAAATGTGGCAAAAGTTAGTCCCAGAGCAAGAGAGGATCCACAACTGTCCCAACAGCAGTGTTATCTCTTCATGCCTGTCCTGTGCGGTCTCATTTCAGCTTTGGGGATGCAGGGGCTCTGAGAGAATAGCCACTAAGGCCTAAGGGACAGAAAGCATCATCTCAGAGGACCAGGTGGATGGCACTTCCACTCCATCACTCTGTTCTGGTCTACAGAGAGAAACTGAAACAGTCAGAGCACATCTTTCCCCAGGCAGCATTAAACCCATAGCACACTCATAGGACTCCTGACCCCTCCAGCTGGGTTCACTCAGCCCTCTCATCAGAGAGATGGAGGTTGTGAAAGGTCTCAAAACACAGCGGTCTACCAGCCACCTCTGCCTCCAAACCTGCTGTGCTGTTACAACAGGGCTTTGGAGAGCACTGTGCCATGCTGCCAGAGTCCACCACCAACCAGGAACACCTGTACCTACTCGCCTATCTCCGCAGCCACACACACTGTTACACACCACAAATGCTGACTCTATATGCAACCAAATGGCCTTTACAATGCAGTGTCTACAACAGTCACATTTGGAAAGGGAAGTGCTCTAAGATAAATTGTTACTGTTTATGCTATAGCTAATGTAGACAAACTGGGGATACAGTGTATTATTGTTCTGTGTATAGATTGTGTTTACGATTTGGAGACAGCTCTTCACGCATCATAAAACACAGAATCATGAAAATGTTCTCATGACTGCAGAAGTTGTGCTGTTTGCAGGAGACTAAATATTACAATCAATGGGAGGCTCTGTGCTGCCAGGCTCTTTTGGGGGAACTCATAACATTTTATGCAGCAATCAACGTACTCTGGGCAAGATGAAAGACTCTTAACAACAGCTGTGGCCGACATCCTAACGACTAGAGCTCAAGTTTACCACACAGTTGACTCAACTTCCAATAATTCAGAGATTCAGGTACCCTGAAGTGTACACAAACTTCCTGTAAAATCAGGTTATTTTTATTGTAAAAAATTTGGGGGGACCACAAGTCCCATAGGGTGGCGCACAATTGGCCCAGCGTCTCTGGGTTAGGGGAGGGTTTGGCTGGGGGGGGCCTTTACTAGGCTCACGAGACAAGATCGTTATCATGAAATTGGGGAGAAGGTGGGTAAAAATTACAACAAATATAAATAAAATGGGGGGAGGAAGAGTTATCAGCTCTAAAAGGAAGAGTTAACAGTTCTAATATTCTGCATGCAGTTCAGCCAAACTAAGCAAAGATGAGGAAAGAAGAATGGATCAAAATGATAGAATTATTTAAAAAAGGCTTTGTTTGTTAAAGAAAAGACGACAGCATGAGAATGAGTGCGGTGGTCTTAGATTGTTATGTTGGGGGGGGGGGCGTTTTCTACTTGAAGTGAAGTAGTGAAGATAATGGCCACAGGAGGGCTCTGGGGTTAAAGGTTAAATGTTAGGACCAGTAGGTGGTAGGTAGGAGTGTTCCTCATGCCATGCATCTACAGAGAGTTATGATAAGAGTCATTATTACCTGGATGGGCCTGAATCCTCCCTTGAACATTGAAGCAAGAAAGAGAGAAAAGCCAATGGGAGACTGCACTGATGAGTGTGGAGCCCAACACAGCGGGCAATCATTCACAACACACACACGCACAAACCGCAACATTATGCAGCCGGTGGGCCCTTTTGCCAACTGGGTAGTTCTCAGTCCCAGTGAGGAGCCGACAGCAATGACTTAGTAACACAGACAGGGTGTGGAACGCTGCGAGCCAGGACCTACCCTCTGGAGTTATGTGACATCACAGAGGTCTTTCTATCTAGCTTCTACCATTCACCTAAACTCAGCCAGGCTCACCAGGTGTGACCGCAGTACTATTCCCAACACCACGGAGTGAAGACAGAGAGGGAGGCGGGAGTCCGAGTCAATCCTGATGGGAACGCTCCTTTTTCTTCCCTTTCAGTTTGCTTTGCTCTGGCAACATGCACGGTAGACCAACTAGGATTTTGCTCAAATTTAGCTGGCAGACATGAGCTTGTTGTTACTATCAGGGAGTGACAACAATGATAGCTCTGCTCATTTCTAACAGAGCACGATGACATGGCCTCAATTGTGCAAGTTAAATGTTAATGCAAGATGCAAAATGTTGATGCTAATATCTGACCATTCCATGGCTGAATTTGAACTCTTACTAGAATAACTGGAAGAAAACCGCTCACAGTAAACACCAGCTCAAAACCAATACTGATACAATTTACTTGGATGTCTCTAAAGTGGAGATAGAGGCTACAACTAATGTTGTCCAACCAAACAACAACTTTATGCTTATGTCTGACCTCTTGGTTTGCATTCTTAAAGAGCAATAAAGAGCAAACGACTGAAGTTCCTTTAGAAAAGAGAAATCAAGAGTAACACTGAGAAGTCCGAATGAGATCACTATGTAACCATTTTGTGTGTGGGGATTGCAATTTATATCAGAGACAAGGCCCATTTTCTCTGGCCGTATAATAGCCCTTTAGTTCTGCTTCATCTGCTTTCCGACTCCACTTCCGTGGCGGCACAAGAGAGGCCAGTGCCAGCACAGAGCAGAGCCAGTATGTGACAGGGCATGTACTGTGTACTCTGTGCCAGTAAACAGTTCAGATTCAGACACACTGAGCCTGACTGACATAGGAGGCTGACTATTAATAGTCTGTCAAAATGACCAACACAGAATGATCCAGAAGGTGAGAATGTTGGACAACAAGTTACGGACGGGGTGGGGGTGCGCCTGTCTGCCTGTGGGACCCAGTGTCTTTAAATGGCATCTGCTTCTCAGACAGGGAGACACCAGGAAGACTCTACGGGCTCCGTTTCTGTGCCCAGGATCACATAGTTATGCTCTCACACACACACACAATTCACAAACAAAACATGCAATCACATTCATATCAAGCATCTAAATCATCAGATAATCTAAAAATGCAGTTCAACCCTCTTTAAAAGGAGAAGAATCGAGTACATAAAGTATGCCAACGTCAGAAAACAGGACAAGATATTTCCAAAATGTTGGCGCAGTACCACACTTGTTGACACTAAGTCTGATCAACAGCTTGACTAGCAAGTCCACAACATGAGAAGAAAAGATAGTCATCACTATAGTATGGCAAACATCTAGCATCCTTGCTCGACTGGCAGAAAGGCAACAGTCTTCTTGGATATGCCTTTAAAAACAATGTGGCAAAAATCAAGAGAATGGTTGTTGACAAACACAATCAGACTGTTGCATGCCTGGGTGGAAGGCAGGCGGGAAGGGGAGCCATATATTCTCATTAACTTAGGGCAGTGTTTCCCAACTCCTGTCCTCAAGTACCCCTAACACTAGGGGTGTAACGGTTCACCAAAAACACGGTTCGGTACGTATTGCGGTTTTGGGGTGACGGTTCGGTTTCGGTACAGCGGGAAAATGAAATGCAAAAGTTACTGCAGTTAATTTTTGTTTATTTAAGAAAATACAACCTACTGTTATTCCTGATTCCATACATGATCATGAGTCATAATGCCTGATAAGAGCACAAATCAGGAATACCAACACTTTGTATTTTCACAATTACTCACCAACACTAAAATATAGTGGAATATGCATGTGAAATCAGGCAGTACCCGCTCTATATAAGCAAGTTAAACCCGAAGTTGTCAATGAATAAACATGGCTCAGATATTGTATAGGCCTATGCTATAATGTATTCTTACAAAAAGAAAAATATGCACACTTGTGTGGCACTCAAACGGGGAATGTCTGTAGCTCATTTCCCAGTCTGGGATAATGTGATGGGCTTTCATGGTTAAGTATCTCTGTGTAGCCCTGGAGGTCCATCCATCTGTAGTAAGTCAACACAGGGTGCGCATTGGCCAATTCATTGACAACTTTGGGTTTAGCTTGCTTATATAGAGCGGGTACTGCCTATTTTCTGAAATGGGTGCGAGAGGGTTTATAACATGGCTCGAGCACTTTCACGAAGTGTTGAAACCTCTATTCTTCTCAACCACGAGAAGGGGCGCATTTCCGTGGCCATAAACATACCTCTCTCTATTGTAATTCCTTTGGCCCGGTCTGAACCAGCTGAGAAGGGATGCTTGAATGCAGAGTTTTTTTGGGCATTTCTGTCTTTCTCCGGTGGTAGGAATATTGGGGTCACGTCGGCGTAAATGTGTCAAAATGTTTGAGGTGTTGCCAGCTGCATAGGCTATTCTCATTGCGCAGTGGCAACATACTCCATCGCCATTTGATCTACGTAATCTACTGGGAAGCCAAAATGTACTTGAGGAATGGAGTTGGGAAACACTGACTTAAGGGACACATCCTATATAAACAGGGCCTATTTCCACCGAGAGCAGAAGCTCTTTGCCAACCAATAACAGTAGTGTGGTAAAGTGCACGAAGCAGCTCTAGCTGAGGGAAAACAGACGAGGACAGACGAAATGGGGTAAGTTACCTGATGGTGGGTTGGTCGAGGGCCCGTCGCAAACTGATGGGGGAGAAGGTGTGAGGTCCGGCAGAAAGAGAGTGTGAGGCAGCGATGGCAAAGCAGAGAGGACAGTAACAAAGAGACAAGATGAACAATAAAGGGGAACACTGAGGCACGGTAATACAAAACCACAGAGAGCAGTAGAGCTGCCACGTTGTCATGTTTACTGCCATTAGAGGAGATGATGCAGACCTGGTGGTTCCACATGACAGGGGGGCTGGGGCTGGGGCTGGGCATGGATGACTACATTGAAAGTGCAGATAGAACAGTACAATACTTTAAGTATATCATCTTAAAGTCATTGGCACACTGAATAAATGCATTATGACAATCTAAAATTAGGTAACACAAAATGATTACAACATTTACAGGAATGATTATCAACAACTATTAGATAACTCAAAACTGGAAAGCATCTCAGACACAGCAGATGCCAGAGAGTGTGTAGAGGACTGCCTGACAGACACGTCATCAAGACTTATCATTATTGAACCCAGATCATGTCGATCACTACCTCAGACGACACCGTACCCCTCCAGGCCAATCAAAATGAAACATGATCTGTCTGGGTTTCCCAAAGCACACCAGTCATAATACATACAAATGACGCAGAGAGAGAGAACAGGCACTTACCGGGCGACTCTGCGGTTGCGTGTTCATTTGCTGCGTCTGAGGAGAGTACACTAGAGGTGCTGAGCCAGAATTCTGTCCAGTGGTGTATGGAGACTGTCATAGGGGAGAGACAGAGGGATGGATGTAGAAAAGAGAGGAAAGGAGAGGAGGACGTATTTAGGACAGAGAAAAAGGAAAGCGAGATGGAAAATGGTAGTTAAGAACAAGCTAAGAAGAGATTGGATGACTCATCAGTTTGGGCATTTTACCTGAGTTCACAATTATTTAGACCAACCAAACTGTTGCTCTCCTCAGCAATGGAGAATAACGGACAGTGCTAGCATGGTAAATCTATAGTAGTAGTCTAGTTAAACACTGAACAAGACCAATGTCATAGCCTATCTTGTACTTTCTGCAGGGGTTAGCCCTGAGAGCTAAATATGGGGATATCTTGTGCTAGACTACAGTCGTGGCCAAAGGTTTTGAGAATGACACAAATATTAATTTCCACAAAGTTTGCTGCTTCAGTGTCTTTAGATATTTTTGTCAGATGTTACTATGGAATACTGAAGTATAATTACAAGCATTTCATAGGTGTCAAAGGATTTTATTGACAATTACATGAAGTTGATGCAAAGAGTCAATATTTGCAGTGTTGACACTTCTTTTTCAAGACCTCTGCAATCCGCCCTGGCATGCTGTCAATTAACTTCTGGGCCACATTCTGACTGATGTCATCCCATTCTTGCATAATCATTGCTTGGAGTTTGTCAGAATTTGTGGGGTTTTCTTTGTCCACCCGCCTTGAGGATTGACCACAAGTTCTCAATGGGATTAAGGTCTGGCGAGTTTCCTGGCCATGGACCCAAAATATCAATGTTTTGTTCCCCAATGTTCTGTTTGTCACCAAACTGTTCCTGGATGGTTGGGAGAAGTTGTGTTGTGAAGTTGTGTTGTGTTGGTACCATTCTTTATTCATGGCTGTGTTCTTAGGCAAAATTGTGAGTGAGCCCACTCCCTTGGCTGAGAAGCAACCCCACACATGAATGGTCTCAGGATGCTTTACTGTTGGCATGACACAGGACTGATGGTAGCGCTCACCTTGTCTTCTCCGGACAAGCTTTTTTCCGGATGCCCCAAACAATCGTAAAATGGATTCATCAGAGAAAATGACTTTACCCCAGTCCTCAGCAGTCCAATCCCTGTACCTTTTGCAGAATATCAGTCTGATATTTTTCCTGGAGAGAAGTGGCTTCTTTGCTGCCCTTCTTGACACCAGGCCATCCTCCAAAAGTCTTCGCCTCACTGTGCGTGCAGATGCACTCACACCTGCCTGCTGCCATTCCTGAGCAAGCTCTGTACTGGTGGTGCCCCGATCCCGCAGCTGAATCAACTTTAGGAGACAGTCCTGGCGCTTGCTGGACTTTCTTGGGCACCCTGAAGCCTTCTTCACAGCAATTGAACCGCTCTCCTTGAAGTTCTTGATGATCCGATAAATGGTTGATTTTGGTGCAATCTAACTGGCAGCAATATCCTTGCCTGTGAAGCCCTTTTTGTGGAAAGCAATGATGATGGCACATGTTTCCTTGCAGGTAACCATGGTTGACAGAGGAAGAACAATGATTCCAAGTACAACCCTCCTTTTGAAGCTTCCAGTCTGTTATTCGAACTCAATCAGCATGACTGAGTGATCTCCAGCCTTGTCCCCGTCAACACTCACACCTGTGTTAACGAGAGAATCACTGACATGTCAGCTGGTCCTTTTGTGGCAGAGCTGAAATGCAATGTTTTTTGGGGGATTCAGTTAATTTGCATGGCAAAGAGGGTCTTTGCAATTAATTGCAATTCATCTGATCACTCTTCATAACATTCTGGAGTATATGCAAATTGCCATCATACAAACTGAGGCAGCAGACTTTGTGATAATGTATATTTGTGCCATTCTCAAAACTTTTGGCCACGACTGTACATCTCCAAGGAGCTTTTATAACACCAGCCCCTGTGTCGCATCACTACACGTGTGCATCGTAGGGAATTAAAGCAGCACTTCTTGCCCTTGTGAGTGGCTGGTGGTGTGGCTATGTAGCTGGGATAATTAGTTGTGCCACCGGCTGCAGACACTTATTAGGCCAGAGAGCAGCTCCTTCAGACCGAGGCAATGTGTGGGCTGGGGTGACCATGGTGAACACACAGGGTCATGGGAACCCTTTCAACACATACCTTCTGCAAAGGCTGACTCAGTCTGGAATTGCAAACAAGTGTGTGTGTGTGTGTGTACACATGTGTACACACACACACACACACACACACACACACACACACACACACACACACACACACACACAGTGTGCACCCGTGTGCACTTCCAAGCCAGTAGGAGAAACTAGCAAATCACAGCAAAGGCAATATAATTGACTTGCTGTCTCAGTGACAAATTGATGACCCCTTTAGCAGCCTCTTATGGAGAGCAGAGAAAATAAGAGAGCGCCGCAGCAGTCGAAGTTGCTGATGTCCTGTGGAATTCAGATCATTAAGACAAATGGTCTTCTCTTGGACTATTGACAAACAGTACAGAACATATAGAAAAAAAAAAAAAAAACACAACATCCGACCAATCAACAGGCACTCAGTGTATTTAATCAATTTAACTCACACAAGAAGCACGCCGCAACAGGCATTTTGATAAAGATGTTAGAGAGAGAAATACAGACAAACACAGAGGCAGGCAGACGGACGGACAGACCAATGGTCAGACGCAGAGAGGATGACGGCGGAGACTCGGCTACACTCACCACTCCACCTGCCTCCCAGCCCTTAGGGTAGCGATATGGGGTAGCTGTGGGTAATGATACCTGAGAGAGCGCCTGCGAGTGGGCATGTCCTGGCGGCGTGCCCGCCAAGTTAGGGTGTCCCTTTGTGTAGTCGTGAGCTGTGTAGGGAGGACCAGGGTGCCTCGGTACCTACAGCACACAGAGCAAGATAGAGGACATCAGATGATTCCAAAATGAAATGGAGTCACTGAAGACATAGGAAAATAGAGGGTATATGCTTGTGTGTGTGCTGAGTTAAATGATATCCGGTATATATTAGTGTGTTGAAGCGGTATAATTTTGGCAAAGATTCACCCAGGGATGTTCACAGTCACACACGCACAGGATTCCACAGGTCATTAGACCTGCTCAGGAATGTAAATAAGGTGCTACGGCAGGGATTAACTCCTGTGTCTTTGTGCAGAGGAGCAGACCTATACTGGACATGAAGTGTGTTGTGCCCTGCTGTGCAGAATCAGGCCCGGCCCTGGCTGTAGAGTGCTGCCCTCTCCCTTTGCAGGCAGTGTGCTTTGTGCTGTACCATCCCCATGCCCTGCCACTGTGATGTACTGTACTGTGAGCTGTAACCCACTGCAGGTGTTGCTGCTGCAGCAAGCCTGGCACAGCAGATAATGCAGGCAGCAGGCAGGCCGGCCGGCGCACCTCCGCTCCCCTGGGCTTTGTGGTGCCTACATCGCTGCTGCTTCTGCACAGGAACCTCTGTGCGGTAGAGGCAATACTATTCTGTTTGTTATACGACAACATCACTGTTTTTCCTCTTAACACTGGTTTACTCTCCCTAGCATCTCTCTGTGTGGCCCATTTCCGCTGGTTGACCCAGGATAAAGCAGCTAATCTGACTTCTGTTGCCAGAGGAGGAGTCTCTGCCAGTGACTGACTCCACTGACAGGCAATGTGACAGTCGGGGTGGGGGAGGGAGAGTCCAGAAAGCATCCCTCTCCTCAGCAGCAGAGCAGAGCCTTCCAGACTGCTAACAAACCCCAAGGGTGGTGAAGTGAGGGCAACACACACACACACACACACAGCAGGGGGTAGGTGGGTGATGATGCTGACGGTTATTATGAATCACTATGTTGCAGAGGTGACAGCTACATCTTTCCAGCTGCAGGCTGAGGTCAGGTTGAGAAGTGATCTCCCATCCGTTTCTGTCATACATTACACGCACACACACACCAGGCTTTCGTTTTCTAGATTTTATGTCAGAACTAAACAGACAGTGCATCAGACCTGTGAGATGTGGTTGAGGTATGCTTGTGAGGTTCACAACTAGTGTGTGTGGTATGAGCGTATGTGTCTGTGGTGCAGTAGGAATGTGTGTGTGTGGTGCAGGGTATGTACTCACGCTATAGATGGCAGCGACACCGGGCTGTGTGGGGAAGATGCGGTCATCCAGGGATGGCTGAACCCGAGAGAACCTGGGACGCGTCATATTAAGGAAAATTCTGAAAAAGTGTCAACTTAAGGCCAAAACGGGTAAAAGGTGGGGGCATCAACAACCTCTACAGCAGCAGGAGCAGCACACATTCACATGCTTTGGGACATTAATGCACTGTTTTAAACAGACTACGGCTAACAAATCTTGCAAAACCATTCAAGTCTTTCAATTCAAACATCGCAAGTTTATCACATCTTTGTTCTCTAGTTCCTTTAGCAGGTTTTTAGCCAATGTTTCCCCATCCCCGACACTGCTGGCCCCCCTCCCTAAAGCCTCATCTTCAAGAGTACACTGTGTACCTTTACCAGGGAGCATGTATGTGTCAAAGGGAAATCCCAACATGGATTTCCAAAACTCAAACTCTAGGAATGATCATGATCATGGCCCATTTCCATTTTACTCAAGGCACCAATTTCAAAGTTAATTTTAGAATCTATTACTAACTTTATAGGTCAATCATGACAGCTGAAAATAAATTCCTGAAATGTACTGTCTCACATCTAGGCCTAGTTTACTTAAACAGCCCCTTAACCAGGGACAGCCCGGTCTTTCTATTTCCTGATAGGGTTACCATGTGATCACGGGTCATGACTGATGTTAATCAGGTTGCATTCACTTTCACAGTATATTCTTATTGTGTATATATTTCCAACATCACTACTTTTTATTATTCATTTGTTAATATTTTGATCAAGTGTACTGCACTGCTGAGACCTTGCAAGTAAGCATTTCACTGTACTGTTTACACCCTGTATCCTGTGCATGTGACAAATAAACTTTGATTTCATCAATGACTGCTATGATGGAGTGATGAGGAGAATGAAAAGAGGGAGAGGGGAAATGCCAGACAGATAGAAGAGCTCAGTAACCTGCTCAGGCAGTTTGTTGGGTCTTAGAGGCACACACACTGGTCACATGATTTCAGGGAAATAGAACGCCTGGCTTTCTTCTTTCCCCTCTGACACTTTGTAGTCATTCCCCAAATCCCGCCCTCCTCCCCTCAATCCAGCTCCCCCTCTCTTTCCTTGCCTGCAGGGGCCCTAGTCTCCCCTGGCTTCCCGCCAAAACCAACACTCCTCTCAATACATTTTATAACAGTGGAACTGGAGACAGCAGCTACACAGCATAACGAGGGTCTGCTATAGGTTTCCACACTTAAAGCGCGCAGATCTACGCGTGTACTGGGTGGAGTCAGATTGTTTAGAGTAAATGTGCACCTTTTGGTAACATGATACCTCGCAGGTCCAGACTCCCAAATAGCAGCCTTCACAACAGGGCGACAGAGGTTCTCGTCGTCTTCTCATTTGTTATGAAAGCAAATTCAGAGTCTCTTGTCTTGTTAAAGTCTAAATCATGTTGCCAGATGCATCAATGGATCAATGTATTAACAACATAGCTTCTTTATTGAGGTAAAATGTACTTACTATGACTGATACCTGGTTGTCCCTCCTTGCTATTTTAAAGATGAATGCACTAACTAACTCGCTCTGGATAAGATCATCTGCTAAATGACTAAAATGTAAATGTCTTCCCTTGCTAGCAAGTTGGATAAACACTGCAAACTACGTAGCCTTTTAGTTTCCCATAATCTGGTGTATAATGAAATAATATGCCCTAGCAAATATTTTTATACTTGCCGATGTAACCTACAACATTATGCCAATTTGATAAGCTGCTTCAATGTATTCACTCTCATATTTAAAAATATAATGTAAAAAAGAGAAGAACAAATCTGTTTAAGTTTCCAAATAAACTAGAATAAATGTATCACTTCTAAACAATATACTTTTTGGGGGGATTCTAATAAGGCTACAATGTTGTTCGGCTTATTGTTTGAACAGTCGCTGAGATTATATTTGGTTATCAATGCAAAATAGGCTGCTTATTTAATGTCAATCTAAACCGAGACAGCAATCTTGAAATTGGAGGTTATTTTGAAGTTGATTAGCTTCCCACATCGGCATATTCTCACATGTGAAATAATCAGATTTAGAATGAAATAAAATGCCCTGGCAAATATTCGTATACTTGCCGGTGTAACCTACAACATTATGCCAATTTGGTATGCTGCTTCAACCTATTTAAAAACTAGAATGTCATCCTGTTTTGGTCACATAGAAAAAGCACATCTCACAGTTCTTTTTACCAATAGCCTGGAATAAATAGTTATTTCTTCTAAACAAAATACCTTTTGGGGGGATTCTAATATGGCTACAATGTTGTTTGATTTGTTTGAACAATCACTGAGATTATATTTACTTATCAATGCAAAATAGGTTACTTTGATGTATAGCCTATAGATCAGATTAAGGAACCAAGCAAGTTTAATTGCCTACGCAACCATGCCACCATGGCTATGCAAGGAATGATATGGCACGTGACATTTTTCTTGTGGTACCAGGTACAGAGAACGTCACAGCGCACAAGGAGCCGCCCCTGTTGTGACAAAAAACGACACTGCGCTACAGTCTCCGTAGGGTATTAATTAATAGCCCTTATGTGGAAGAGAAAATACAGTATAAAATTAAAATAAAACACTTGGAGCTACTAAATAAAGCCAAAACAAACAAAAAGAGTCTGAGTGGAGATCCCTACTGTGAGTGTGACTTCACTAACCTTTAACATGGGCAGAGTGATAGCTGTAGCCACAGTCTAGGGATAAAACAGACAGGAGTGAATCCTGATGCGGTGCGGTCTTGTGTGGTGTGTGAGGGGCTGGAGGGAAGGAGGTAGTGACAATAAGGGAATCTGATTCGCAGGCAGCAAGGACGTTTCCTCCAGGGGTCAGAGGTTAGCAGGCCACGCAACGGCAGATGGGAAAATGATCAGATGAGACGAGACAGCTGACACCACCAGGGATTTGGCTGGAGGGACCACATGACTCTTACTGGAATTACAATTTGATCTGATTCCTGCAATTGCTATGTAGTGAGGAATTGCCTAACCAAATCCCTTCGCATGTGCAAAGCAAGATTTTGTTAACACAAATATATATATTTACACCTTTATTTAACTAGGCATGTCAGTTAAGAACAAATTCTTATTTACAATGACGGCCTAGAAATAGTGGGTTAACTGCCTTGTTCAGGGGCAGAACGACAGATTTTTACCTTGTCAGCTCGGGGATTCGATCTAGCAACCTTTCGGTTACTGGTCCAACGCGCTAACCACTAGGCTACGAGCCCCACAATGATTCATTAACTAGTGTAAATCCATTGATGCATTCGGCAACATGTGGCTTAGACTTGAATCTAAAGGGCAACTGGAGGGGAAAGAAGATGGCGCCGATAGAGATGGCAGCTTCGCGTCAAGTCTTTAGGAAACTGTGCTGTATTTAGTTTTTTATGTTTTATTTCTTACCTTGTTAGCCCAGAAAACCTTAAGCGTTATTACATACAGCCGGGAAGAACTACTGGATATCAGAGAGACGTCAACTTACCAGCACTACGACCAGGAATACGACTTTCCCAAAGTGGATTCTTTATCTGCACCTCCCAGGGTATTTGAACTGATTTCAGAGGCTGACTCAAAACAACGCCGTCGGAGGAGAGGGTGCCAGAGCGGTCTTCTAGTGAGGCTTCAGATGTGCTCACACCACCCACCGCTTCTGAGTATATTACTCGCTAACGTCCAGTCCCTAGTTAACAAAGTAGACTAAATTAGTGCAAGAGTTGCTTTCAAAAGAGGTATCCGGGATTGTAACATACTCGGTCTCACGGAGACATGGCTAGCTGGGGACATGTTGTTGGAGTCCGTACAGCCAATGGGATTTTCAGTGCATCGCGCCAACAGGAACAAACATATCTCTCTGGTAAAAGGAGGGCGGGGGTGTATGGTTTCATGATTAACGACTCATGGTGTAATTGTAACGATACACAATAACGCAAGTCCTTTTGTTCACCTGACCTCAATCAAATGCCGACAGTATTTTCTACCAAGAGAACTCTCCTCGGTTATCGCTGCAGCCTTGTATATCCCCCCCGCAAGCGGATACGAAGAGGGCCATTAAGGAACTTCACTGGACTTTATGCAAACTGGAAACCATATATCCTGAGGCTGCATTTATTGTAGCTGGGGATTTTAACAAAGCTAATCTGAGAACAAGGCTACCTAAATTCTATTAGCATATCGATTGCAGTATACGAGCAACACGTTAGAGTAGCAGTGGTCGAGCTTCCGCGATGCATACAAGGCCCTCCCCCGTCCTCCTTTTGGAAAATCTGACCACGACTCAACTTTGTTGCTCCCCTCCTATAGGCAGAAACTAAAACAGAAAGGGCCTGTGCTTAAGTCTATCCAATGCATCAAGATTGCGTCGATCACGTGGACTGGGATATGCTCCGGGTAGCCTCAGAGAACAACATTGACGTATATGAAGACTAGGTGAGCGAGTTTATAAGGAAGTGTATAGGAGATGTTGTACTCCCTGTGGCTATTAAAACCTTCCCTAGACAGAAACCGTGGATTGATGGCAGTATTCGCGCAAAACTGAAAGCACGTACCACCGCATTTAATCATGGCAAGGCGACTAGAAAGATGGCCGAATACAAACAGTGTAGTTATTCCCGCCGTAAGGCAATCAAACAAGCAAAGCGTCAGTATAGAGACAAAGTGGAGTCGCAATTCAATGGCTCAAACACGAGACGTTCGTGGCAGGGTCTACAGACAATCACGGATTACAGAAAGATAACCAGCCCCATCGCAGACGACTTGCTCCCAGACCAATTAAACAACTTCTTTGAGTGCTTTGAGGACAACACAGTGCCACCGACATGGGCCTGCTACCAAAGACTGTGGGCTCTCCTCCGTGGCCGACGTGAGTAAAACCCCCATAGGGCTGCCGGCCCAGATGGCATCCCTAGCTGCGTCCTCAGAGCATGTGCAGACCAGCTGGCTGGTGTGTTTACGGACATAATCAATCCTTATGCCAGTCTGCTGTCCCCACACGCTTCAAGATGGCAACTATTGTTCCTGTTCCCAAGAAAGCTAAGGCAGCTGAACTAAATGACTAATCGCCCCATAGCACTCACTTCTGTCATCATGAAGTGCTTTGAGACTAGTCAAGGATCATATCACCTCCACCCTACCTGTCCCCCTAGACCCACTCCAATTTGCTTACCGCCCCAATAGGTTCACAGACGATGCAATCTCCATCACACTGGCCACTGCACTATCACATCTGGACAAGAGGAATACCTATGTAAGAATGCTGTTCATTGCCTACAGCTCAGCATTCAACAGCATAGTACCCTCCAAACTGATCATTAAACTTGAGACCCTGGGTCTAGACCCCCGCCCTATGCAATTGGGTTCTGGACTTCCTGACGGGCCACCCCCAGGTGGTGAAGGTAGGAAACAACATCTCCACTTTGCTGACCCTCAACACTGGGGCCCCACAAGAGTGAGTGCTCAGCCCTCTCCTGTACTCCCTGTTCACCCATGACTAGGTCTATGTGGAAAGCGGCATGAAGATAGAGTGTGGAGAGGGATGACTCAAGTAGCGGAGTAAACTATAAAAATGGACGTTACACACAGCGTATCACATTTAACAAACCAAACATTAAAATACCGTTATAGAAAGTAAAAACCCAAACCGGTCCGTGCATAAATACAGGTATATAGACAAATTTGGTATACCGCCCAGCCCTACCTCCAGGACACATACAACACATGATGTCACAGGAAGGCAAAAAAGATCAAGGAAAATAACCATCCGAGCCACTACCTGTTCACCCCACTATCATACAGAAGGCGAGGTCAGTACAGGTGCATCAAAGCTGGGACAGAGAGATAGAAGCTGTTTTTCAATCTCAAGGCCATCAGATTGTTAAACAGCCACCACTAGCACAGACAGGCGGCTGCCTACCTACAGACTTGATATCATTGGCCACTTAAATAAATGGAACACTAGTCACTTTAATAATGCCTCTTTAAGAATGTTTACATATCTCGCATTACTCATCTCATATGTATATACTGTATCCTTCACTATCTATTGCATCTTAGCCACTGTCACTGCTCATCCATATATTTTAGACATATATTCTCATTCCTTTCCTAGATTGTGTGTATTAGGTTTTGTTGTGGAATTGTTAGATAGATATTACCTGTTAGATACTGCTGCACTAACAGGTAATGTCTGATCTAGAAACATAAGCATTTCGCTCCACTCGCAATAACATCTGCTGACCATATGTATGTGACCAATAGAATTGGATTTGAACTGTTAAAAGGCCATATTGTTTTAGCAACCATATTTTGTTATACAAGCCCAATTCCACTGGGCCTTATAATTACATGCATAACCACATATTACTCAGAGGCACTAGCACTAGGCCTGTGATGGTCATTACATTTTAGATGACGGTTACTGGTCAGCCAAATGACTGCAGTCCCCGAAGACTTGCTTGCTACAACACCTTGCTTGTTTCAGCAAGGAGAAACAAGTTTCATCACGTTGTAAAGAGTTCATCCATGTTCACCCAAACAGACTCTGCCTAGAAGGCCAGCATCCCGGAGTAGCCTCTTCACTGTTGACATTGAGACGGGTGTTTTGCGGGTACTATTTAATGAACCCGCCAGTTGAGGTATTGTGAGGCGTCTGTTTCTCAAACCAGACTCTCTAATGTACTTGTCCTCTTGCTCAGTTGTGCACCGGGGCCTCCCACTCTTTCTATTCTGGTTAGAGCCAGTTCGCGCTGTTCTGTGAAGGGAGTAGTACACAGCATTGTACGAGATCTTCAGTTTCTTAGCAATTTCTCGCATGGAATAGCCTTTATTTCTCAGAACAAGAATAGCCTGACAAGTTTCAGAAGCAAGGTCTTTGTTTCTGGCCATTTTGAGCCTGTAATCAAACACACAAATGCTGATGCTCCAGATACTCAACTAGTCTAAAGAAGGCCAGTTGTATTGCTTCTTTTATCAGAACAGTTTTCAGCTGTGCTAACATAATTGCAAAAGGGTTTTCTAATGATCAATAAGCCTTTTAAAATGATAAACCTGGATTAGCTAAAACAATGTGCCATTGGAACACAGGAGTGATGGTTGCTGATAATGGGTCTCTGTACGCATACGTAGATATTCCATTAAAAATCAGCCATTCCAGCTACAATAGTCATTTACAACATTAATGTCTACTCTGTATTTCTGATCAATTTTATGTTATTTTAAAAAATTGACATTTTTTTTGTTGCTTTTCTTTCAAAAACAATGACATTTCTAAGTGACCCCAAACTTTTGAACGGTAGTGTTGCAGTTATGAGGGTTATTTTATTTTCATGACAGTCTTCATCCATAACCGTCAGTTACACGGTTAACTGTAATTGTGCCAGTCCTAACTGGCACCACCCATTCAACCCTGCAAGCACCAGCTACAGCCATGAGAGTTGCTGACCACACTAATTAGTAATTAGTCTTGAGCTTCATTTAGTTTCTGCAGCGAGAGCGGAGGAAAATATATGTCATCTATTAGAGTTACAAAAGGCCAAGGGATCAGATGAGAGAAAATTAATGTCTGTACAATTATGCACAGCCAGGTAATCAGCTCATTGCTACATGTGGCCAATAGGGACTGAATAACAAGTGAGCTTTAGCAACCTAGGCTACAACTTCATTAGAAAACATGTCATGTTTTGATGCAGCACACAGAACACAGTGAAAGTAAGGAAGGGAAACCCTGGTCTGCCCCAAACAATAACCTTTCTACATACATGTAAAACACTCTGATCTGTGAAGGGCATAGAAGGGCACCCATCACAGCTCAGTAGACACTGATGTTAACAAAAACCAACCCCTCTAAGTCACTCTGCTCCTTTGCCTCCTGCCAGGACAGCCCAGACCTGTAACCTAAACCCTACGCCCATCTCAAGTACAGGTTCAGGTTTCCAGGCTCTGATACAGATCATCAGGTTCTGCAAGTCTAGCAGTTCATTACCAATCATTTCGGGGCCACTGCTACAGGCACTCTATCCCGATCCCTATTTTGCCTTTGAACGTACAGTAGCCAAGACCCTCCACCGACCAGTCCCATTTAGAGCCAGCAACGGGGGGAAAGCCACTGTGTCCCTGTATCATCATGTAAAGCCAATTATGTGCGGAGTGTGTATGTAGGAAGGAGCGAGAGAGAACGAGAGAAAGGTGCTGATAGAATAAGAGAAAGGAAAGGGAGTAGTTCAGTGTTAGAAAGTCAAATAGGATTTTCTGCTGACTTGACGGTTCTGCAGACAAATTAGATCACCTAAAAAAAGTGTTTCTGTGAGAACATATTCAGGACAAAATCTCAAAATGACCTTCTGAATCACCAGACTACACAGAATGCCCAGAGAAAAAAGGAGTCACTTGCAAGAGTTAAGAATTCCTTACACTTTACAATGACAAGAATCAGACAATTACTTTTGTTATAGAATTGATATGCTAAGTTTATCTACTAGAGCATCTTCGCCTCTACCCATCTAATAGCATAGTGACTAACCCTGAGGCTCCCTCCCAGTCTGTAGTTGTATCAGCCTGGAGCTATAGCCTACCTGAGGCTGAGTGCACTGGGTTCAGAGTGGAAGAACAGGAAGTGACTGGAGACAGCCAAGATAGTGCAGACACAAAACCACCCCTTCACTGTGCTCCGTTGTCCCACCAGACCAGGTTCTCACAGCACTGAATAAACACAAGGTTCAAGACGCTGTCTGCTATGGCCTGGGACTGCCATCTCACTACAGTTACTACTGACAATGCATAGGAAGATAACTTAATCAGACAGCTTTAGCAGATCTTGGAGCAAGGTTCTTGAGAAAAATGTATGGTTGACTTGACTAATTTTAACAAGAAGTCTCCTGTGTTTAGTAAGAACCCTCAGAGGCATTTAGAAATTATACTGAGGTATTTAGAAATGTTCAATACCTTCAATTTGTTTGTTTGTGGTGCCCTAAAGCTCATGCTATGCATCTCAACATCAGGGCTCCAGCTATGCATTTGGTTGGCTAACTTCATAGCAAAGTGGTTAGCTTGCAAAATCAAGCTTCTTGGTTACAGCAAAGACAAATCAATCCCCTCCTGGATAAAGATCCCTGCTTCCCGAATTAGTTTAATGAGGCCCTCCCCCATTTGGAAAGAAATATAATTAATTTCATAATAATAAAATAATCTCAATCTACACACAGTACCCAATTAATGAAAAATAGAAAACAGGTTCAGCCATTTTTGCTAAATATTTATTTTTTTATTGTTAAAAAATAACAAAAACAGGGCCTCCCGGGTGGTGCAGTGGTCTAGAGCACTGCATCGCAGTGCTAACTGCGCCACCAGAGTCTCTGGGTTCGCCCCCAGGCTCTGTCGCAGCCGGCCGCGACCGGGAGGTCCGTGGGGCGACGCACAATTGGGCTAGCGTCGTCCGGGTAAGGGAGGGTTTGGCCGGTAGGGATTTCCTTGTCTCATCGCGCTCCAGCGACTCCTGTGGCGGGCTGGGCGCAGTGCGTGCTAACCAAGGGGGCCAGGTGCACGGTGTTTCCTCCGACACATTGGTGCGGCTGGCTTCCGGGTTGGAGGCGCGCTGTGTTAAAGAAGCAGTGCGGCTTGGTTGGGTTGTGCTTCGGAGGACGCATGACTTTCGACCTTCGTCTCTCCCGAGCCCGTACGGGAGTTGTAGCGATGAGACAAGATAGTAATTACTAGCGATTGGATACCACGAAAATTGGGGAGAAAAGGGGATAAAATTTAAAAAATAATAAAAAATAATAAAAAAAATAACAAAATAACAAAAACAGACTCGAAATTGAGCTCAGGTGCATCCTATTTCCAGTGATCATCCTTGAGATGTTTCTACAACTTAATTGGAGTCCACCTGTGGTTAATTCAATTGATTGGACATGATTTGGAAAAGACACACACCTGTCTATATAAAGGTCATACAGTTGACAGTGCATGTCAGAGCCAAAACCAAGCCATGAGGTTGAAGGAATTGTCCATAGAGCTCCGAGACAGGATTGTGTCGAGGCACAGATCTGGGAAAGTGTACCAAAACATTTCTGCAGCATTGAAGGTCCAAGAAAGCAGTGACCATCATTCTTAAATTGAAGAAGTTTGGAACCACCAAGACTCTTCCTAGAGCCGGCCTAACGGAGCAATAAGGGGAGAAGGGCCTTGGTCACCGAGGTGACCAAAAACCTGATGGTCACTCTGACAGAGCTCTAGAGTTCCTCTGTGGAGATGGGAGAACCTTCCAGAAGGACAACCATCTCTGAAGCACCCCACCAATCAGGCCTTATTGGTAAAGTGGCCAGACGGAAGTCACTCCTCAGAAAGGCACATAAGTCTGCTTGGAGTTTGACAAAAGGCACCTAAAGACTCTCAGACCATGAGAAACAAGGTTCTCTGGTCTGATGAAACCAAGATTGAACTATTTGACCTGAATGCGAAGCGTCGCATCTGGAGGACACCTAGCACCAACTGTACGGTGAAGCATTGTGGCAGCATCATGCTGTGGGGATGTTTTTCGGTGGCAGGGACTGGGAGATTAGTCAGGATCAAGTGAAAGATGAACGGAGCAAAGTACAGAGAGATCCTTGATAAAAACCTGCTCCAGAGCGCTCAGGACCTGACTGAGGCGAAGGTTCACCTTCCAACAGGACAACAACCAAGACAACACAGGTGTGGCTTTGAGACAAGTCTCTGAATGTTCTTGAGTGGCCCAGCCAGAGCCCGGACTCAAACATCTCTGGAGAGACTTGTAAATAGCTGTACAGTGATGCTCCCCATCCAACCTGACAGAGCTTGAGAGTCCACAAATATAGGTGCGCCAAGCTTGTAGCGTCATATCCAAAGGCTGAATACTTTACAAGAGAAATTATATACAGTTGAAGTCGGAAGTTTACATACACTTAGGTTGGAGTCAATAAAACTAGTTTTTCAACCACTCCACAAATTTCTTGTTAACAAACTATAGTTTTGGCAAGTCGGTTAGGACATCTACTTTGTGCATGACACAAGTCATTTTTACAGCAAATGTTTACAGACAGATAATTTCACTGTATCACAATTCCAGTGCGTCATAAGTTTACATACACTAAGTTGACTGTGCCTTTAAAGAGCTTGGAAAATTCCAGAAAATTATGCATGGCTTTAGAAGCTTCTGATAGGCTAATTGACATAATTTGAGTCAATCGGAGGTGTACCTATGCATGTATTTCAAGGCCTACCTTCAAAAATTGTAGACCTCCACAAGTCTGGTTCATCCTTGGGAGCAATTTTCCAAACGCCTGAAGGTACCACGTTCATCTGTACAAACGATAGTACGCAAGTATAAACACCATGGGACCACGCAGCCGTCATGCCGCTCAGGAAGGAGATGCGTTCTGTCTCCTAGAGATGAACGTACTTGTGCGAAAAGTGCAAATCAATCCCAGAACAACAGCAAAGGACCTTGTGAAGATGCTGGAGGAAACAGGTACAAAAGTATCTATCCACAGTAAAACAAGTCCTATATCTGCATAACCTGAAAGGCCGCTCAGCAAGGAAGAAGCCACTGCTCCAAAACCGCCACTGGGAATGTGATGAAAGAAATAAAAGCTGAAATAAATAATCCTCTAATATTATGACATTTCACATTCTTAAAATAAAGTGTTGATCCTAACTGACCTAAGACAGGGAATTTTTACTAGGATTAGATGTCAGGAATTGTGAAAAACTGAGTTTAAATGTATTTGGCTAAGGTGGGTGTGTATGTAAACTTCAACTGTACACCTTTACACACACAGAGAATTATAACGCAACACGCTAAATTTTTACTGATTTACAGTTCATAAGGAAATCCGTCAATTGGCAGTCCTTTAGGCTGTCGTAAATAAGAATTTGTTCTTAACTGACGTGCCTAGTTAAATTAAATAAATTCAAAAGTTTGGACACCTCATTCAAGGGTTTTTATTTTGACTATTTTCTACATTGTAGAAAAGATATCAAAAGTATGAAATAACACATAGGGAATCATGTAGTACCAAAAAAGCATTATTCAAAGTAGCCACCCACTTGGTAAACAGATGATCTCCGCACGCGTGGTTCCCATCATGAAGCATGGAGGTGTTTGTGTAATGGTGCTTTGCTGGTGACGCTGTCAGTGATTTATTTAGAATTCAAGGCACACTTAACTTCTCTAGAATAGGGGGCAGCATTTTCACATTTGGATGAAAAGCATACCCAAATTCAACTGCCAGCTACTCATCCCCAGAAGATAAGATATGCATATTATTAGTAGATTTGGATAGAAAACTCTTAAGTTTCTAAAACTGTTTGAATCATGTCTGTGAGTATAACAGAACTTATTTAGCATGCGAAACCCCGAGGACAAACCATTCAGATTCAGATTTGAGGTCACTCTCTTTTCAATGGGTTTTCATTGGGAATACAGATTTCTAATTGACCTTCTTGCAGTTCCTACCGCTTCCACTGGATGTCAACAGTCAACAGTCAACAGCCAACAGCCCAACAGCACAGACACAAACTAATGTTCTTATTTAAGCAACAATTAAGTACAAGCATATTAAGGTTGTAATATTGTGAAGAACAATCTAATGAATAATTGTATGTGATTCATAATGACATAGGCTACAGAAAACAAGGTTTAGACATACATTTTGGAGCACCATCTTAAATTTACCCATATTTCATTTGAGCGAACACCCTACACACTTTTGGGGCATTGAGTAATGGAAGTGAATGAGGGAAAAAATTATATCCCCACATTACACGTTAAAATAGCAAACTTGTAAACAATGCCACGATGTGCGGCATATGGATGCAGTGTAGAAAATGTGTATAAAATATACTTTTTGGTCTATACCGCTGTTGACAGTTTGAGCCATAGCAACATGTAAGCAAAGGTCCGTGTATGGTAGCTAATTTACATAAGGGTCTGAATACCTACATAAATAAGGTGTTGTTTACAGTTGAAGTCGGAAGTATACATACACCATAGCCAAGTACATTTAAACTCAGTTTCACATTCCCAGACATTTAATCCTAGTAACAATGACCTGTTATAGGTCAGTTAGGATCACCACTTTATTTTAAGTAAGTGAAATGTCAGAATAATAGTAGAGAATTATTTATTTGAGCTTTTATTTCTTTCATCACATTCCAAGTGGGTCAGAAGTTGACACACTCAATTAGTATTTGGTAGCATTGCCTTTAAATTGTTTAACTTGGGTCAAACATTTCGGTAGCCTTCCACAAGCTTCCCACAATAAGTTGGGTGAATTTTGGCCCATTCCTCCTGACAGAGCTGGTGTAACTGAGTCAGGTTTGTAGGCCTCCTTGCTCACACACGCTTTTTCAGTTCTGCCCACATATTTTCTATAGGATTGAGGTCAGGGCTTTGTGGTGGCCACTCCAATACCTGGGCTTTGTTGTCCTGAAGTTATTTTGCCACAACTTTGGAAGTATGCTTGGGGTCATTTTCCATTTGGAAGACCCATTTGCGACCAAGCTTTAACATCCTGACTGATGTCTTGAGATGTTGCTTCAATATATCCACATAATTTTCCATCCTCATGATGCCATCTATTTTGTGAAGTGCACCAGTCCCTCCTGCAGCAAAGCACCCCCACAACATGATGATGCCACCCCTGTGCTTCACAGTTGGGATGGTGTTCTTCGGCTTGCAAGTGCCCCCCTTTTTCCTATTTTTGTTTCATCAGACCAGAGAACATTTCTCCAAAAAGTACAATCTTTGTCCCCATGTGCAGTTGCAAACCGTAGTCTGGCTTTTCTATGGAGGTTTTGGAGCAGTGGCTTCTTCCTTGCTGAGTGGCCTTTCAGGTTAAGTCGATAGATGACTCGTTTTACTGTGCATATGATACTTTTGTAACTGTTTCCTCCAGCATCTTCACAATGTCCTTTGCTGTTGTTCTGGGATTGATTTGCACTTTTCGCACCAAAGTACATTCATCTCTAGGAGACAGAACGCGTCTCCTTCCTCAGCGGTATGACGGCTGCGTGGTCCCATGGTGTTCATACTTGTGTACTATCGTTTGTACAGATGAACGTGGTACCTTCAAGCGTTTGGAAATTGCTCCTAAGGATGAACCAGACTTGTAAAGGTCTACAATTTCTTTTTGAGGTCTTGGCTGATTTCTTTTGATTTTCCCATGATGTCAAGCAAAGAAACAGAGTTTGAAGGTAGTCCTTGAAAAACATCCACAGGTACACTTCCAATTGACTCAAATTATGTCAATTAGCCTATCAGAAGCTTCTAAAGCCATGACATAATTTTCTGGAATTTTCCAAGCTGTTTAAAGGCACAGTCAACTTAGTGTATGTAAACTTCTGAACCACTGGAATTGTGATACAGTGAATTATAAGTGAAATAATCTGTCTAAACAATTGTTGGAAAAAATTACTTGTGTCGTGCCCACAGTAGATGTCCTAACTGACTTACCAAAACTAGTTTGTTAACAAGAAATGTGTGGAGTGGTTGAAAAATGAGTTTTAATGATTCCAACCTAAGTATATGTAAACTTCCGACTTCATCTGTATATTTAATACATTTGCAAAAATATCTTTAAAAGTATTTTCACTTTGTCATTATGGGGTATTGTGTGTAGATTGAGGGGTAAAAAAAAAACAATTGAATCCATTTTAGAATAAGTCTAACGTAACAAAACGTAGAAAAAAATCAAGGGGTCTGAATTCTTTCCGAATGCAATGCAAATATTTTGCCTTGCCCATTCACTTCTGAATTGCACACATACACAATCCATTTCTAAATTGTCTTACTTAAATCCTTCTTTAACCGATCTCCTCCCCTTCATCTACACTGATAAAAGCAGATTTAACAAGCTGGTTAAAACCTGTTTTATTGCACTGATGTAGGTTGGGAAGCTATACCGTGGCACAGTTGTCCAGGTTAGTTATCATGGTGGTAGTAGATAGTCTCCAAGGGCATCCTCCTGACAAAGTCCCTTTACCTTTTTAGAGCGCCAAGCACAGAAATCCATTTCCCTGTGACCAGGCCAGCATGTTCATTCCAGTGTAGGTGTCCAACTTCTTCACCAGGTACTTTAAGCAGTTTACTTGTTTGTACATTTTTTGTCTGTCTGTTATTGTGATAAATTTGGCTGTGTCTCTGCTTTTGTGGGATGCCAAACAGCATTTCCTTGGTCTTGAGGGTGTAGGGAGAGCTTGTTATCAGCGAACTAAGACGTTTCCCTGTTGATGTCGTTTGACACTGCCTCCTTACACTCCCTGGTGTATTTGTTGAGTAGTATAGGATAGTCTCATCTGCAATTATGTATGCAGCATTTCTCCAGCACTGATGGAAAGTCATTTATGTAAATGCAGAACGGCAGGGATCCAAGCACATTCCCTTGTGGGACTCCACCACAGGTACCTGGGCTAATTGCGTGCTCTGCAGTTTGTACTGACTCCTCCCCGTAAGTATGATGTGAATCACTTGATTGCAGTGCTGTCAAAGCCTACTTTCACAGGCTTCCTCTGGAGTGTGGGGTGGTGTAGTGTCAAAAGCTTTCTCCATATCCAAGAAGAGCGCTGCTGTGACCTGGCTGTTACAAGCCGACCTGATGTCCTCCACAACCTTTTGCACTGCTGTAGATGTGTATCTTTCTAAAGCAGCGTTGATAGGCTGTAAATAGGCCGTTGAGTGAGAAATAGTTGGCCACCTGTGTCTGCACCAGCCTTTACAACACTTTGGAGACAGCACAAAGAACTGATACTGGATGGTAGTTGGCCACATCCGATCTATCCCGACTTGGTGTTATATAAGCTGTTTTCTATTGACATGTGATTTCCCCAGTTGAGATTAACAGGTTGAGGATATGAGTCAGCCGACTAGCTATCACTGTGGCAGAGTCCTTTAGAAGCCTGTAACGTTGTTAATGTTATTAAGAATGGATGAAGTGGTGATTAATGTCTAAAATGTAACTGTTCTTATGGGATTTTCTAATAGTCTTTTCACAACTTGAAGAAATGCCTTTCAATTGATTTTGTTATGTTTAAGTCACTCAGATAGCATAAGAACGGCATAAGCTATGGCAAAATGTGTAGAATTGCAGGAAATTTTCTTTAAAACTGGAAAATGTTCTCGGCCTCAAGGCTAAATGTGTAGAATTGCAGGAAATGTGCTTTCAAACAGCAACATTTTGTCCCTGCGGCCAAGAGGGCGTCCTCTAAAACTTCTGGTCGGAGGCTGCACCATCGAAGGTTAGACAGACTAGCCCTCTGAAAAACAATACTTCCATTATGACTGGACATTAGATCAAAATCATAATGTTTTAATCATAAAAAGCCACTAGATCCTAACTTTAAATGGCCGGATCAAATGAATTAAGACTCAAAGTTGATATTCACAAAGTTCATACAAATCAAGCAAGGCACGTTTGTTAGGAGATCCAATTTGGCAGAACAATTCCACTGGACAAGAGGTTTCTGAAGTGAGGAAATTGCTCTTGATCGATTTCTGTTAAAAAAATTAGATACCAGTGACTTGACATAGGCTTACTGAATGTCATTCATACAATCATGAAGCATGCATATCCCCAAATAAAATAGGAATACCGGGAAACCCATACTGGATCAAATTCATTACACTGTAACGTTACTGCAGTTGCTAACGTAGCCAACGTTACCAGCAAATATGTCTGTGGCGTCACTACCGTGTCAATATGGGTATACCGGTGTGGCACCGGTTGCCATCTACTGCCCGGTTTAACTACGGCCTAGCTAGCTAGCTAAATACCGACAGTTAGCATCCCTTTTATGGATACCGGGGAGAAGGCCCAACTTAGTTAGCTATGTTTCTAATGGACCCAGCTAGTTTACATTCACTCATACGAGGTAGCAATAATATAGTTTAGGATGATTAACTAGTAACGTTTTGATGCCTACAAAATCTAGTCCACCCAGACCCTCTTACAAAATACTGCCTGACCCGAATAAAATATTTCGCCAATATTTTAGCCGGATTAGCTAGTTATGAGTCTACAGCAGCTAATATGAAAGTGGCTGACTAGTTAGCTAGCTACCGGTAAACCGAACAAAGCCGGTGAGGTGGCCTTCTAGAGTTAGCTAGCTAACGTTACGCCAACTCGTGAAATTGTGTCTAACGTTAGTCGGCCCGCTTTTCTGATCCCCACATGCACAACAGTTAAAATGCATTAGCCAACACAATTATTTATCTGCAGTTTAGCGAATTTGACTAGCTAGCCATTTTAGCAGATTGTCAAACTATAGAAATGTTAGCTAGCTAAAGTAAGCTAACTAACTAGCAAGCTAAATGTCTCCTCCCTATTCTTCAAAACATCAGTCATTGACCCGCACCCAACCGCTCACCAATACGTTACCTAAATGTTTTTCCCCCGAATACCTGACCAAGAGATGGCAGGGGTATTCTTGTCAACGAAGGATACTGAGGCGGCAAGGTGTTCAGTTGAGAAGCGCCTGGGGCTCCCGACGGTAAAGACACCGAGGTCAGGGTAGCCCGCAGTTGGCTCGACGGAGACGGGCCAGTTGCAGGTCCACTTACTGCGACAGTGGCGGGTTTTGGGACTATTTTCGCCGGCAAACTCATTGCAAAAAAAGAAACCAAGGAAAACAATACACTAATAAATACTGATACAAAATATATCTAGCTTTCATAAATATAGCAAGCGTTGAATATGATTGAAACAGGCCGCAAATCCTTTAGCCGACACTAGGGCTAGCTAGCTATTATAGCAACTCAGATTAGCTTTTTTTCATGGAAAGTCGCTGTTCGGGTCTGTGGTGCTATTCATGGGGACGGTGGGAGGTTTGCCTCCCTTGCCCGCCCGGGACCTCTGCAGATCCGTTTCAGTTCTTCCGAACACTATCGCCGGCGTCTTTTCTCCTTCGATAATTTAACATTTGTTTTCAACGACTGATTTTTCTATATTCATTTTTCCACGGAGATGGGAGACTTCGTTAACATGGCGTTCCGGCCGCTTCCAGTCCGGTAGGACAGATGATTCGGCTATTCTCGTCCAATTACGAGTATGTACGTCTTAACTACAGCTATCGAAAATGACGCTTCATTTGTTGCATTCATGTGCCCAATTATCTATACTGACTGGCACATAGGCCTACATTCATGTATATTGAGTACTGCATTATTTTTGTTCTAAATAACTACGCTTTATATTTTTTTATAGAATGTATGTTATTTATTATTTTAACTGTAGTGGCTGTCTTGAAGTGTGTGTGTGTGTGTGTGTGTGTAAAATAAACTCTCTCCTGCTATATGTATGGGGTCATTCTCAAGAACCACTCACTCAATATATAAAAATGTAATCAGGTTCAAGTACAGTCGGTCTGCACACATAATGATGGACCGATGGTATTTACTGCCAAAAGGCAGAAGTGAAGTTTGTATTAGATCGCACAGTACTCGGTACTGTATTGTTTGTGTGCAGCGACATCTAGCGTTGATAACCACTATTAATTTACTTTTATTGTTTGGGAATACAACGGAGGCTCATCATTACGTTAAAGTTGTCGTTATGAAGCCTCAGATGGGCCCTCGAAATAGATGGGTCATACAAAATAATGGTTACAACATTTCTATGAGATAAGAACAATTAGAGAAGTAATGTCACAGAGAAGTCATGTCATGTATGACCAGACAGAACAGTAAAACTATTTTTGTTACGTGACTTGTTCAATGGTTAATATACTGAACAGAAATATAAACACAACATGCAACAATTTAAAAGATTTTACGGAGTAACAGTTCATAGAAGGAAATCAGTAAATTGAAATAAATAAATTAGGCCCTAATTTATGGATTCGACATGAGCAAAGGAATGGTCAAAGGAATGGCCAAGATAATCCATCCACCTGACAGGTGAGGCATATCTATTTTTTATTTAAATAGGCAAGTCAGTTAAGAACAAACAACATTAGGGCCTAATTTATTTATTTCAATTTACTGATTTCCTTCTATGAACTGTTACTCCGTAAAATCTTTTAAATTGTTGCATGTTGCGTTTATATTTCTGTTCAGTATATTAACCATTGAACAAGTCACGTAACAAAAATAGTTTTACCGTTCTGTCTGGTCATACATGACATTTATTACAGACATAAATACCCCACTCCCCTCAGACAATCCCACAGGTGAAGAAGCTGGATGTGGGGGTACTGGGCTGGCATGGTTACACGTGAGCTGCGGTTGTTGGATGTACTGCCAAATTCTCTAAAATGACATTGGAGGCAGCTTATGGTAGAGAAATTAACATCCAAATCTCTGGCAACAGCTCTGTTGGACATTCCTGCAGTCAGCATGCTCCCTCAAAACTTGGCATCTGTGGCATTGTTTGACAAAGCTGCACATTTTAGAGTGGCCTTTCATTGTCCCCAGCACAAGGTGCACCTGTGTAAAGACCATGCGGTTTAATCACCATCTTGGGGTGGCAGCGTAGACTAGTGGTTAGAGCATTGGACTAGAAACCGAAAGGTTGCAAGATTGAATCCCCGAGCTGACAAGGTACTGACAATCTGTCGTTCTGCCCCTGAACAAGGCAGTTAACCCGCTGTTCCTAGGCCGCCATTGAAAATAAGAATTTGTTCTTAACTGACTTGCCTATTTAAATAAAAAATAGATTTGCCTCAGCTGTCAGGTGGATGGATTATCTTGGCAAAGGAGAATTGCTAACTAACAGGGATGTAAACAAATGTATGCACAACATTTGAGGGAAAAGCTTTTTGTGCATATGGAATATTTCTGGGATCTTTTAATTCAGCTTGTAAAAAAAATGGGACCAACACTTTACATGCTGTGTTTATATTTTTGTTCAGTACTTGCGTAGTTAAATAAAGGTTAAACAGTACATCCTTGAGTTTCAGAATGCTCTGATTTAATATGTCACTTATATCAGGCATTTAGCAATTATGTGAGGGTCACTTCCTTACAACACCACTACTGCATAAACTGGAGACATTAACCCAAATCAGTGTTAGGTTTAGTTGATGCAGAAACAAGCTAGACCTACACATAGGGCTTATTGACCAGATCAATCATGTGCAATAATAAAAAATATGGCTTTTACAATCCACTTATGACAGTAACTTGTATTATACTGTAGATGTGATTGACCGTTTCCTCTGGATTATATCTCAATCCAAGTCCAGGAATTGCAACTCGTCATTTTCTTTTTCAGTCTAGAAATATACAATAACTGAAGACACAACACAGAGGTGGATTGATATAACTGATAAACAACAAATAAATATCACTATAATGCATATGACAACTTATTAAAATCTGATTGAGAGAAGTTCCCATTAGTTTTCACCTTTTTATAACCATTCCTTTGGTTTCCAGTGTTAAAATTGTCCCTCAATTAAGTGAACACGAAGGCCCATTTTCAGAGTTCCATTGGGGAAAGAGAGGCTGATTTCTATAACAAATCTTCTTTATGAAGAGAGTTGGGTCCGGCTCAACTTCCAGCTTCAGTCCTCATAAGGACACTGAGAAGGGTAGTGGGTAAGACAGTTGGATTTTCAGTGGTATCGAGACCAGTACTCTCCTTCCTTAGAGACTTTACCTCTGCATCTATTTTTGCTCCATGTCCCCAGTGTCCATTTTGCCACCTGCCAGACCTACCAATGTGTAGCTAGGCATCACCAAAGCTCACACTTGTGTTTAGGGTTCATGGGGGCATCTGCCTTGCAGCCAAAATGCTCGGAGAACTCATGGGAATTGGAGATGGTGCCAATAACTCGAAATCTCGACGGACTGTGTGGATCTGTGATGATGCCCTCATGCGAGCTTTCCGGAGTTCGAACTGAGCACCATACCTACACATAGCAGGAAGCACAGACACACATTATTAAGGACTTTAGAGTGAATAATCCTTCATTTACATTATCAATGTAATAGGTCATTCAAATTAATACATAATGTTATAGGGCAGGCATGCTCGAGAATGCATTACTAAATTTGCCACAGACATGGAGATACTGTAAGTGGCACAAACCTGGGCGAATCCAACAAAAAATAACTGATGATTAGTCATCCCCAGGGCGGGCAGAGTGGCCTCCTCTCCATTCTTTGTAATCCAGTTCACATAAGCCTTCAAAGCAGACAAGGATCATATTACAGGCAGCATGCATTTGTTCTCCATGGCGAGAGGATGTTTGAATATTTTTTTGAAGTATCTTTCTTGCCCTCAAACCTTCCAAATACTGCATCCCACATTGTTAATTCTGAAACGTCTGCACATTTACTGTATGTGTGCTTGTAAGTTGAATTGTCAAGTCTACTTTCCCCTTAGCCCACCCTAACACCTCCCCATCATACAAACTTTGTAGGCAGCCTTCAGGCCACCATTGTCAGCTATGTTCTCTCCCAAGGTGTGTTTTCCATTGAGGGCTTCCTTGTTGATGCTGTAGTTACTGTACTGCTCCACCATACACTGGGTCTGCTTCTTAAAGGCCTCCACAGACGAGTTCTTCCACCAGGAGCGGAGGTTCCCATCCTTGTCGTACTCCCTCCCTTTAACATAAAGCAAAATATGCTTCAGAACAGGAGACCTAATTTGAAATCATAATGTGCCATATTTTTGATTGGTGGGATGCTTACACTCACAGAAATTACAGCCTATAATATTTTTTTTTTGTCCCCCACCCCACCCCAACTTATGCAGTAGAGATTCCCACATCTGGGGAATTCGAGGGATCAGCTCGTCCAGAGTGCAATGACCGAACCTCGCCCTGGGTGAATCTCCTTCGTGATCAAGGTGTCTCCCCTGCCAGGTACTGTAAGTGTACAGCCTAGCTGTATTTCTAAAAAGAGTCTTAGTTTGTACCAAACTTCTATATTCACATAATTTTATTCTGAGTCTCCCATATAAAGTAACAAGAGTTAAGACACTACAATTTATATGAAAATACAAAGTCTTACCTTGGTCATCAAAAGCATGTGTCAACTCATGTCCCATAACTACACCAATCCCCCCAAAGTTCAGGGCCCTGGAAATGTGTTTAACAAAATATTTTCAAGTAAATAAAAGCATTTTATAACAAAGCAATTACATTCTGGGCTATGTGAAGACACCACACACACACATACTGTATACAATTCACACAAGTACAGCGTGCTCACACACAAATGTGGTGTACTTGTATTTTTTCCTGAGATGGGGCGGTATTAAGGAACTGAATAGGCTGAAAAGGGAAGAGGGACCTACTTTGGCCATGAGCGGCTATAAAAAGGAGCTTGAAGGATTCCTGCAGGGAGCACCATCTCATTCTTGGTAGGATTATAGTATGCATTCACTGTAGGAGGGGTCATGCTCCACCTGTATATGCAAGACAAAGTATATAAGACAGACATAGAACATAAGTCTGAGATGAGGGTGATAACCAGTCGTTGACTCTCCCCTATCCCCTTAGCTAGGCTGTTGACTAGAGATCAGTGTGAAAGCATTAGAACCCTAAGCTGCTCTCTTACACTATGTAGTGAGAGAAAAAGATCAGTTCGGCTGAGGGAAATTGGTTGCCAGGGAACGTTTCTGGGTGCCAGTACTATTCTACAGAGTCAGCAGAATGGGAATTTGTAACTGTCAGAGAATTTGACCTCCTCTTTGGAGAGGCGAGCACTCACTGATCTCTGTTGGGGGTTTTCCTTAGCTGGTCCGCAGTCACTCTGGCAGAGAAGTTGTAGTACTGCATGACATTTTGAAAATACAGGTCAGACACCACCTCAAACTGAGAGAGAGGGGAATCAGGTTAGAAGGCGAAAGAGGTTTACACACAAGCAATGCAAACAGGAGATACTGTAAGATTGGCAACCCTCCCCAGAACCAGGGTGTCTTACAATAAGACAACAATGAGTTGGGTCTTTTAATCAACATATGAGACATGGACTTCATAATATAGAAGTATGCATATTCAATGTAATTACATATTTACCTACATCATTGAACACTTTGTCAAGCTCCTTGGGGTCCATTATAAATTTTGGATATCCAACCATGTTGTAAATGGCTTCAGCCTATAACAAAGCAGATGAGGTGAATTGAGACATGCTTACACCAGATGGCCCTGCAGAGTTCTGTTTCACTAGCTGATGATAAAGCAATAAGGACTATGTTTTCTGTGTCCTGTCTGGCAATCTCTTATGGAATACAATGGAAATCCTATCGCTGCTACATACCTTATGTTAGTTATAAGGCAAGAAACTTTTCCAGAGTTGCTAATTTGTGTAATGACAAGTCCCTCACCCCAGCAGTGGAACACTTTCTACAAGTTAGTCAAAGCAACCCATCTCTCCCACCTTCTCTTTGGCTGCCTTTTTGGTCTCCTGATCCATCCAGTCCACATACTTCAGGCTGTCCTCAAATGCCCATTTGATCTCAGAGACCATATCTTCTGCCTGATAGAAATATAGAGAAAAGGAGAAAAGGAAAGGCTTGTCAAAATCTCACCATGGAGCAGTTCACAGTCTAGGTAGGTGTGTAGGCGATACCTTGAAACACTTACAATTGCCTTGCTGTCCTCAGCAAAAGTGGCTTTGACAAAGAGGGCCCCAAGAGCAAAGCCGAGGGCACTGTCTGTGTCGCTGACGCACAGCTTCCAGCGTGGGGTGCAGCTCTGAAACATCACACCAAGCACATGAGAACTATGACACCAAACCACCTACACACAAGATCACTGCACCACCTACACACAGGAGTAATGACACCACCTACACACAAGATAGCACTGTCTCTCAGACTTGAAAACACTGCATGATACTAACACAGTATCAACCCGGTCTAACTGTATTAGCTTTTAAAATGCTCCTCAAGCATGGAATAAGTAGTAAAGTGTTGGTTTTCCTTTTGAAGTAAACAATATTTCCTTGGAATCCATAACCTTGCTGCTATGCCTTGGAGTTGAAGCCAGGCCTTCATCAGAGTGTAGGGAGACAGCACGTTCCCCTCTAAAAGGGCTGACTTGTTTTTGTGAGACTCTCCAAGATTGGCAACAACAGGACAGCCCTCTCGCCTAACTTCCCCTCGATTACAGAGAATATTAGAATCAAATTGAGACTGCAGACAGAGGAAGGGGGAAAGGGAGAGGTCAGAGTGGAAACGGGTGAGTTAGAGAACAAGAGATATGAGTAGAGACAGGGAAAACAATGACAGTGAGTGAGGGGTAGAAAGGGAGGGGTGCTAAAAGTGTAGTTTAGAGGGTCTCAGGAATTGTGCACACACACACTCCCCAGGACAAGAATGCTCTTGGTATATTCTGACGGTGTGACTCCAGAGCAAAGCAAGGCGAACAGGATCTTTCTCAGATAAGGGTTTGGACAACAAGGATTCTGCTATGTGCCTAATGATGACAGTGACTCAGCTAAAGTATTTCTTATCAGCTCCTTGTTTAATTAAAGGGACACTTTGGGATTTTGGCAGAGACCCTTTATCTACTTCTCCAGAATCAGATTAACTCGTGGATACCATTTTTATGTCTCTGCGTGCAGTTTGAAGGAAGTTGCTGACTAGTGCTAGCACAATTGCTAACTAGCATTGCTTGTAGATAGACTTTGTCATTGCACTATGGGTAACACTAGTTGGCATTGGCTCACAAAATTACCTCCAACTTCATTCATACTGGACGAAGAGACATAAAATGGTAATCCACGAGTTCATCGGACTCTGGAGCAGTAGATAAAGGGCCTCTGTGATTTTGGCAAAGTGTCCCTTTAAGTTTGCCCCTAACAAGTGCACATCTCATTAAGTTTTATCTACGCCAATTTCTGTTTACAGCCACTAATTTATTTTTTTATCTGTGCTATAAGCAAGTATCACTTTACTTCTTGACTGAGGCAGCAGGAAAAGCCGGTCCCCCTTGAGTACCCTTATCTGTAGGTCTGTTGACAATTTCCCTGCCAGCTTACAGCCCTGATGTTTTCCCCATCTCTCTCTCACCTTCTTGGTTCCATACATGACTTCAAAGAAGCGCTGCTCAGCATCCTGGAACTTCTTGTCCAGGATGGACACCATCTTCCTCACCACCTTCATGATCATGTAGTTGTTCAGAACACTGCTCAAGTAGGAGTAGATTCATTCATTACACCATATTAACATTTCAGCAAAGGAAGCAAAAGGTTATATTCTATATGTAGTTTGCATAACATTTTATAATATCCCTATCCAATTGATATGAAATCACCCCAATGGTTACCTTAATTACAAAGCGTTGTCCATCAGCATTTAAATATGAATGAGTGGAAGGCAGGGCTTGGAAGTGATTCTAACCTCTTGTTAGTGCTTGCAATGAGGTCAGAGACCTTCTGGAGGTATTCCTTGGCATACACCACCACAGGCTCTGAGTCATTTAGAAGAACAGGAGCAAACACGTCTGTGAGGTAAGGCATCCAGTCCACCGCAGGAGCCAATGTCTACAGACACACACAGAAACAATGATACTGTCAACATCTACTCGTGCACAGATTTGTATATATATATATATATATATATATATTTTTTTTTTTTAAATCAGCAGGTATGAACAGAAAGTAGGAAGAAAGACCTTGGAGAAGCCACTGTTAAACCAAAAATGCAATCTATGCAAAATACACTTGTTGATTGAGACCGCCAGTGGTGGAAAAAGTACCCAATTGTCATACTTGAGTAAAAGTAAGCATACCTTAATAGAAAATGACTTAAGTGAAAGTCACCCAGTAAAATACTACTTGAGTAAAAGTATTTGGTTTTAAATATACATAAGTATCAAAAGTAAATGTAATTGCAAAAAGATACTTAAGTATCAAAAGTAAAACAATAAATCATTTCAAATTGCTTATATTAAGCAAACCAGATGGCACAATTTTCTTGTTTTTTAAATTTCTTTAAGGATAGCCTGGGGAACACTACAACACACAAACATAATTTACAAACGAAGCATGTGTGTTTAGTGAGTCCGCCAGATCAAAGGTGGTAGGGATGACCAGGGCTGTATTCTTGATAAGTGCGTGAATTGCACCATTTTCCTGTCCTGCTAAGCATTCAAAATGTAACAAGTACTTTTGGGTGTCAGGGAAAATGTATGGAATAAAAAGTACATTATTTTACTTAGGAATGTAGTGAAGTAAAAGTTGTCAAAAATATAAACAGTAAAGTAGATACACAAAATGACTTAAGTAAAAAATACTTTAAAAGTACTACTTAAGTACTTTACACCACTGGAGACAGCTCAATCTGGAAGTCATCTACTATATGTTTGTATCTGGTGATACTGCAGGTGGACATGGTGTTGATGTTTGGATCATCTGAAGTGGCAGAGAGATGCAAGTCGTTCTGGGACTGACCGCCAGATCCTTTGCCTGGATCTTGTGGTAAATTAGCTCCTCGTCCCTCCTCTCCTCCTGGGGTACGGTGATGTTGGCCAGGGTGGTCTCAAAGTCCACAATTTCCTGCATAAGCGATCTGGACGTCTCCTGTGAGCCCCCCAACAGGACCCCTAACTCCACCAGGAAGTCTAGGTATGCATTCAGATACTGCCAAGACCATGTAGGCAGCACAGAGGGAGAGATGTTGGTTAAATTCAATTAAAAACACAATCCAGGACTAGGAAAATACTATTACAAGCAGAGCATTATCCCTTGAGCTATACATTCTCTAGTATTTCTTCATTTTCTGTCCAAGTGGCATACTGTAGGGTTTGTACTGTCCCTTTGATTGTTTTCTATTCCTACTAACCAGGTTTCCATCCAACCTTTTTATGCGAGTAAAGTACATGTCAGATAATGGAAGCAGCAAATTTGTCGACAAAAAAAAAAAGTGGGATCTTTTAGTGTCTAAAATTATTTGTGAAAGATGGTGGTAGAAACACCTTTTATGTGTCAATATTGATATAATAACTATCATATCGAAGTAAACGTTGAGTCACGCAATGATATGATGTGTGGTTCTTCCACTACGACTCGGAAAAGCATGCCGTTTATTAGGCTACAGATTAAATAAGTAATGAAGGTGGTGAAAGTGCATGGTGATGAGCTTGATGCTCTTTTCCCAAAATTATTGTCTTATTCTAGTGACAGGATGATTGATTCTTGGCTGCTGTTTGACAAATAAATATTCTCGCTCTTTTGTCCATAATTTTCTCATCATATAGGCCCCTCAAACTGAACCTCGAAGCCAGATCCACTGCATTTTTTCGTTTTGCCCCTCTAATAAGGGACTGATTTAGACCTGGGACCCCAGATGGTGTGCAATTCATTATCAAGTAGAACAGATAACCAGCAGGCTCCAGAACTCGTAGGGTAAGAGTTGAATGCCCCTGATTTTGGCTATACTCGCACTGTATCTGCAAACTGTTGGCTAGAACGCAAGTGCCAAGACATTTGCTATATAAAACTTTTAGTGACAAAAAACAAAATCAGTAGAGTTGAAAATACAATGGAAACCCATTTAACTTAAAAAAAAAAAAAAAAAAAAATTCGGTACATGGAATTTAACCGCAAAAGTTATTTTTATGTGCACTCGCTCATCCCGGACAGCCTTTTATCAGCAACAAGTAAATTTGATGAAAATAACATTATTTATAACCACTACCGTTCAAAAGTTTGGGGTCACTTAGAAATGTCCTTGTTTTTTAAAAGAAAAGCTATTTTTTTGTCCATTAAAATAACATCAACTTGATTAGAACTACAGTGTAGAGATTGTTAATGTTGTAAATGACTATTGTAGCTGGAACGGCTGATTTTTAATGGAATATCTACATAGGCGTATAGAGGCCCATTATCAGCAACCATCACTCCTGTGTACCAATGGCACGTTGTGTTAGCTAATCCAAGTTAATAATTTTAGAAGGCTAATTGATCATTAGAAAACTGTTGTTCTGATTATTTAAGCTATAAAACTGGCCTTCTTTAGACTAGTATCTGGTGCATCAGCATTTGTGGGTTTGATTACAGGCTCAAAACGGACAGAAACAAAGACATTGCTTCTGAAACTCGTCAGTCTATTCTAACTCATTTTTCAACCACTCCACAAATTTCTTGTTAATTAACAAACTATAGTTTTGGCAAGTCGGTTAGAACATCTACTTGTGCATGACACTAGTCATTTTTCCAACAATTGTTTACAGACTAATTGACATGATTTGAGTCAATTGGAGGTGTACCTGTGGATGTATTTCAAGGCCTACCTTGAAAAATGGAAAAGGAAATCAGCCAATACCTCAGAAAACAAAATTGTAGACCTCCACAAGTCTGGTTCATCCTTGGAAGCAAATTCCAAACGCTTGAAGGTACCAAGTATAAACAGCATGGGACCACACAGCCGTCATACCGCTCAGGAAGGCGACGCGGTCGGTCTCCTAGAGATGAATGTATTTGTGCGAAAAGTGCAAATCAATCCTAGAACAGCAGCAAAGGACCTTGTGAAGATAATGGAGGATACAGGTACAAAAGTATCAATATCCACAGTAAAATGAGTCCTATATCGACATAACCTGAAAGGCCGCTCAGCAAGGAAGAAGCCACTGCTCCAAAACCGCCATAAAAAGCCAGACTACGGTTTGCAACTGCACATGGGGACAAAGATTGTACTTTTTGGAGAAATGTCCTCTGGTCTGATGAAACAAAAATAGAACTGTTTGGCCATAATGACCATCGTTATGTTTGGAGGAAAAAGGGGGATGCTTGCAAGCCGAAGAACACTATCCCAACCGTGAAGCACGGGGGTGGCAGCATCATATTATGGGGGTGCTTTGCTGCAGGAGGGTCTGGTGCACCTCACGAACTAGATGGCATCATGAGTCAGGAAAATTATGTGAATATATTGAAGCAACATCTCAAGACATCAGTCAGGAAGTTAAAGCTTGGTCGCAAATGGGTCTTCCAAATGGAAAATGACCCCAAGTATACTTCCAAAGTTGTGGCAAAATGGCTTCAGGGCAACAAAGTCAAGGTATTGGAGCATGTGCGAGCAAGGATGCCTACAAACCTGACTCAGTTACACCAGCTCTGTCAGGAGGAATGGGACAAAATTCACCCAACTTACTGTGGGAAGCTTGTGGAAGGCTACCCGAAACGTTTGACCCAATTTAAACAATTTAAAGGCAACGCTACCAAATCGAGTGTATGTAAACTTCTGACCCACTGGGAATGTGATGAAAGAAATAAAAGCTGAAATAAATCATTTTGACATTTCACATTCTTAAAATATAGTGGTGACCTAAGACAGGGAATTTTTACTAGGATTAAATGTCAGGAATTGTGAAAAACTGAGTTTAAATGTATTTGGCTAAGGTGTATGTAAACTTCCGACTTCAACTGTAGATATTCCATTCAAAATCTGCTGTTTCCAGCTACAATAGTCATTTACAACATTAACAATGTCTACACTGCATTTCTGATCAATTTGATGTTATTTTAAAATTGACCATTGTTTTTGCTTTTCTTTCAAAAACAAGTACATTTCTAAGTGACCTACAACTTTTGAACGGTAGTGTACATTTTAGAATATTCGCCTGCAAATCTGTCGCCACTGGATGGAAACCTAGCTACTGAAACAAATATCTAGCGAGATACATTTCTCAGAAGTACTGTGCCAATTTATGAAATTAATTTCCTAATTTAATCTGGCCTTTGTGTCAAGGCACTGATCTATTTTAAGTCCTCCCTTCCCCTGTCTTTAAATGCTACAATTTTTAAGCTCCTTCACCCAGTTAAACCCCTTGAGCCATAGTGCAGCCACCTGTCAGTACCTTTGCATTGGCAGTTTTGTTGAGGTAATAATCCCGAGAGGGGAGCCCCAGCCCAGATTGATCCACCTGTACAGTAGGTAAGAGGAACAGTGCATGACTACCAGCTCACACCCCATTGAAACATTTCAGTGCTCTGAGCAAAGTGAGCCTGGGTCTAGCTTTGAGAGTGTAGTATTGCAGGATCTACAGTATACTGCAGCTTCGATTAAACATACAATTTCTAACATCCCCTTAGAAAGAAAGAGCAGGTAAATGTGCACGTAAATCCTCTCTGATTAGATCTGGGGATAAGTGATGTTTGATGAATGTTCTACCAAATGTAAAGATGAATGTAAATCAACAGCTAAATAAGTGAGGAGAAGGCCTCTGGGAGTAGCTGGGCCTAGAGCCACTGTGTGGGCCTGAGGCCACAGTCTGAGCCTGGAGCCACTGGGGTGACTGGCTATCCTCTCACCTGGATAATATTGTGGTTGGAGCACTTGGAGTCTGTGCTGACAAACACAGTGAAGAAGGGGGAGCAATGGTAGTTGGCTGACACTGTGCGTAGAACCTCCTGGAAATTGTTTTTGTCCCAGGAGCCAGTTAGGGCCCATCCTCCTGTCTGTAAAATAATATGTATGATCTCCTTCAGAGAGAGGCTAACTTAACCTGAGAGTTCCTTAATATCAGGGCAATGGATACATCCAAGGATAAATTCAAATAATAAAAAAAAAAAAATGGGTTAACTATTTACATTAACTATGTCAAAGAACACGTTAGCACATCAAATGTGACATTATAGCTACATTGGGCCATGTTAGACGACTGGATGAGGATGCCTCGAGGAGTGAACTCACCTGATTGATGAGCTCCTGTAGAGGCTGAGCTCCTAACTCCTCGATCTTAGTCTCATTCATACATGCCTTGTAATACATCTGGGCATTCTCCTCAGCCTTGCTCAGCCCCTTCATGGTGGTATTCTCTGCCATATACAACATTTTACAGTTAAGTTTTCTCCAAACTTCTCTTACAATGACAGGATAACTGTTATTGGCTTTCGTTTTTCCATTTGTTTTGAGGTTGGACTTTAGAACGTATAGCTCATTATCACGTAGGGCGCACCGATTGGGGTCACCTTGTTATAGTCAGTATATGCTACACCTGTGCTGGTTGCCATCTTGTTAGTGGGAAGGTGTTTCACCTGTGCAGGCCCAGGTGCTATTTCAGAGTGGCTGGCCCAGTGCTCCATTTGTCTTGAGAGATGTGGATGGTTAACAGCTTAAGTTGGTGCTCCCTGTTTTGATTTCTAGACAAACAATCCTTTATCGGATCTTCCATGTTCGTTTTGCTTTCTGTCTTTAAGTTTAGTATGTTTGCCTCTTCTTGGGCAAATGTAGTGGGTGCTCATGGTGGGTGAATTTTAGGTTCCAGTTGTTGTTGCTAGTCATCTTTCAGTAGACACCCCTGTAAGTGTCTTTCAGATCCACACTGGTTTTGTTTTAGTTGTTGGTTAGTGACTCTTTGTTAGTTCACCCTTCTGTTTGAGCAAATTGTTTGGTTTTCTTGCTGGGGAACGTAACTATAACACACATGTAGAAAGAACACTGAGGCAATAAGGACTAAACTACCAGAAGCGGGCGAGCGGAGCAAGCAGAGCGAGGCAAGTGGAAAGGATGGGACATGCAGAGCAGTGACCATGCTAGCAGGATAGTTCATATCTCCAATCATCTTTGTTTATAGTGAGGTTGTTTCCATAAGTGGATAAATTGGTCTAATTTACCATGTACGGTAAAACCTTAAGCAACCTCTCCCCATTCAAATTAGCTAGAAAAAGGTGAATGACAATTTGTTATGTGTGACTACAGTGCCAACAATAAAATAGAGAAGCGTTCTAATTGAAAGTGTCAAAGTGGACAACCCATCCACCTGGCTTCGGTTGGGTCATTATAATTCAAAACGATGCATTCTAAACTAAATCACACGCCTCGCATGCTCGGCTATGGTGAGTGTAGGCCATAACTGTTTGAATGTATTTCTCTAGGTTGGTGAGCGGGGCAGCTAAGGAAGAATCTTACCTAGCAGGTGCTTCATGATGGCCATGTTGCGCTCCCATAGGTTGCTGAAGGGACCCCAACGGGACTTTCCCTCAGGGAGGGGGTTGTTCCTTACCCATCCCCCACAGGCAAAGCTGTAGAAGTCGTGGCAGGGGTCCACAGAACGGTCCAGGGCTCCAATCACAGCACTGGCCACAGTAATGCATGTCTCTGTCCGACACATACCCGGGTGAGCTGCCAACGGAGTGGGACAAGCAGCTAAACATACTGTATCAAATATATTTTACAGAAACTGCTACTTCAGCCTCAACAGTTAGACAACACTATCGCTTTGATTAAACAGCTAGTAAACTAGGGCCTCCCGGGTGGCGCAGTGGTCTAGGGCACTGCATCGCAGCGCCAGCTGCGCCACCAGAGTCTCTGTCGCAGCCGGCCGCGACCGGGAGGTCCGTGGGGCGACGCACAATTGGCCTAGCGTCATCCGGGTTAGGGAGGGTGTGGCCGGTAGGGATATCCTTGTCTCATCGCGCTCCAGCGACTCCAGTGGCGGGCCGGGCGCAGTGCGCGCTAACCAAGGGGGCCAGGTGCAGGTGTTTCCTCCGACACATTGGTGCGGCTGGCTTCTGGGTTGGAGGCGCGCTGTGTTAAGAAGCAGTGCGGCTTGGTTGGGTTGTGCTTCGGAGGACGCATGG
Organism: Salvelinus fontinalis; assembly: GCF_029448725.1. Classification (NCBI taxonomy): domain Eukaryota; kingdom Metazoa; phylum Chordata; class Actinopteri; order Salmoniformes; family Salmonidae; genus Salvelinus; species Salvelinus fontinalis. The sequence goes on along the minus strand of NC_074667.1, from coordinate 45,430,344 downwards.
CTTTCGACCTTCGTCTCTCCCGAACACGTACGGGAGTTGTAGCGATGAGACAAGATAGTAATTACTAGCGATTGGATACCACAAAAATTGGGGAGAAAGAGGGGTAAAATAAAAACAGCTAGTAAACATACTAAAAAAAGAAACGTTCCTTTTTCAGGACCCTGTCTTTCAAAGATAATTTGTAAAAATCCAAATAACTTCACAGATCTTAATTGTAAAGGGTTTAGACACTGTTTCCTATGCTTGTTCAATGAACCATAAACAATTAATGAACATGCACCTGTGGAACGTCATTAAGACACTAACGGCTTATAGAGGGGTAGACAATTAAGGTCACAGTTATGAAAACTTAGGGCACTAAAGGAGGCCTTTCTACTGACTCTGAAAAACACCAAAAGAAAGATGCCCAGGGTCCCTGCTCATCTGCGTGAACGTGCCTTAGGCATGCTGCAAGGAGGCATGAGGACTGCAAATGTGGCCAGGGCAATAAATTGTAATGTATATACTGTGAGACACCTAAAACAGAGCTACAGGGAGACAGGACAGACTGCTGATCATCCTCACAGTGGCAGACCACGTGTAACAACACCTGCACAGGATCTGTACATCCGATCATCACACCTGCGGGACAGGTACAGGATGGCAACAATTGCCAGAGTTACACCAGGAACGCACAATCCCTCCATCAGTGCTCAGACTGTCCCCAATAGGCTGAGAGAGGCTGGACTGAGGGCTTGTAGGCCTGTTGTAACGCAGGTCCACACCAGACATCACCGGCAACAACGTTGCCTATAGGCACAAACCCACCGTCGCTGGACCAGAAAGTACTGGCAAAAAGTGCTCTAAATTGACGAGTTGCGGTTTTGTCTCACCAGGGGGGATGGTTGGATTTGCGTTTATCATCGAAGGAATGAGAGTTACACCGAGGCCTGTACTCTGGAGTGGGATTGATTTGGAGGACAGGAATGCAAGATAGGAATGTCAGTGTTCTGCCATGGCCAGCGAAGAGCCCGGATCTCAATCCCATTTAGCACGTCTGGGACCTGTTGGATTGAAGGGTGAGGGCCATTCCCCCAAGAAATGTCTGGGAACTTGCAGGTGCCTTGGTGGAAGAGTGGGGTAACATCTCACAGCAAGAACTGGCAAATCTGGTGCAGTCCACGAGGAGGAGATGCACTGCAGTACTTAATGCAGCTGGTGGCCACACCAGATACTGACTGTCACTTTTGATTTTGACCACCCCTTTGTTCAGGGACACATTATTCCGCTTCTGTTAGTCACATGTCTGTGGAACTTGTTCCGTTTATGTCTCAGTTGTTGAATCTTGTTATGTTCATACAAGTATTTACACATGTTAAGTTTGCTGAAAATAATCGCAGTTGACGGTGAGAGGACGTTTCTTTTTTTGCTGAGTTTATATTTAAGGGCCCTTAAATAAATCCCCTAAAATATGAGATCAAAAAAAGCACATGGGTGTTTTCAGACCATCTGGAAACCATTGTTTTCTACAGGTAACTGCCAAAACATATAACCCCTGAGAAAAATTACTTCTCTATCTAAGCTCTAGAAATGAACAGTGAAAAATAGATAGATGGAGCTTCTATAGAGGAGAGAAGGGCTGCCCCTCGAGAGGTTGTGTCACAGACGAGGTCAGAGTCAGTCATTGTTCCAATGTATACAAAGGGTAGGTCTAATCCTGAATGCTGATTGGTTAAAACCGCATTCCAGCCGGTGTCTATTCCACAAATTACACCTAAATCTATGATGTAGAAATGCCCAGGGGTGCAACTTTGGTTTTAGAAGTGGGGGGACATACTGTGTATATACATTTGAAGTCAGAAGTTTACATACACTAAGGTTGGAGCCATTAAAAAACTTGTTTTTCAACCACTCCACAAAACAAACTATAGTTTTGGCAAGTCGGTTAGGACATCTACTTTGTGCATGACACAAGTCATTTTTACAACAATTGTTTACAGACAGATTATTTCACTTATAATTCACTGCATCACAATTCCAGTGGGTTAGAAGTTTACATACACTAAGTTGACTATGCCTTTAAACAGCTTGGAAAATTCCAGAAAATTATGTCATGGCTTTAGAAGCTTCTGTTAGGCAAATTGATATAATTTGAGTCAATTGGAGGTGTACCTGTGGATGTATTTCAAGGCCTACCTTTAAACTCAGTGCCTCTTTGCTTGACATCATGGGAAAATCAAAAGAAATCAGCCAAGACCTAAACAAGTCTGGTTCATCCTTGGGAGCAATTTCCAAATGCCTGAAGGTACCACGTTCAGCTGTACAAACAATAGCATGCAAGTATAAACACCATGGGACAATGCAGCCGTCAAACCGCTCAGGAAGGAGATGCATTCTGTCTCCTAGAGATGAACGTCCGCTCAGCAAGGAAGAAGCTGCTGCTTCAAAACCGCCATAAGAAAGCCAGACTACGGTTTGCAACTGCACATGGGGACAAAGATCGTACTTTTTGGAGAAATGTCCTCTGGTCTGATGAAACAAAAATAGAACTGTTTGGCCATAATGACCATCGTTATGTTTGGAGGAAAAAGAAGGATGCTTGCAAGCCGAAGAACACCATCCCAACCGTGAAGCACGGGGGTGGCAGCATCATGTTGTGGGGGTGCGTTGCTGCAGGAGGGACTGGTGCACCTCACGAAATTGATGGCATCATGAGGTAGGAAAATTATGTGAATATATTGAAGCAACATTTCAAGACATCAATCAGGAAGTATAAACTTGGTCGCAAATGGGTCTTCCAAATGGACAATGACCCCAAGCATACTTCCAAAGTTGTGGCAAAATGGCTTAAGGACAACAAAGTCAAGGTATTGGAGTGGCCATCACAAAGCCCTGACCTCAATCCCATAGAAAATGTGTGTGCAGAACTGAAAAAGCGTGTGTGAGCAAGGAGGCCTACAAACCTGACTCAGTTACACCAGCTCTGTCAGGAGGAATGGGCCAAAATTCACCCAACTTATTGTGGGAAGCTTGTGGAAGGCTACCCGAAATGTTTGACCCAAGTTACATAATTTAAAGGCAATGCTACCAAATGTAAACTTCTGATCCACTGGGAATGTGATGAAAGAAATAAAAGCTGAAATAAATAATTCTCTCTACTATTATTCTGACATTTCACATTCTTAAAGGAAAGTGGTGATCCTAACTGACCTAAGACAGGGAATATTTACTAGGATTAAATATTAAAGGATTAAAAAAAGGATTAAAAAACTGAGTTTAAATGTATTTGGCTAAGGTGTATGTAAACTTCCGACTTCAACTGTGTGTATATATATGTATATGTATATGTATATATATATACATATATATATACATATACATATACATATACACACACACACACACACACACACACACACACACACACACACACACACCAGAGTTATATACACCTTAGTTATATATATATACACCAGATAAGTTCATTAGAGTTAACTGCAGCTCAGATTGCAGCCCAAATAAATGCTTCACACAGTTCAAGTAACAGACACATCTCAACATCAACTGTTCAGAGGAGACTTCGTGAATCAGGCCTTCATGGTCGAATTGCTGCAAAGAAGCCACTACTAAAGGACACCAATAATAAAAAGAGACTCGCTTGTGCCAAGAAACACGAGCAATGGACATTAGACTGGTGGAAATCTGTCCTTTGGTCTGATGAGTCCAAATTAGAGATTTTGGGTTTCAACCGCCGTGTCTTTGTGAGACGCAGAGTAGATGAACAGATACGCCATCCCATCTGATTAGAGCGTAGTGGGATTATCATTTATTTTTCAACAGGACAATGACCCAACACACCTCCAGGCTTGGTAAGGGCTATTTGACCAGGAAGGAGAGTGATGGAGTGTTGCATCAGATGACCTGGCCTCCACAAATCACCCAACCTCCACCCAATTGAGATGGTTTGGGATGAGTTGAACCGCAGAGTGAAGGAAAAGATGTGGGAACTATGTGGGAACTCCTTCAAGACTGTTGGAAAAGAATTCCAGGTGAAGCTGGTTGAGAGAATGCCAAGAGTGTGCAAAGCTGTCATCAAGGCGAAGGGTGGATACTCTGAAGAATCTCAAATATATTTTGATTTGTTTAACACTTTTTTGGTTGCTACATGATTCCATGTGTGTTATTTCGTAGTTTTGATGTCTTCACTACTATTCTACAATGTAGAAATTAGTAAAAATAAAGAAAAACACTTGAATGAGTAGGTGTGTCCAAACTTTTGACTGGTACTGTATACAAATAACTATCAATAGAAAACAGGTAAAATTAAACGTAGTGCAGCTAGTTTGCTGTCTTTCCAGCTTCAGTTTATAGTGATTGTGTTAGCTGTGTTGTTGGCTAGCTCCTCTGAACAACAGTGTCCTGACGAGAGAGCACATTTTCTACGCCAGGCAAAATCGCGCATCATTAGCTCATTGTTATGATGTATCCAAATAAATGTCACTACTAAACATCTTAAACAAACACAAATGCAGCTACATTGTTGTTATTCTGGCTACAATGTTTGAAGTGACTAAGTTAGCTGTAGTTGGCTAGCTACTAAGCAAGGGATAAGAACATTGCCAGCCAGTATTGCAGTGGAACATTTAGAACGAATGACTGGGTCGCATCCATAGATACAGAACAAAAAGACTGAACGATTGGGTCGCGTCTTTCTGGCAACTGAACCGATAGAATGAATGACCAGCCGGCTAGGGTAGGATTAAATAGTATGAATACATTTATCAAAATAACATTCATGAAAATATGTAAATCATTATTTGAATATGTTGGTAACTAGTTGTATAAAAGTGATATTGTCCTCGAAGCCAGTGTTTGGAGGATATATTGGCACAGTTTGCCAACCCTCGACTTTATCACGGCCCTAACACCCGTGCCAATATCTTCCACACCAGCTTCTTTGGCGTTATCACTTAATTATCCCCATTCCAACAGCTGTTCCTGTTCTTGCTCCTGGCATCTACAGTGCATTCGGAAAGTATTCACACCCCTTGAATTTTTCAATATTTTGTTATGTTACAGCCTAATTCTAAAATGTATTCAATTGTTTTTTTCACCTCATCAATCTTGACACAATACCCCATAATGACAAAGCAAAACCAGTTATTTTTGATTTTTTTGCAAATGTATAAAATAAACACTTAAACTAATGACATTTACATAAGTATTCAGACCCTTTACTCAGTACTTTGTTGAAGCACCTTTGGCAGCGATTACAGCCTCGAGTCTGCTTGGGTATGATGCTACAAGCTTGGCATACCTGTATTTGGGGAGTTTCTCCCATTCGTCTCTGCAGATCCTCTCAATCTCTGTCAGGTTGGATGAGGAGCGTGGCTGCACAGCTATTTTCAGGTCTCTCCAGAGATTTTAGATCGGGTTCAAGTCCGGGCTCTGGCTGGGCCACTCAAGGACATTCAGAGACTTGTCCTGAAGCCACACCTACGTTGTCTTGGTTGTATGCTTAGGTTGTTGTCCTGTTGGAAGATGAACCTTCCCCTCAGTCTGAGGTTCTGAGCGCTCTGGAGCTGGTTTTCATCAAGGATCTCTCTGTACTTTGCTCCGTTCATCTTTCCCTCAATCCTGACAAGTCTCCCAGTCCCTGCCGCTGAAAAACATCCCCACAGCATGATGCTGCCACCACCATGCTTCACCGTAGGGTTGGCGCCAGGTCTCCTCCAGATGTGACGCTTGACATTCAGGCCAAAGAGTTAAATCTTGTTTTCATTAGACCAGAGAATCTTGTTTCTCATGGTCAGAGTCCTTTAGGTGCCTTTTGGCAAACTCCAAGCAGACTGTCATGTGCCTTTTACTGAGGAGTGGCTTCCGTCTGACCACTACCATAAAGGCCTGATTGGTAGAGTGCTTCAGAGATGGTTGTCCTTCTGGAAGTTTCTCCCATCTCCACAGAGAAACTCTGGAGCTCTGTCAGAGTGACCATCGGGTTCTAGGTCACCTCCCTGACCAAGGCCCTTCTCCCCCAATTGCTTGGTTTGGCCAAGCGGTCATCTCTCGGAAATGTCTTGGTGGTTCCAAATTTCTTCCATTTGAGAATGATGGAGGCCACTCTGTTCTTGGGGACCTTCAATGCTGCAGACATTTTTGGTACCCTTCCCCAGATCTGTGCCTTGACACAATCCTGTCTCAGAGCTCTATGGCCAATTCCTTTGACCTCATGGCTTGGTTTTTGCTCTGACATGCACTGTCAACTGTGGGACCTTATATAAACAGGTGTGTGCCTTTCCAAATCATGTCCAATCAATTGAATTAACCACAGGTGGATTCCAATCAAGTTGTAGAAACATCAAGGATGATCAATGGAAACAGGGTGCACCTGAGCTCAATTTCGAGTCTCATAGCAAAGGGTCTGAATACTTACGTAAATAAGGTATCTGGTTTTTATTTTTAATACAATTGCAAACATTTCTACAAACTTGTTTTCGCTTTGTCATTATGGGGTATTGTTTGTAGATTGATGAGGATTTTTTTTCATGTAATATACTTTAGAATAAGGCTGCAACGTGGATAACAGTATTTTTGTTAGAAAGTGCTCTGGAATTTGGGACTAGTTGCAAAAGCTGAGGGACAGCCCACGTCATTTGGCAACTCCCTCTGCGTTATTTCAGGAAAGGATGTGGAAAACATGTTTATATTTTTAGAGCGATAATAATTCATAACCCAAAGTCCAATTCGTCCATTCTCATTCTGTCTCATGTCTATGTTTAAGGCTGTTTATTTCGGATAATACGTTTTAGGTTTTTTAATCAACAATTAAAATTATAGCTGAATAAAAGGATTGGAAAGGTGAATGGTCTAGTAAAAGCACATTCTTGTGCCGATTCTTATAACAGACGACTGTGATTTGTCATGTGGGCTGATTGGTGGTTGAATATGAGCAAGTGGCATTTGGCTCCCTTTTCAAAATACAAGGAAATTAATACTGAGCTGAGAAAATGTGTACCTAAGAAAATGTTGGCAGATTATATGAACACAAAAGAGCAATCATAGGTTGTTTGGTCAACTCTTCTCAGGATTATTTACCTGAACCAGGCTTAATAATCTTAGCCACTCACTCTCTTTGTAGAAGATCCCAACAGCGATGAGAGAGAAGAACAAGGCAACAGACAGAGCACACACTAGGACCAACAGCCTCCGCTCAGTGTATGTCTTCTCAGCCCAACACCTGGGACCAGGACCATGTCGCAGTGCCACCTGTACACACACACACACACACACACACACACACACACACACACACACACACACACTGCAATGAGCACAGGGCACCACAGTGTCATCTCCATAGATACACATACACTGGTTATGTGAGTAAAGGTTACAGAGATTGGTACACAAGTCACCCTTAACCACAGTACTCAGGCAAACAAACCACTATGTTCTATGATCCGATGATGAATGGTATCCGCTGTCTGGTCAGAGATGATACACTCAATACCACAGAGGCATTGGGGCTAGTACTGTGTGAATGTTCTGGTTATGGTTGAAATGACTCGCATGGTTTTAATAACAGATTATATACCATATCACCTTTCAACACCCCTCTATATAAAGGTAATGTATTCATCTTTTGTCCATAATTTTCTAGTTCTTCAGAAGGTATCATTAAAATAAATGGTGCCACTGCCCCAGATAAGGGGAAGGCAGAGCACTAACCAAAATGGATGAACTAGGACATTGTCATGTTTTTTAACTGAAAGAGCCAGCAGTCGGAAAAATATAAACACAGACCCCACAGAAAACATGTCATTATTATCCAGGGGAAATTGTGAAAACAATTTTGCCTCGAGTTTCAGCTTGGTAATTAAGAAATGCAGCGGCCATGACTGAATCCAAACAAGAGTGGTCTTGGGGGGGGATGGTTTAATGTGGGTGTCTCTTGTGTGTGTGTGTTTGCATGTGTCAAGCGTTTGTACATTCACTCTGCCTAAACAGTAGAGTTACATGCTGACCAGACCGGACACGTCACGTTCGTCGCAAAATAAATTTAGAAATCCACGTTATTCAATTATTGCACCCACACTGCTCGCGCGCGCCAACAAGCGTCTGCGTCGCCAAGGGCTAAAATAGAACTAATTCCTATTTCTGACGCAGATCGCGCTGCAAGTCCTGCCTCTCCCATCTCCTCATTGGTTTATAGAAGCAGGTACCCACGTGCCATCTCCTCATTGGTTATACCCACGTGGGTGATTGAAAGACGAACTTTGTTGCCGGTTGTCGTGGTAATACAATGAAAGTTTAGATGCGATCACCATATAAGTTCAAAGATGAAAAAGCCTGGAAGGAGGAGAGATGACTAGAAACGATTCGGTTGGCCGTTTTATGTGTGGATTAATTGTCGGAGTAGAGGTCCTTGTGCATTTCAGGTAAAATAACAACTCAATGTTTATATCCCAGGACAAATTAGCTAGCAACAGCAAGCTAGCTAAATAGGAAAAATTAACATTAGTTTGCAAATGCAAGCTAACTAGCTACATTGCCATACATGTTTAATGCTTTTCGACCTGTCCCCAAATTAATGTCATTGGTTCAGAGTTTGTTTTGATATTTTAACCTGTGTCGTGATTGTGTTTGGTGTGGGGGGGAAAAATAAATGTATGCACGATAGCGCACGATGGCGCACGTGCGCAGCCGGTTTGGGTTCTGTGTTATTAGTCACTCACCCTTCTAGATAACTTAAAACAGTCTAACCAGGCCTTGTGTCTTGAAGTCACCGTTTAGCTTCAGTCAGCTGGTGCGCAACTGTGGTAATGTTGGTTTGACATTCGATAGCTTATCTCTGGGGGGGGGGGGGGGCAGTCAATAAATTACACTAAGTAGGCCTCCCGGGTGGCGCAGTGGTCTAGGGCACTGCATCGCAGTGCTAACTGCGCCACCAGAGTCTCTGGGTTCGCCCCCAGGCTCTGTCGCAGCCGGCTGCGACCGGGAGGTCCGTGGGGCGACGCACAATTGGGCTAGCGTCGTCCGGGTTAGGGAGGGTTTGGCCGGTAGGGATTTCCTTGTCTCATCGCGCTCCAGCGACTCCTGTGGCAGGCTGGGCGCAGTGCGCGCCAAGGGGGCCAGGTGCACGGTGTTTCCTCCGACACATTGGTGCGGCTGGCTTCCGGGTTGGAGGCGCACTGTGTTAAAGAAGCAGTGCGGCTTGGTTGGGTTGTGCCTCGGAGGACGCATGGCTTTCGACCTTCGTCTCTCCCGAGCCCGTACGGGAGTTGTAGCGATGAGACAAGATAGTAATTACTAGCGATTGGATACCATGAAAATTGGGGAGAAAAGGGGATACAATTTATTTAAAAAATAAAAAATAAAATAAAAATTACACTAAGTAAAAGGGACAATATTTTCATGCTGCACATTAAATGCGTTATATATTTCATTGAAATTTTGAGCTATTGACATTTTAAAATATTGTCCTATGTATATTGTGTAATTTACTGATGATCCCTAACTAGCCCCATAGGGATATCGAATGTCAAACCAAATTTACCATGGGCATTACGATAGCTCATGTGCAGCTCCTCTCCGAATTGATGATTACTTGGGTGCTGCCAGCTGTGGGCAGGATTGAAATAAACCCAATCCAAGGAAAACTGCTTTGGTACCCTTCATTCCGTGACATAACATTTTTTCCCCTATCTAGCAAATCTCCATTTTGGACAAGACTGACTTCATTACCGAAAGTCTCCTATTTGCACTTTGTAGTACATTTTTACACTAGAATAAATGTATCTGCCTGATAGAGATACCACATAGGCGTTTTCAAAACAAGATGTTTTACACACCCTGTGAAAACCAATTATCCCAGACCTGTTAAAAAATGTGATTATGTCCCATTAGCTAAGGCAAGAGTTCAAATGTCACACTGAATGTGAGCAGCTCTGGTGCCAAAGCTACAACAGGCTTTGTAATCCTCCAGACTTTGATTTTTACATTTACATTTTAGTCATTCAGCAGACAGAGGCAATTAGGTTTAAGTACCTTGCTCAAGGGCATGACGACAGATTTTTCCCCTAGTCGGGTCGGGTATTCGAACCAGCGACCTGTCGGTTACTGGCCCAACGCTCTTAACTGCTAGGCTACCTACCACCCCCACTTTCAGAGGTTTGGGTGTTAAAAAAAAACTTTCATCTGTATTTCTGTGTGCATTTGAGAAGCTACTTCTGCCAACTCAGTGTGGTTGAGGTCTGTGCTTTATCACAGACTCTCACAGTAAAAACCACTGCACAATGTGATGGTAGAAAAATAGTTTTGGAAATTAAACGTCAGAAACATACTTTATTTCTTCTCTTAGCCATGGGAAAATATGTTAGGAATGATCTGATTTCAGAGGAAGCTCAGATTCTCAGCAGAAGGAAAAGAGCTGGCTGAAGTAAAATGGAAACATTGAAACCATGAAAACAGAAATGATTTAGTGTAACAGACTTCTAGCCAGACATGTGTGAAGCCACTGACTCAGACAGCGCAGGTCCATTGTATAACCTGTTATGATTCTCAGTTACATAGTTAATGTTGTTGCAGCCTCTAAAAAGTTAGGCAACAATGTCTTCAAAGGACCTTTATCTAGTGATACCTTTGTCAACAGTCCACAGCAGGTGCAGCGTGTTGTTCTGCTTTCTCCTACTTAATCAGTTGTGGATAGTGGATATGCACTATATATACAAAAGTATGTGGACACCCCTTCAAATTAGTGGATTCGCTATTTCAGCCACACCCGTTGCTGACAGGTGTATAAAATCGAGCACACAGCCATGCAATCTCCATAGACAAACATTATCAGTAGAATGACCTTACTGAAGAACAGCCACACAAAAGCCTACGATCACCATGCGCAATGCCAAGCGTTGGCTGGAGTGGTGTAAAGCGTGCCGCCATTGGACTCTGGAGCAGTGGAAACGTGTTCTCTGGAGTGATGAATCACGCTTCACCATCTATCAGTCTGACGGACGAATCTAGGTTTGGCGGATGCCAGGAGAACGCTACATGCCCGAATGCATAGTGCCAACTGTAAAGTTTTGTTTTTCACTGTTCAGGCTCATTAGGTCCAGTGAAGGGAAAACGTAACGCTACAACGATTTTGTGCTTCCAACTTTGTGGCAACAGTTTGGGGGAAGGCCATTTCCTGTTTCAGCATGACAATGCGCCTGTGCACGAAGCGAGATCCATACAAAGATGGTTTGTCAAAATCGGTATGGAATAACTTTGAGCCTTGACCTCAACCCCATCGAACACCTTTGGGATGAATTGGAATGCCGACTGTGAGCCAGGCCTAATCGCCCAACATCAGTGTCTGACCTCACTAATGCTCTTGTGGCTGAATGGAAGCTAGTCCCCGCAGCAATGTTCCAACATCTGGTGGAGGTTGTTATAGCAGCAAAGAGGGACCAACTCCATGTTAATGCCCATGATTTTGGAATGAGTTGTTCAACAAGCAAGTGTCCACATACTTTTGGTCATGTAGTGTATCTCTGTTAAACATTTGTGATTATTGGTGACTTTATTTAGTGCAGGGGAGAAAGAAGAATCCTGCACAGGGATTCAGCGTTGTAAGCATTGAATTAGGAATTAAAATACTTTAATATGATTTCTATGGTTAGAAGACTGTTGTATCCGTAAGGTAGAAAGTAAGAATACAAATGGAATGTGTTTATATACTTACATCTGTGGGCTGAAAATCCTATCATAACAGTGCAGTTATCCACTTACCAGTGCAGGTACAGTGAACACATTGGTTTTCAATGTGATTAACTACAGTATTAATCTGACAGAGTTTGTATCAACAGAAAACCTAGGATACCACAAGCAGTGAGCTCCTCCTTGCCTGTCAAATAGTATAGAAACACATGCAACTTGAGACATCTGTTCTGTAGGATGGGCTCTGCAATTGATTATCCAAGCTTTTTGAAGCACCCAGAAATGCAGATACTGTATGGGCCTCTATAAAGGGTAGTTTGTTTAGTCTACGCATCAGGAGATAATAGTCTTTCTCCTCAAGTAGCTCTCTGTGTTAAATGTAGCACATGGCTGACAGAGAATAGCAGGCTCTCAGGAAATAACATGATGCTCAAAGTCCTCACAAAGATAATAGAAGAACTGGAATTTGATTAGCTCAATGCTAATGTATTTATTTGGAATGGAATGTAATTTGTCATACAATGCAAGCAGATCATAACATAACAGAAGCAGCTGAATGAGTGCATCTAGACAGACTAGACAGGGCTCGTCCATTATTTTTATACAAAGGAATAGTTGTCCTACCTGCATGGCAGGGGGGTAGATCTCATCCCTGTTGGAATCTACCAGGTCATCTTCGTTCAGAGTGGCCCTCTTGTACGTTGACATCTGAAAGGTCAAATGCAGAAAAGACTCCCTCAGTGCTTCCATGCTCCTTAAGGCCTTCTCCTCTCCTTTCCTTTCCTACAGTCAGGATGTGTGTGATGTTTACTCTTTAACAGTCTTTGGGAATCCTGGGTTTCCCCCCTAAGATCAGGGGAAGGAATATTAAATTCAGCGCCCCAGTATTTCCTACCCTCTTCTCACCACCTCCCTACCCCCTAACCCTCTACTCAACCACCCCCCATTACGTCATTCGGCTACTCCTGGGGTCTAATCTCGTGGGCGCCGTCAAAACTCACCACTTAAAAAGTCCTGTAAAGGTTTTCAAAGAAACAGCCCTTCCTCTCTAGCAACTATGTTGTTCTGCTCAGCCCTCCTTCAGTACACGCTCTCCTGGAGCTCCAATTTAGCCCAACCTAGTCAAACAAGAAACAAAACAGAGAGGGAACTCGCGAAAAACAGGAAGGAGCATTGACTTAATCGACTTATGTGACTGAGAGTGAGGGTGTGTGAGAGGGAGTGTGTGCATTCCACAGAGTGGTTTCATATAGATTTAGGGAGGAAACTTTTGTACGTTAGTTCCTTCCCACTCTCCTATCCATAGGACTTTCAAGACCAGAGGGTGGAGTCTGGATGGAAATGCCTTCCCACTGCATGCTTTCAGTTGTTGCCCGGGTTACCGTCACCCGATACGCATGACAGTCGATTGTTTCAAATCTTACCTTGTCTAACCCTCCACCCAGAAAGACATTGAGAAATCTTAATTTCTTAAAAAATTATGTTTTTACTGCTTGGGGAAAGGTTTGATATTGGAACTGACCTTGGTAATTAGGTAAACTGCTATAATTTAAAAGTGTAGTACTAGTTATTCTCCTGTATTCAATCTAATCCATGACACTTCCCCTAACTCAAGCTTAGTTACCTACACCTATAAATCATGTTAACAGCTATGCATCTTCAGACACCAAATAGGCAGCTGTAACTGCTACACCAGCCTACAGCAAAACTGCAGACTCCACTCCTACCAAACCAAACCCAGCTTTCTAGTACACGGACAGGGCCAGTCAAATCTACCGGCAGTATCACAAGGCCTGAACACCACAGCGGACAGCCACCAATGTTCTGTTAACCTCCACAAGGCCACTCATAAAACATGCCCACCAACGCCCACACTGATATACTTGGCTCTCCTTAACAAGGTCCTGCTCAATCCTATCATCACCCTGTGGAGAGACCATTCTGATGAGAGAGAGAGATGGAGGGAGACACACAGAGGTGATGAGAGGGATGAGAAAAAGACTGGGAGACGACTTCTGTAGCAACCACTTATTTTGAGTGGTTTTCAAGTACATTTTCAGACTAAAGTGAGCTTCAGTTCTCAGCATCATAATGCCTACTACTGTATGTGGAAGAAGATGGCGCTGCAGTGGATAACTGCCGTTTTACGGGCTCCTGACCAATTCTGCTATTTTGTGTGTTTTTACCCTCATCTTAACTTTTTTATTTTTGTATATTTCCACCATAATTTCTTATGACCGAAAATTACTTTGGACATCAGAACAGCGATCACTAACCTCGATTTGGATTAAGATTTCTACTTCAACAAGTCGGCAATATACTGCTCATTCCGGACCAAGCCCCTAATCCCCAGGACTTGAAAGAAGAAGAGACGGCGCAAGAGAGTTAAACAAGCGGGCTCCCTGAAGAACTGTAATATCCTATGTTTCTTGGAGTCTTGGCTGAACAAGGACATGGATAACATACTGTTTTTTCTATGCATCGTCATGACCAAACAGCAGCTTCGGGTAAGGTTAAGGGGAGGTGTGTGTCTCTTTGTTAACAACAGCTGGTGCTGATCTTTAATGTTAAGGAAGTCTCAAGGTTTTATTCGCCTGAGTTAGAATAAAGTGAGGGAAAAAAGTATTTGATCCCCTGCTGATTTTGTATGTTTGCCCACTGACAAAGAAATTATCAGTCTATAATTTTAATGGTAGGTTTATTTGAACAGTGAGAGACAGAATAACAACAAAAATATCCAGAAAAACGCATGTCAAAAATGTTATAAATTGATTTGCATTTTAATGAGGGAAATAGGCCACTCTAATTTTTACTAGCATGTCACATGGACAGCTAGAGGCGAAAATACTCTAGATCACCTTTACTCCACACACAGAAACGAAACGCAAATCTGATCACAACTCTATCCTCCTGATTCCTGCTCAAACAAGTGGTCTGATGAAGCAGATGCTAAGCTACAGGACTGTTTCACTAGCACAGACTGGAATATGTTCCGGGATTCATCCGATACATTAAGGAATGTACCACATCAGTCACCGTACTTCATTAATAAGTACATCGATGACGTCGTCCCCACAGTGACCGTATGTACATATCCCAACCAGAAGCCATGGATTACAGGCAACATCCGCACTGAGCTAAAGCTTAGAGCTGCCACTTTCAAGGAGTGGGACACTAATCTGGACGCTTATAAGAAATCCTGCTACGACCTCTGATGAGCCATCAAACTGTCAAAACAGGACTAAGATCGAATCCTACTATGCCTGTCGGATGTGGCAGGGCTTGCAAACTATCATGGATTACAAAGGGAAACCCAGCCGAGAACTATCCAGTGACACGAGCCTACCAGATGAGCTAATTTCTTTCTATGCTCGCTTCGAGACAAGCAGCACTGAACCATGCATGAGAGCACCACCTGTTCCAGATGACTGTGTAATCTCGCTCTCTGTAGCCAATGTGAGTAAGACTTGTAAACAGGTTTTTATTCACAAGGCTGTGTGGCCAGACGGATTACCAGAACGCATACTAAGAGCATCTTCCCTGAAATGTTCAACCTCTCCCTGACCCAGTCTGTAATACCCACGTTTCAAGCAGACCACCATAGTCTCTGTGCCCGAGAACGCCAAGGTAACCTGTCTAAATGACTATCGGTAGCCATGAAATGCTTTGAAAGGCTGGTCATGGCTCATATCAACACCATCATCCCAGACACCCTGGACCCACTCCAATTTGCATACTGCCCCAACAGATCCACAGATGACGCAATCTCTATTGCACTCCACACTGCCCTCTCCTACCTGGAAAAGAGGAACAACTACGTCAGAATGCTGCACCAAAGTGCCCTCCAAGCTCATCACTAAGCTTAGGACCCTGGGACTGAATACTTCCTTCTGCAACTGGATCTTGGACTTCCTGTTAGGCAACAACATATCCGGCATGCTGAACCTCAACACGGGGGCCCCTCAGGGGTGCGTGCTTAGTCCCCTCCTGTACTCCCTGTTCACCCATGACTGCATGGCCACACACGACTCAAACACATTTTAAGTTTGCTGACAACACAAAGGTGGTTGACCTGATCACCGACAATGATGAGACAGCCTATAGGGAGGAGGTCAGTGACCTGGCAGTGTGGTACCAGGACAACAACCTCTCTCTCAAATGTCAAAAAGACAAAGGAGCTGATCGTGGACTACAGGAAACGGAGGGCAGAGCATGCCCCCATCCACATCAGCAGGGCTGTAGTTGAGCGGGTCGAGATCTTCAAGTTACTCGGTGTCCACATCACTAAGGATCTATCATGGTCCACACACACTAACACAGTTGTGAAGAAGGCACAACACCTCTTCCCCCTCAGGAGGCTGAAAATATTTGTCATGGGCCCTCAGATCCTCAAAAAGTTCTACAGCTGCACCATTGAGAGCGTCTTGACTGGCTGCATCACCGCTTGGTATGGCAACTGCTTGGTGGTGTCAGAGGAAAGCCTGAAAAAGTGTCAAAGACTCCAGCCACCCAAGTCATAGACTGTTCTCTCTGGTACCGCACGGCAAGCGGTACCAATGCAGAAAGTCCGGAACCAACTGAACCCTGAACACCTTCTACCCCCAAGCCATAAGAAGGCTAAATAGTTAGTTAAATAGTAACCAATAGCTACCCGGAATATCTGCATTGACCCTTTTTGCACTAACTCTTTTGACATCACATACGCTGCTGCTACTGTTCATCATCTATCCTGTTGCCTAGTCACTTTATCTCTACCTATATTTACATATTTACCTCAATGACCTTGTACACCCTGCACATCGACTCGGTACTGGTACCCCATGTATGTAGCCAACTGTGTATTTATTCCCTATTTTTCAATAATTTCTTGTTCCTTCTCTCTGTATTGTTAGGAAGGGCCAGTAAGTAATAATTTCACTGTTAGTCTACACCTGTTTACGAAGCAGGTGACAAATACAATGGGATTTGATTTGCATAGCTGATGACTGAGATCCCAATGACATACATTTTCTTATCCTTTTCGGTTTTATATATGGCTGTCCATAAACCTCCTTGAATGGAGAGAATGCATTTTACACAAAAAAAACATCTGCAACTCTTCAGTCACAATCTACAATAAATACATGTTGTCAATGAGTTGAGGCACCACGTTACAGTACTAAGCCTAAATAAGCTGGGATAATCACTGGCACAAGCCCACCTAACGTACAGTCATTCCCAAGAGCACACACTCATATTTAGACACTATCCTGACTGCAGATGTGAATGTGTCTGCAGATGTGCCCGCATTCCCCCATGTTGCCACAGATTGCCTCAGTTAACACTGCATCAAAGGACCAATGGTGATGGGGTCTTCCGTTTCCTGCTGTTGAGAGTTGAAGGAGTGACTAATGTAAGGCTAGTCGGGGTTAAGGGGTTATTTTGTGAATCACCAGAATCACCTGTGTAAGTGTGTATCCTGTCAATAGGCTTTGTCAATGAGAACACCTCTATATTTCAGGAGTCGGATGCTACCAAGGCCACAGATAGTGGTAGTGTGAGATCATAGGCATTCCATAACATAATAATTACCGTAATTTCCGGACTATAAGCCGCTACTTTTTTCCCACGCTATGAACCTTGCGCTTTATACAATGACGCGGCTAATTTATGGATTTTTCCCGCTTTCACAAATTCATGCCGCCAAAAAACTGAGGACCGTCACATAATGTGAAGTAAATCGAGCGCGCTCAAACTTTCCATCATTCTGATTACGGTAGTCATTTTGTCACCCTCATCATGGCAAAGACACGGAGAAATGCATATGATGCAGCTTTCAATTTGAAGGCGATCGATCTGGCTGTTTGAAAAGGAAATAGAGCTTCTGCACGGGAGCTTGGCCTTAATGAGTCGATGATAAGACGTTGGAAACAGCAGCGTGAGAAACTGACTTAGTGCAAAAAGACATCAAAAGCTTTCAGAGGAAAAAAAAGCAGATGGCCCGAACTAGAAAATGGATTGGATGACAAGTGGGGAGAAATCCTTCACTAAGACGGGCCGCATGCGAAGAGCGACTTATGGTCAAGTCTGCCAGTGGGTCCTGACAGCGTGGAGCTGCTGCGTATTGAAGAGGGCAGCATAAGCTCAGCGGGGAATTTGCCTCCGGATGAAAGTGAGGAGAGCACAATGAAAACGATCCAACATCGGATGAAGCAATTCTGAGGCTATTCAACTCCGACACCAAAGGAGATGACTTCAGTGGTTTCAGTGCACAGGAGGAAGATAGTGACCAAGGACTTTCTTGGTAGGCTACTGTTTACTGCTATTTAAAAAAAAATATATATGTTACAAGCCTGTTTCGTTAAAGCCTATTTATTTTTGTTACAAGACGTGTTTCGTTAAAGCCTATTTATTTTTGTTACAAGCCGTGTTTCGTTTAAAGGCTGTGTAAAGTTAATTTGTTTCAATGTACCGGTAGGCACCTGCGGCTTAAAGACACGTGCGGCTTATTTATGTACAAAATACATTTTTTTTTTTAAATTCAGTGGGTACGGCTTATATTCAGGTGCGCTTAATAGTCCAGCAATTACGGTATATGAGATCCTAACAGGAAGAAAGGACATATTCACTCTGATTTCTTAAAGCCTGTCTGGGTTTGGTGCATAGAATGAAAGACAATGCTAGCTCACTGTTTTGCTGCACCCAAAGGTGATTATTGATTAACGTCCTGTGATACACAAACAACAGTTCAACTGACATGGTCTTTGTCAGGTAAATTAACCCCACATGACCCACAACAACCATATACAAGTGATCCCTTGGTCCCGTGGTGTTATTATTTGTTTATTACGATCCCCATTAGCTTTTGCAGAAGCTATTCTTCCTGGGGTCCACAAAAAACACAAAACATGACAAGTAACAAAACACTGGAGGACAAGGACAGTCACACAAATGTAAAATACAATGATATACAAAAAATAAGTAAAAAAATACAACAAAAAAATAGTGTTTGCTTTTGTTTGTCCCCTCATAGTCCCCCGGCGTTTCATGAGTTGTGTCACGGCTGTTGAAAGGAGAGGACCAAGGTGCAGCGTGGTGAGCTTACATTTTCTTTATTTTAATCAAAATGCCACCGAACAAAACAATAAACACTACAAAAACAAACCGTGAAGCTCAAAGGCTATGTGCCCTAAACAAAGTCAGCTTCCCACAAAGACAGATGGAAAAAAGGGATACCTAAGTATAGTTCTCAATCAGAGACAACGATAGACAGCTGCCTCTGTGTTTGGCCGGGTGTGGTTCTCAATCAAAGAAATACACAACATAGAACATAGAATACCCACCCCAACTCATGCCCTGACCAAACCAAAATAGAGACATATAAAGGATCTCTAAGGTCAGGGCGTGACAAGTTGTTGTTTGATCTGTTTTTAAAGGGTAATTTTGCTGTATGCTTGAGTAATTGAAGATGGGAGTTCCATGCGATCATGGCTCTGTATAAAACTGTGCATTGCCATGAATTTGTTTTGGACTTGGGGACTGTGAATGGTCCCCTGGTGGCATGTCTTGTGGGGTATGTATGGGTGTCTGAGCTGAATTTTATTTGATTGTGCAGACAATATGGAATTTTCATCACAGTAATATTTCTCATAAAAACTAGAAGAGAAGCAGGTAATCTCTCGTCAATCCTCAACCAGGAAAGACTGGGATGCATGCTGTTGATATTAGTTCTGTATGTGCAGTTAAGGGCAAGGTGTGCTGCTCTGTTTTGAGCCAGCTGCAGCTTTACTAGGTCTTTCTTTGTTGCACTTGATGTATTACCGGACAGTAAGACCAGAGACTGAACAACTAGTACAGTTGATTTGTGTCAAAAACGCAGAACATCTTTTTATAACAGACCACTCCCCATCTTCATAACAATTCCGTTTATTAATAATCGCCCATTCTGATACTGACTGTAACTCCTTATTTAGAATTTCAGAGAGCTCACTGGCTTTGGGTGCTGAAATTTAGAATCACCCACATACATAGTCATTCTAGCTTTGTGTAATATCAGTGGCAAATCTTTAGTAAAAACTGAGAATAGTAACGGCCCCACTGCCCTGAGAAACACAACACTGTACATATCTGATGTTAGAGAAGCTTCCATTGAAGAACACTCTCTGGGTTCTATTGGATAAATAACTCTCCAACCATGTGATTGCAGGTGATGTAAAGCCATCGCAAGGGAGTTTTTTTTTAAAACAATGTATTATCAATAACATCAAAGGATGCACTGAAATCTAACAATACAGCTCCAACTATCATCTTATTAACCATGGACTATTATTTCTCATGGTCTCATTGAGTAGGTCTGGGACATGACTCTACATAGTGTCTTTGCTTGTGTTCCTCCACAGCATGTGGGGATGTGTCTCGGAGCAGCAGATGGCTATGAGAGGTCAATATTCCAGGATTCTTGGAACATAGTGAAGCCATGGCTTCTGAGCATGGCTGTAAACCACAAGCATGCGTCAGTAATTCAACACTGATCCTGCAAACCAGAAAATTATGTGTGGCACAGGAGCATTCGCCAGGAATAACTACATATCAAATCAAATTGTATTTATCACATGCGCCAAATACAACAGGTGTAGACCTTACCATGAAATGCTTAGTTACAAGCCAAACCAACAATGTAGTTCAATAATGTCATGACGTGGCCCTCTTTGGGTATAGCGAGTGCCTTCGCCCTCTCTCCTCTCCTACACCCAGGTTCTGTTATCTCAGGTCGTAAATTCCTGGAGGAGACTCTCTCCCCCTGCAGAAAGAGACACATAGAGAAAACAAAGGAATTTATTCTACATCACAGAACTTGAGAACTGAACAATATCCATGTTTTGGAGAATGTGTAAACGGTCAGTGGAGAAGCCAGCTACGACCCGATCCGTTTTGTTTCATGTTCGTGACCTCATGAAAGACAACACAGCCACATTACCATAACTCTGTTTATACAGGAGCCTACGTTGAGGTTTGCGTCTAATTATTGTATAAAATAAATGAGTAAAGATTAAACTATTTGTGAAATGATGTGATGCTATGTTAAACCGTTAATGTGAGACAACTGTATTCCCTTTAAAGTTTAACTAAGTCATTGGCCCGCCCCCAGGAGCACAGACATGATCTGGCTCATGGGACAGCCCTTTTCTACTGTTACGAATAAAAACCCCACCTGAAGAAATCCTCGTCAGACCACGCGTACCTCGGTCAGCTGAGGGGGCGAAGGTTGAGTAGAGACCACAAAAACATCAGTATAAGCTAAGGTTGTAATGGTTGTTGAATTCCTAACCATACCACGTGGAGCATTGGCTACACGGGTGGAAATTGTTCAACTCTGAGACTATCGATCCCGACAGAATAAGAGCACATCTTTGATACTAATTACTATTCTGCAGCTAGAAATTATGTGAACCTGAGATGTGAAGACCGACAACCGCCGAAACATCTATTCTATAAGAACATTTCTGAATGGTACTCTGAAGTATCCATTCTAACCATGAAAGACTCCAGGGAAGCAGAGACGCTTGGATGAACTTTCCAACAGAAAGACGGAAGATTCCAACAGAGATCATGACGACACACTGAGCGTAAATATATATTGATTGCAATTATTCCCGAATGAATGAGCATTCATGTGCAAAGGATTAGCATTTCAATTAATATAATTATCAACTGTGTAGTGTCTCTGTCTTTCCCGCCCTTCTCAGTCCACACCTACTTCCCTTTGTCCACCGAGCTGTCATATCGGCTTAGCCCACTAGGGAACCTACCCTATCATTTCCTTGTAACCATATCTACTGTTTGTTTATGCGTTTCTGTGATTATTTACTTATTTAGTAAATAAATGATTAAGACAATTGGTGTATGGATGATTCATAGTAAAGGCTGGGTTCGTGCAGATAACCAACAATTTATGACGTTTGGAATGAGACTAACGTGAGGTAAAGAATAATTCATTAATTAGAAGACTAATTGATCAGATATTAAAATATCTGAAGAGTTATATTCCGAAAATTATATCTTTGTAATCTGAAGATTTTCCTTGGTGCCCCGACTTCCTGGTTAATTACATTTACATGATTAGTTTAATCACGTAATAATAATTACAGAGAATTGATTTGATAAAATAACAGTCTTCAATTTAATGATGCCAAAGACACGACAATATATAGAGGTAAGAAAATATTTACAAAATAAACTAAAGTAAAAAATTATAATAAATAAAAAAGTAACAATAAAATAACTTTAACCAGGCTATATACAGGCGGTACCGGTACAGAGTCAATGTGCGGGGGCACAGGTTAGTCAAGGTAATTTGTACATGTAGGTAGGGGTAACGTGACTATGCATAGATAATAAACAGAGAGTAGCAGCAGTGTAAAACCAAAGGTGACCATTTTGATTAATTGTTCAGCAGTCTTCCGGCTTGGGGGTAGAAGTTGTTAAGGAGCCTTTTGGTCCTAGACTTGGCCCTCTGGTTCCACTTGCAGTGCGGTAGCAGAGAGTTCAGTCTTATGACTTGGGTGACTTGAGTCTGACAATTTTTTGGGCCTTCCTCTGACACCGCCTAGTCATATACAGTGGCAAGAAAAAGTATGTGAACCCGTTGGAATTACCTGTATTTCTGCATAAATTGGTCATCAAATTTGATCTGATCTTCATCTAGGTCACAACAATAGACAAACACGGTCTGCTTAAACTAATAACACACAAATAATTATACGTTTTCATGTCTTTATTGAACACACTGTGTAAACATTCACATCAAGAGTGGGAAATTAGGGCCTCCCGGGTGGCGCAGTGGTCTAGGGCACTGCATCGCAGTGCTAACTGCGCCACCAGAGTCTCTGGGTTCGCGCCCAGGCTCTGTCGCAGCCGGCCGCGACCGGGAGGTCCGTGGGGCGACGCACAATTGGCATAGCGTCGTCCGGGGTAGGGAGGGTTTGGCCGGTAGGGATATCCTTGTCTCATCGCGCTCCAGCGACTCCTGTGGCGGGCCGGGCGCAGTGCGCGCCAACCAAGGGGGCCAGGTACACGGTGTTTCCTCCGACACATTGGTGTGGCTGGCTTCCGGGTTGGAGGCGCGCTGTGTTAAGAAGCAGTGCGGCTTGGTTGGGTTGTGCTTCGGAGGACGCATGGCTTTCGACCTTCGTCTCTCCCGAGCTCGTACGGGAGTGGTAGCGATGAGACAAGGTAGTAATTACTAGTGATTGGATACCACGAAAATTGGGGAGAAAATGGGATAAAAAAAAATATAAAAAAAGAGAGTGGGAAATTTATGTGAACCCTTGGTTTTAATAACTGGTTGACCCTCCTTTGGCAGCAATAACCTCAACCAAACTTTTTCTTGCCACTGTAGGTCCTGGATGGATGGAAGCTTGGTCCCACTGATGCCGAGCAGTTGCCATACCAGGCGGTGATGCAACCGGTCAGGATGCTCTCGATGGTGCAGCTGTAGAACTTTTTGAGGATCTGGGGACCCATGCAAAATCTTTTCAGTCTCCTGAGGGGGAAAGGTGTTGTTGTGCCTTTTTCACGGCTGTATTGGTGTGTTTGGACCATTATAGTTTATTGGTGATGTGGAGACAAAGGAACTTGAAACTCTCGACCCGCTCCGCATCATCTGACCACTTCCATATTGAGCGAGTCATTGGTACTTCCTGCTTTAATTTTAGCTTGTAAGCAGGAATCATGTGTAAGGGGAGCGTGTGTTTGTGCAAGTATTTGGGTATGTGTTTCTGGGATGTGGGCATGCATGGCTAGGACCACAATTTGCTAAGAATTCTAAGTTTCACAAGGCAAAATGTCTATGGATTATGACAGAAGATTATGCGGTTTTGTTCCACGGCTGACATTGGCATCTTGTTCATTTGGCGTAAACATAGCTATCCCTGGATTGCAAAAAACAAAGAAGATTATTCTCTCCATCTATTACATTAATTTCATGACTGACAAATGAGTAACAGATTTCCTTCAATCTCCTTAACCTTTTACACTCGTACCTGGGTTGGAAATGGCAAATCTGGGTACTGATAAGTGCTTTAATTGTATGGGTTTTGACTGACAGTTGTTCTGAACTTGAGCACAGCACGCAACAAGAAGTTGCCCCCATCCCTCCCACTAATTGGGCAACGTTTGAAAATGCTTTGTTGTCTGGAGTGAAGGAAATGCTGTAAATTAAGAGGACTCTGTATTTTGAAAGATGAGAAGTTGAGGATTATATTAAATACCGCTTTGATGTCATACAAGCAAGCCAAATACATGAGTCCAAATATGTGCTTCACATTTCCCAGTTAATCCGCTCACTCAAACCCTTGTCATTTTTCTGTCAGTTAAGAACACATTCTTATTTTCAATGACGGCCTAGGAACGGCAGAATGACAGATTTTTACCTTGTCAGCTCGGGGATTCGTTTTTGCAACCTTCCGGTTACTAGTCCAACGCTCTAACCACCTGCCTTACATTGCACTCCACGAGGAGCCTGCATGGCAGGCTGACTACCTGTTACGCGAGGGCAGCAAGAAGCCAAGGTAAGTTGCTAGCTAGCATTAAACTTATAAAAAACAATCAATCTTCACATAATCACTAGTTAAACTAGTAATATCATCAACCATGTGTAGTTATCTAGCGTGTCCTAAGTTGCATATAATCGATGCGGTGCCTGTTAATTTCTCATCGAATCACAGCCTACTTCGCCAAACAGGTGATGATTTAGCACTGTCGTTGCACCAAACCTAACCATAAATATCAATGCCTTTCTTTAAAATCAATACAAAAGTATATACCTGCATATTTAGTTAATATTACCTGCTAACATGAATTTCTTATAATTAGGGAAATTGTGTCACTTCTCTTGCGTTCCGTGCAAGCAGTCAGGGTATATGCAGCAGTTTGGGCCGCCTGGCTCGTTGCGAACTGTGTGAAGTCCATTTATTCCAAACAAAGACCGTAATTAATTTGCCAGAATTGTACATAATTATGACAAAACATTGAAGGTTGTACAATGTAACAGCAACATTTAGACTTAGGGATGCCACCCATTAGATAAAATACGGAACGGTTCTGTCACGGTTTTCTTCCTGGGATGAAGGAGAGGACCAAAATGCAGCGCGGCTAGTGTTCAACATGTTTAATAGACAAATAAACGGTAACACTACTAACAGGTAACAAAATAACAAAATGTGAAAAACGAGACAGCCCTATCTGGTGCAGACAAAACACAGAGACAGGAAACAATCACCCACCAAATCCCAACACAAAACAAGCCTCCTATATATGATTCTTAAATCAGGGACAACGATTGACAGCTGCCTCTGAGAACCATATTAGGCTGGACACAGAAACAGACAAACTAGACACACAACATAGAATTCCCACCCAGCTCACGTCCTGACCAGCACTAAACAAGCAAAACGCATAAGAACTCTGGTCAGGATGTTACAGGTTCCGTATTTGACTGAAAGAATAAACGTTTTGTTTTCGAAATAATAGTTTCCGGATTCGACCATATTAATGACCAAAGGCTCATTTTTCTGTGTGTTATTATGTTATAATTAAGTCTATGATTTAATATTTGATAGAGCAGTCTGACTGAGCGATGGTAGGCAGCAGCAGGCTCGTACGCATTCATTCAAACAGCCCTTTTGTGCGTTTTGCCAGCAGGTCTTCGCAATGCTTCAAGCATTGAGTTGTTTATGACTTCAAGCCTATCAACTCCTGAGATTAGGCTGGTGTAGCCGATGTGAAATGGCTAGCTAGTTAGCGGGGTGCGCGCTAATAGCGTTTCAATCGGTGACGCCACTCGCTCTGAGACTTGGAGTGGTTGTTCCCCTTGCTCTGCAAGGGCCGCGGCTTTTGTGGAGCGATGGGTAACGATGCTTCGAGGGTGGCTGTTGTCGATGTGTTCCTGGTTCGAGCGCAGGTAGGGGCGAGGAGAGTAACAGTAGCCATACTGTTACACTGGCAATACTAAAGTGCCTATAAGAACATCCAATAGTCAAAGGTATATGAAATACAAATGGTATAGAGAGAAGTAGTCCTATAATTCCTATAATAATTACAACCTAAAACTTCTTACCTGGGAATATTGAAGACTCATGTTAAAAGGAACCACCAGCTTTCATATGTTCTCATGTTTTGAGCAAGGAAATTAAACGTTAGCTGTTTTACATGGCACATATTGCACTTTTACTTTCTTCTCCAACACTTTGTTTTTGCATTATTTAAACCAAATTGAACGTTTCAGTATTTATTTGAGGCGAAATTGATTTTATTGATGTATTATATTAAGTTAAAATAAGTGTTCATTCAGTATTGTTGTAATTGTCATTATTAAAAATTAAATGTTAAATATTTTTCTTTTTTCTTTTTTTTCTTTAAAAAAAAAAATCGTCCGATTAATCGGTATCGGCTTTTTTTGGTCCTCCAATTATTATTATTTTATTTATTTTTATTTCATCTTTATTTAACCAGGTAGGCTAGTTGAGAACAAGTTCTCATTTGCAACTGCGACCTGGCCAAGATAAAGCATTGCAGTGTGAACAGACAACAACACAGAGTTACACATGGAGTAAGCAATAAACAAGTCAATAACATAGTAGAAAAAAAAAAGAGAATCTATATACAGTGTGTGCAAAAGGCATGAGGAGGTAGGCAATAAATAGGCCATAGGAGCGAATAATTACAATTTAGCAGATTAACACTGGAGTGATAAATCATCAGATGATCATGTGCAAGTAGAGATACTGGTGTGCAAAAGAGCAGAAAAGTAAATAAATAAAAACAGTATGGGGTGAGGTAGGTAAATTGGGTGGGCTATATACCAATGGACTATGTACAGCTGCAGCGATCGGTTAGCTGCTCAGATAGCAGATGTTTAAAGTTGTTGAGGGAGATAAGTCTCCAACTTCAGAGATTTTTGCAATTAGTTCCAGTCGCAGGCAGCAGAGAACTGGAAGGAAAGGCGGCCAAATTAGGTTTTGGCTTTAGGGATGATCAGTGAGATACACCTGCTGGAGCGCGTGCTACGGGTGGGTGTTGCCATCGTGACCAGTGAACTGAGATAAGGCGGCACTTTACCTAGCATAGCCTTGTAGATGACCTGGAGCCAGTGGGTCTGACGACGAACATGTAGCGAGGGACAGCCGACTAGAGCATACAGGTCGCAGTGGTGGGTGGTATAAGGTGCTTTAGTAACAAAACGGATGGCACTGTGATAAACTGCATCCAGTTTGCTGAGTAGAGTATTGGAAGCTATTTTGTAGATGACATCGCCGAAGTCGAGGATTGGTAGGATAGTCAGTTTTACTAGGGTAAGTTTGGCGGCGTGAGTGAAGGAGGCTTTGTTGCGAAATAGAAAGCCGACTAGATTTGATTTTGGATTGGAGATGTTTGATATGAGTCTGGAATGAGAGTTTGCAATCTAGCCAGACACCTAGGTACTTATAGATGTCCACATATTCTAGGTCGGAACCGTCCAGGGTGGTGATGCTAGTCGGGAGTGCGGGTGCAGGCAGCGAACGGTTGAAAAGCATGCATTTGTTTTTAGTAGCGTTTAAGAGCAGTTGGAGGCCACGGAAAGAGTGTTGTATGGCATTGAAGCTCGTTTGGAGGTTAGATAGCACAGTGTCCAAGGAATTGCCAGAAGTATACAGAATGGTGTCGTCTGCGTAGAGGTGGATCAGGGAATCGCCCGCAGCAAGAGCAACATCATTGATGTATACAGAGAAAAGAGTCGGCCCGAGAATTGAACCCTGTGGTACCCTCGTAGAGACTGCCAGAGGACCAGACAACATGCCCTCCGATTTGACACACTGAACTCTGTCTGCAAAGTAGTTGGTGAACCAGGCAAGGCAGTCATTAGAAAAACCGAGGCTACTGAGTCTGCCGATAAGAATGTGGTGATTGACAGAGTCGAAAGCCTTGGCCAGGTCGATGAAGACGGCTGCACAGTACTGTCTTTTAATCGATGGCGGTTATGATATCGCTTAGTACCTTGAGCGTGGCTGAGGTGCACCCGTGACCGGCTCGGAAACCGGATTGCACAGCGGAGAAGGTACGGTGGGATTCGAGATGGTCAGTGATCTGTTTGTTGACTTGGCTTTCGAAGACCTTAGATAGGCAGGGCAGGATGGATATAGGTCTGTAACAGTTTGGGTCCAGGGTGTCTCCCCCTTTGAAGAGGGGGATGACCGCGGCAGCTTTCCAATCCTTGGGGATCTCAGATGATACGAAGGAGAGGTTGAACAGGCTGGTAATAGTCAGTATCGGCGTTGAAAAATCATAAATCGGTCGACCTCTAGCACCTACCACACATTTTCCAGGAATATTCTTATGCTACTGAATGTATCCAGAGTACTTTCAGATTTCGGCCAACAAATGCGGCGATAAGTACAGTAAATGTAAAATGCGCATACAATTTCTACCAATCTGCATGCCAGTTATGGTTTCCATATGCACATTTTTGTGGAATAGTTTAATTTCATTTATTATAATCAAAATACTATTCAAATCTAAATAAAAATTATACAAACCTAAAACGTAACTTCTATTGCCATTGCCCACTATGTAAAAATAACCTATACAAAGCCAACAAATAAAAACATTGCAGTCTGCAAATAGAAAATATCCCGACAAAAATAAATATCCTATAAATCACATTGTCTACGCCTGGACTGTATGCTACAGTTTCCCATGCCAGTGAGCTCAGGACTGTAGGCTATTTTCGCAAAGGATAAGAAGCAGTGCTTGAATTGGGCAGGAGCTCACGTGAGCTGAGTACAAGCACCTTAAATGTTCTACTGCTTGAGCTCCTCTTCATCTTATAGAATATTAGCTCAAAAGTATTGTGAAGCTCCTGCACCTAAATATAAACACTACCAGCACCCAAAATGAGTACCGGAACCTATTTCAGTCGAAGTCAAGCACTGATTAGAAGTAATCAGGTAGGCCTATTTACCACTGGATCAGAGCATGACATTTTTTTAAATACATTGAGGAACTATTGTCATTCTCAATATATATAAAACAAATATTTTGTTTGCTTGCTCTTTGGGGTGAAGAAAACATTACTTTCAAAAGCTCATTAGTGGTGGTGCCCTAATCCAATCAGAAATACTATCAGATCTCCAAATGAGCACATTTATATGCCAACATTTGCACGCAGGCCAGGTAACCTATAAACCTACTTCTATGTGTAATCAGGTGTGCTTCCTTACTCAACATTGTATTTTGTTTGAAGTGCTCCTGACGAAGAATAAATTGACAAAAAAAACTCCTAAAAGGAAGAAAATAAACCAATACTTATTTCTCACAAGTGTAGCATAGGTTATGCACGTTGCAAACATTGTGTCCACTCTGACAAGAACGGTAAAAGACTGGAATGATAATATTTTTAATGCATTACCAGAAATGACCGTAACCAAACAAACATTGTAGATTAGAAGTTATAGTAATTAACGGTAAATGTACTACTGGTGATATATGTAATGTGGAATCGATAGACACTAACAATCAAACGCAAACAATTCACACAATGAAGTTATGAAACAATTAATGTGCACAAATTGATGGGAGAGAGAAGTGCATTGTGCATCTGGGCGTGGCATGGTCAATCTGACATCTGCATTGGCCATGCAGCATTTACGATGGTAGGGCCTCTGCAGAAGTCATGGCAATCATACTTCTTGCGATTCGCGGAGCAGTGCAGAGCTGTTCTGAAGGAAGTTGTCAAGAAAGTGAGTTTGTGTTTATACAGGATGTACCGCCCCCACCTGCTGTCACGGCATTGCGGTACAGAGCTCGATTTGGCCTCTGCATTTCTCTGGAGGAGCCGCAATTGCGTCACACACTCCATATGGAGCTTCCGACCACATTTCGGGTCAAGCATAAATTTGCTTTTAGTCTAGGCCTCCGCAATGTATTAGCTCAGTATTCACTGAGATGGGTGCACATTTACAGTACCAGTCAAAAGTTTGGACACACCTACTCATTCAAGGACTTTTCTTTATTTTTACTATTTTTTACATTGTAGAATAATAGTGAAGACATCAACACGTTGAAATAATGCCACAGGAAAGGAAGACCCAGAGTTACCCTTGCTGCAGAGGATACGTTAGTTACCAGCCTCAGAAATCTGAAATTAACTGTACATTAGATTGCAGCCCAAATAAATGCTTCAGAGTTCAAGTAACAGACACATCTCATAATCAACTGTTCAGAGAAGACTACATGAATCAGGCCTTTATGGTCAAATTGCTGCAAAGAAACCACTACTAAAGGACACCAATAATAAGAAAATACTTGCTTGGGCCAAGAAACACAAGCAATGTAGTTTAGACCGGTGGAAATTTGGCCTTTGGTCTGTTGAGTCCAAATTTTAGATGTTTGATCTCCGCATGTGTGGTTCCCACTGTGAAGCATGGAGGAGGTGTGATGGTGCTTTGCTGGTGACACTGTATGTGATTTATTTATAATTTAGGCACACTTAACCAGCATGGCTACCACAGCGATACACCAACCCATCTGGTTTGCGCTTAGTGGGACTATCATTTGTTTTTCAACATATAGGCCAATTCCCACAAGTGTAAAGGTTTAAAGTTTTCTTCTCTCCAAATGTATTAATCAAACACAGTGCGACTATGGCAAGAAATCTCTGTTGATCTTACTTACAAGTTAAGCATCATATCTGGAGATCATGATAATGTGCTGGACAAGAGTAGTGAGGGAAAATACCATTCAGTTCATATTTTATCTTACCAAGCTGTCCGAATGAGTTCTCCACACCTGTTCTAAGACCTGTAGGCCTATCTTTCCGGAGTTAACAGGGTTACAAGCAGGTCACAGAAACTGCAGCCTATAAGTGATCGTCCCTACATGTGAAGCCAGTTGAGAGATAGGTAGGCCTGTCCTACATATTTTATTAAACTACTGATGTTCCTTTACATAAGGAACTGAATTCCTGAAATGGCCAAGTCATTAATAAAAGTAATGTAGTAAGTCTCTAACTGTCACCTACCTATTCGAACCATAAAGTATGGAACCTTGGTTCATGGGATGCGGTATGTATGAAATGCAGTGATCTACTGCAGTTACAGTTGAAGTCGGAAGTTTATATAAACTTAGGTTGGAGTCATTAAAACTCGTTTTTCAACCACTCCACAAATTTCTTGTTAACAAACTATAGTTTTGGCAAGTCGGTTAGGACATCTACTTTGTGCATGACACAAGTCATTTTTACAACAATTGTTTACAGACAGATTATTTCACTGTATCACAATTCCAGTGGGTTAGAAGTTTACATACACTAAGTTGACTGTGCTTTTAAACAGCTTGGAAAATTCCAGAAAATTATGTCATGGCTTTAGAAGCTTCTGATAGGCTAATTGACATCATTTGAGTCAATTGGAGGTGTACCTGTGGATGTATTTCAAGGCCTACCTTCAAACTCAGTGCCTCTGCTTGACATCATGGGAAAATTAAAAGAAATCAGCCAAGACCACAGAAAAAAAATTGTAGACCTCCACAAGTCTGGTTCATCCTTGGGAGCAATTTCCAAATGCCTGAAGGTACCACGTTCATCTGTACAAACAATAGTACGCAAGTATAAATACCATGGGACCACGCAGCCGTCATGCCGCTCAGGAAGGAGACACGTTCTGTCTCCTAGAGATGAACGTACTTGTGCAAAAAGTGCAAATCAATCCCAGAACAACAGCAAAGGACCTTGATGAAGATGCTGGAGGAAACAGGTACAAAAGTATCGATATCCACAGTAAAATGAGTCCTATATCGACATAACCTGAAAGGCCGCTCAGCAAGGAAGAAGCCACTGCTCCAAAACAGCCATAAAAAATCCAGACTATGGTTTGCAACTGCACATTGGGACAAAGATTGTACTTTTTGGAGAAATGTCCTCTGGTCTGATGAAACAAAAAAATTGAACTGTTTGGCCATAATGACCATCATTATGTTTGGAGGAAAAAGGGGGAGGCTTGCAAGCCGAAGAACACCATCCCAAATGTGAAGGAGGCCTACAATCCTGACTCAGTTACACCAGCTCTGTCAGGAGGAATGGGTCAAAATTCATCAACTTATTGTGGGAAGCTTGTGGAAGTCTACCCAAAACATTTTACCCAAGTTAAACAATTTAAAGGCAATGCTACCAAATACTAATTGAGTGTATGTAAACTTCTGACCCACTGGGAATGTGATGAAATAAATAAAAGCTTAAATAAATAATTCTCTACTATTATTCTGACATTTCACATTCTTAAAATAAAGTGGTGACGCTAACTGACCTAAGTCAGGGAAGTTTTACTTGGATTAAATGTCAGGAATTGTGAAAAACTGAGTTTAAATGTATTTGGCTAAAGTGTATGTAAACTTCAGACTTCAACTGTAAATGTAATAAAAATGTGTTCCCTCCTTCTGTGAACCGTGACCCAAAAACCGAGGTACAGTATGTACCAAACTGTGGATTTAGTTAACCGTTACACTCCTAGAATGTAGGTTAATTAAACCGGGACTGGTGAACTTCACTGCATGTGCCCTACATTGCATGTAGACTTACTAGGAGTCTAATGAATGTGTTCTTAATATTTATCTATAATTGTCTTAACCTGCTTTTGTTTTAAACTCACAGAGCTACTCCGAGGGATCATGGGCCATAGCCTGTCCCTGCCACCTGTAGGTTGTCCAGAGTCAGTGAGCCACACTACAGTACTATATAGATACTGCCCCTCAGCAGTCAAACACATGTTAACCCTTTAGTGTACCCTAGGGGGAACCACTGTAGCCAGGAACATATTTAAAATATTCAAACATTACACCCACAAACACAGCCATGTAAATTGCTCCATTGGAATTTGACACAGTTGTCACAGCCAACCCACAACACAAACCAGTCCAACACATCACATAGGCCCAACATTAGGTCTAATGTTTTACTACCCCAGTCTTCTTGAAGGCCATAGATGAGACCAACTGCATTGCTGAAGACTGCAGCTCATGACCTATGACATCAAACAAGCCCTGGTGGTAAATGTCTTTCTCTGCCTGTTTCCTTTGGAAAAAAAACACCCTGATACTGTCAGGTACCGACTGAAAACAAATATCCTTATCAGCCGGCACCTCGCAATATGTGGGGGTTTTCTCCAACACAAGCTAAACATTCAAAACTATAGGATAACCCTTATTAGCCCAGAACATAAAATCAATACGACTTAGAGGTTCTGCAAATTCTGACACCCAGGTGCGTCCTCTCATACGCTATTCTCTTATATATATATATATATATATATATATATATATATATATATATATATATATATATATATATATATATATATATATATATATATATATATATACAAATAAATATATATGCACACACACAGTGTCCCCAACATCATTATCATCATAAAGATAATGCATTAAATCCCCAAATAATGACTCCAATAACAGCTTTAATGTCAGTAAATAACATTTTTAATGATTCAAGCATTAATAAAGCAATGATTGTAGAGTTAGTTAAACCTTTATAACACTTCAACCCCACCCATCCCCTATAAACCATCACAAAACTCCTGGATAATGTGATTCCCACATCTCTGTCAAAGGACACAATGAACTTGGTGTCCCTTCATGATTTTCATTACAGAACCCTTATGCAGTCATGTGTACAGTTAAACAATACTGTAGTTTAGTTTAGATATGATGTCAGGGACATAACCCTAAAATCGCCACACAAAAAAAAAACTTCCCACAAAAAGCAATAAAGTCTACTGCTCAATGAATGAGAGACATCATGTAGGCTACTTTCCAGGTTTTACATGAGAATACCTATGGAGAAATATTTGATCTGCATGATGTGAGATTTAAAGAGAAACTGACTCTAAAATACAACTTCGCATTTTGAAAGCCTGTGTGGCATTGATATGAGTCAGCAACATTTATTCTACTGTCAAAATTGACTACAAAGTGTAAATAGGTTAATTTTGGTCATAAAGTCAGTTGCATCCAAAACAGAGACTTGTGCTCGTGACTGCATCACAAAGTATACTGTATGAAGGTTGGGTTTGTATTAATCCTGTCCACATGCCCACAGCTGGCAGCACATAAGTAATCATACATTCTGATTGCAGCTGCACACGACCTAATCGTAATGCCTGTGGTAAATTTGGGTTACTTTGGATATCCCTATGGGGCTAGTTAGGAACCATCGGTAAATTACACAATGTATATGGGACAATGTAAAAATTCCAATAGCTCCAAATTTCAATGACTTAAAAAACCTCAAGCCAACTAGAAATTGTGGAAATGCATATACAAATATTGAAAGCATTTAATAAGAAAACAAGTGTGCAACATGAAAATATTGTCTCATTTACAGTACATTGGGCAATCTATTAACGGTCTGTAGCTAGCCCCGGAGATAGGCTATCCAAAGTCAAATACATTTTTCCACAGTTGCACACCAGCTGGCTGAAGCTAATTGGCTAAATAATTTGTCTAACTCTTCCCACCTGCGAACACTTACAAGAGACACCCACATCAAACCACACCCCGAAACCAACTCATGTTTGAATTCAACCATGGCTGTTAGCATTTCTTAATGAACCAAATCTAAAATGAGGCCAAATCAGGAAGTGCAGTTTGCCGTCGTGTGATTAGTGAAGATGCTGTGATGGAGGATATGGAGAGAAGGTTGGAGAAGTAACAGCTGCGCTTAAATGCAATCATTATGGTTGATAGTTCTGAGGATATGGGTTGGGAGAATGAGTGTCAAGGACAGTAACAGGAAAAAGAGAAACCATGCTACTGAAAGCAGTGATGCTTCTAGTGCAGAGAGTGTGAGGGTGAAGATGGGAAACGAGTAATGATGTGTTGGAGTGTAAAGTTGTGATGGTGTTTGATGTGACCACAGGGCCGCATCTACACCCTATCCTATTAACGTAAAGAAAGAAATAAACTCAGCAAAAAAAGAAACGTCCCTTTTTCAGGACCCTGTCTTTCAAAGATAATTCATACAAATCCAAATAACTTCACAGATGTTGTTTATGGTTCATTGAACAAGCATGGGATACAGAGTTTAAACCCTTTACAATGAACAAGAAGAACATGCACCTGTGGAATGGTCATTAAGACACTAACAGCTTACAGACGGTAGGCAATTAAGGTTATGAAAACTTCGGACACTAAAGAGGCCTTTCTACTGACTCTGAAAAACATCAAAAGATGCCCAGGGTCCCTGCTCATCTGCATGAACGTGCCTTTGGCATGCTGCAAGGAGGCATGAGGACTCCAGATGTGGCCCGGACAATAAATTGCAATGTCCGTACTTTGAGACGCCTAAGACAGTGCTACAGGGAGACAGGACAGACAGCTGTGTAACAACGTGTAACAACACTTGCACAGGATCGGTACATCCGAACATCACACCTGCAGGACAGGTACAGGATGGCAACAACAATTGCCCGAGTTACACCAGGAACACACAATCCCTCCATCAGTACTCAGACTGTCCCCAATAGTCTGAGAGAATGTAGGCATGTTGTAAGGCAGGTCCACACCAGACATCACTGGCAACAACGTCGCCTATGGGCACAATCCCACCGTCGCTGGACCAGACAGGACTGGCAAAAAGTGCTTTTCACTGACGAGTCGCGGTTTTGTCTCACCAGGGGTGATGGTCGGATTCACGTTTATCATCGAAGGAATAAGCGTTACACCGAGGTCTGTACTCTGGAGCGGGATTGATTTGGAGGGTCCGTCATGGTCTGGGGCAGTGTGTCACAGCATCACCGGACTGAGCTTGTTGTCATTGCAGGCAATCTCAACGCTGTGCGTTACAGGGAAGACATCCTCCTCCTTCATGTGGTACCCTTCCTGCAGGCTCATCCTGACATGACCCTCCAGCATGACAATGCCACCAGCCATACTGCTCGTTCTGTGCATGATTTCCTGCAAGACAGGAATGTCAGTGTTCTGCCATGGCCAGCGAAGAGCCCGGATCTCAATCCCATTGAGCACATCTGGGACATGTTGGATCGGAGGGTGAGGGCTAGGGCCATTCACCCCAGAAATTTCCAGAAACTTGCAGGTGCCTTGGTGGAAGAGTGGAGTAACATCTCACAGCAAGAACGGTGCAGTCCATGAGGAGGAGATGCACTGCAGTACTTAATGCAGCTGGTGGCCACACCAGATACTGACTGTTACTTTTGATTTTGACCCCCTTTTGTTCAGGGACACATTATTAAATTTCTGTTAGTCACATGTCTGTGGAACTTGTTCAGTTTATGTCTCAGTTGTTGAATCTTGTTATGTTCATACAAATATTTACACATGTTAAGTTTGCTGAAAATAAACACAGTTGACAGTGAGAGGAGTTTTCTTTTTTTGCTGAGTTTAGGTGAAGTAAAACTAGTCTGGTTCATTGGAAATGGTAGACTGATAATATTCTGTGGTCAGCAGCAGAAGATTCTTCAAATGGAAACTCTCAATCGGAAGAAGATCAATAGCCATGTCCATGGAGTGTATGCTATGTTGAGGAGAATCATTTCTGGGGTCCCACTATCTATGTCCAATAGACTATATTAAATAAAATGTGAAGGGAGGCATAGTGTTTGAGACCAAAAGTTTGATTTGTAGGAAAGAGCGTCAAAGTTTGAATATCCAAGAATTTATTCCATCCCCATCGTGGTGTTTTAAATGCCAAAGATTGGAACATGTAGCTGCTCACTGTAAAGAAAAGAAAAGTGTGGAGTGGGGGAATAATGTGAAGGCTAAGTGTTGTAATTGTGGGGTGGAACACAGTGCAACATTTGGTGGATGCCAGGTGCAGAGAGAGGCAGGAGAGGCCCAGAGATAAAGAATCATGATTTTTCATATGCAGAGGCTGTAAAACAGATTGGTAGAACTATAGGCGGACTGATGGAACTACCATGGTTTCTCCCGTAGTAAGTGGACCTAGTGTCAGAACTGGTGCTTCTACTAGTCCTGACATGGTTTTGAGGCCTGTTCAGAAATCTTGTTTCCACAAATGTGCTGTGTCAAAGGACACTTTTGCTAGTAAATAAAATTGACTTCATAGCTTTCATTGGAAAGGTTATCAACACGGCTTGGGTTATGGAAAACTGAAATGCCAGGTTGAAGATTATTGTGGATATGGCAACAGTTATTAGGAGTAACAGGTGTTACTGTTGACATGATTTTTGAAATGCTGGATAATTCTCAGGATGGATTGTCTCAGTATGATAGAGATAAATTTGAAAAGGTTGTATGGGGGCGTGAGCATAATGGTTAAGAGCGTTGGCCAGTAACCTAAAGGTTGCTGGTTCAAATCACCGAGCCAAGTAGGTGAACAATCTGTCGACATGCACTTAGCCTTAATTGCTCCTGTAAGTCACTCCGGATGAGAGTGTCTGCTAAATTACAAAAAATATTTAGAAATGGGGAGAGTTTGTTTGAAGTTAGTAGGGATTTATTTGTTTATTTATATTAAACGTTTGTTTGTGGACCGCCATTATACCATAGAAGTGCTGTCAAAGATTTTTTACAACTAACCCAAGATAGACCAGCGCCTCGTTTCCAATGGGAGCAAATTATTCATAGTAGGCAGAACCAAGCATGAGATAGTGAGATCCTATTGGCACGTCTAGCATGTATTTGCATATTTATGTCTGGGAACAGCTACTCTGGGAAGTGCGCATGTGCAATAACTTAATCTGCCCTTGCACTTCTTCTAAACAACACAGTTTGTCAAAATTTGTCAAAGGGTAAAGTCTACAAAATGAAATCCACTCTGTTTGTTACAGATTCTACTTTTGGAAACAGAAAACTGTATGCAGATCAAGTGTTTCATCTAAGAGAAAATGTGCAGAATGTTGGCCAAAATCCATCTCGCTGGGCTTCTTATCACCATATCTGGTAGTGAGTGGAAACGCCAACCGGCTGCTTCACATTTATACATCCATCTGTGGTGCAGTCGCTCTTTAAGGAGTGGCATATGGAAGCTTGTTTACACCTGGACATTACAGCTCAGGTAGATAACCTGTGTCTGTTGCTGCATGTAGGCCTAAGTTTACTGCCAAGAAACTCTCATGCTTACCCCTGGGCCCTAGGTAATGAATAACCACTATGCAAACAAGGATGGTGACAAGTACAAACTAGCCGAATAAACTCAACTCCACGATTTACCATGGTGTTGGGTGGCGACCAGTGTGGGTGAACTGCACAGGAGGTTGGTGGCACCTTAATTGATGAGGACGGGCTTGTGGTAATGGCTGGAGCTGGATTAAGTGGAATGGTATCAATAACATCAAACACATGGTTTGATGCCATTCCATTTGATCTGTTCCAGCCATTATTATGAGCAGTCCCCCACTCAGCAGATTCCAATGGTAGATTGGAGCTCAGACTTCACATTATGTGTTATATTTTTTAATAAAAAATGATGGATTTCAGCACCAAAAGAATAGCCCGCATTTACACATGACATAGTATTGTGTAAATGCAGCGTTTCTTGGGGCGCTGAAATCTGTAGTTTTATTTTATGTGACTTCAGAACTCCAGTCCGCCTACACTAGTCACTCCTCAACTCCATCATTAATCGTAGAGTTGAGTTCAGTCAGCTAGTAACAAACCAACTATGGATTTAACATTAGCCTATATATAAAAAAAAAATACAACGAAAGAGTGTGTTCAAGACATAAAAGGCTTATCTGCCCACATGATCATAATAAGGCAACAATTATTAAGTTAGGGAGTAGGCCTAAAATGCAGAGAATTACTAGTTTTGGTAATGCAGAACCAGTTGCCCCGGGAATTATGCTAAAGATATTACCTCATGTCATGATCGCAAACGTTAATAGAAATCGTAATTGCACACAATTTTTTGCGCACCGTGTAATCACACGTTGATGTTCCAAATGTAGATTTACAGCAACGACAGCCAATAAATTCAGTTCATAAACATAAGGTTTGTAATTAAGATACATTTGATATGGAACAGGTTCTTACCACCATTATTTCAGCTCACTCCGTCTACTCTATACGTTCCTCTCAGGTACCTTCAGCAGACAGCTGTTGGTGTGCCAGACGCAACAAATGAGTAACGAACTGTATTTTCGGTCATATAGTGCGAACATATAACGCGAAAGTATCACGTAAATATTGAGTTTCCACGCTGACCCTGAAATAACATGTCCAACCAACAGCAAAATGAGAAGGGACGGTTCACTATTATTCTAACCAATAGGATTTGAGAAATGGGTGGGTCTTAATAAAACATTTTTATTACCCTTTCTAAGAAAATTCCACACTTTGTGGTGCAATTAATGTACAAAAAGTTCTGAGGAAAAAAATGGTTGCACTTTACTAAGTATCCACAACAGTGGGCCTATGTATTTAAAGTACATGCTTGCCTAAACTATGTAGGTACAGCCAGGTACACATTGTTATATTTCCCTACTTAGGTTCTAACTGCTACCTGTTTTGGTTTATGCAATTGGCATGGATTTGCAAATAAACTATTCATACAGGAGATATTTAATTGATCTAAGGCAATAATTCTAGGGTGAGGGGTGGTTTAGCTGAAAATAATTTCAACGTGTTTATATAATACATAAACAATTGTCAAGGATTACAGCATTTAAGGATTAAGGAACATGTATTGTTGACTGGGCGTTTCTTTCCAGTCTTAACATGCAGAGCAATCACTTAAGGTGTGGAGATTAAAGAGAAGAAAACTGCAAAAAGCTTCTAAAGTAATCGAGTGCCTAATAGGATCAGAGGGATTATAATGCCCTCATTTTCACAGGTCCACAGGAAATATGTGAAAATTGGCCTCATGTGCTATGCTACTAGTCCTAGTGGTAATGTAGAAAGTAACAAATTCTTGGCTCTGGCTGGTCCAGTCTTTGTATTTATCCATTGCTATAATAGTATTGTATTTTTGCTTTAAAAAAAGGAATAAAACAAAAAGGAATAGGAATAGCAGAGGGACTCCGATTGTAACGGTTTTCTTCTGTGGACGAAGGAGAGGACCAAAGCGCAGCGTAGCCAATGTTCATCATGTTTAATAAAGACCATAAACGTGAACACTACAAAATACAAAAACGTGAAAACCGAAACAGTCCTATCTGGTGCAGACACAGAGACAGAAAACAACCACCCACAAAACCCAACACAAAACAGGCTACCTAAATATGGTTCCCAATCAGAGACAATGACTAATACCTGCCTCTGATTGAGAACCATATCAGGCCAAACATAGAAACAGGAAAACTAAACACACAACATAGAATGCCCACTCAGCTCACGTCCTGACCAACACTAAAACAACGAAAACACAAAAGAACTATGGTCAGAACGTGACGCCGATGGTGTTTTAACCTATACTAAATAGGCCTTCTATTATTCAGTTCAGTAAATCATTTTATCCAAGCAATTCATTGCTACTTAAACAGAAGATATGTATATTTTTCACATGAGCAAAGACCATGACAAATACTCTAAAATGTTGTAGCCTCCCTCCCTCACAACGAAAATTCAAGTCCTGCTATGTCTATTCCCTCTCAATTGACACATTGATGGCAGCGGTCAGATAATCCCAGTAGTGTAATTGTTTGCCTGTTCACACTGTGCATTTGTGTGTGGGATGCTTGGAGAGAAAGGGCAGGTAGTGTAGCTTTCCTGTATGAGAGATAGCCAATATAACGTTGTGTGAATAGTCACTGGTCTCTAGTGACATCTAAAGGATACAAAATTATGAACAAAAATCACTCAGGGTAAATTGGTGCATTATGCCGCGTTCGGGTGCTAGTCGGAACTAGAAAACTTCTGACTTGTTTAACTGGTTGTAGGAGCCTATACATGTGCTGCATTCAACCAGTTAGCAAGTCGGAAGTTTCCGAGTTTCCTATTTCCGACTGGCACATGAACGCGACATTAGGCAATCAAGGTTAATAAATAGCAATATACTAATAATAGTAAAGGTCAAAATTGTGCATTAAATTTGGCAAGCAACTGTATTCTTACACATTTATAAACGAGGCTATAAAGTAATGACAATGATAAGCTACTTATAAACCTATATATTAAGTATGTAGACCAATATGTTTCAGTTTAGTATTTCACATGCTGACAATGAACTCGACTGATTTAAGGTTTGAATTAAATATTTTGAGTAGTCTAAATGCAACAGTGAAACTGGTCAACAGGCGGCACTCACGATCCAGCTCTTCATGTTATGATGCCATTATTTATTGGGTGGTTTCTCGCCATCGTGGTGGGATATCAACCGCTATTCTCAGCCTTCAAAACAGAGCTGGTGCACAGGCGTATAAAAGTGCGACAGGATGACACAGACATAAGTGTTTTGCTAAAGAAGCTTAAATAGAACCCGAAGTAAGTGTATTCCTTTAACTATTTGTATTAATTGTCTATTTTTGGAATATCAATGGTTTATCGTGTGCAGGCTATTTAGAAAATATCAACATAAAATCTTGCAATTGGCTGCATTGTCAGGAAAATCGGTGCAATTAAACATGCCACTAGCACCACATGCGTATTATTTATCGCTTTCCATCTCTTTAAATTAAAGTAATATTACCCTATAAGTGTAGCTGTGGTAGAAGTTTTTGTGATTGCAGATTCTTGTAGGTAGAACTCGCAATCTTCCCAACTTTCCAACACGTGATTGAGCATCAATACAACAATAGCAGTACCCTCCATAAGGATGAAGTTTTTTTATTAAACCAATACTACACTAAATCACATAGCTAGGCCTATAGCCAGTTTCATTAATTTTGGTTGATATCCTATGCTGTTGGATGTTCATTTTGATTATAAAAATGTCAACTAGCAGTGAGTGCTCAGCTATAGTAATATTAATGTCAGAATTCACAACACAATAGTTCTCCAGAAAACAATTGTCAGAAGGTACCAATATAGCTGAAAAGGTGGAGAATACACTGACAGACAGACCGAATTATTGAAATATTTGTTTTATCAATACATTTGGATAGAGCATTCTGCAATTTACTCAATTTGGCTGACAATTAATGTATACACTGTGATGCACAATACCTAAATTGGTTGGATACGCTCACCTTTTACAGGTAAACAGAAAAAAATAGAACATATGGCAAGCCTTTGTTCTTTTCGGTTTTCTTCTTGTCAGTCATTGTTCCCTAGACATGGCCATTGTACCAGTGATGTAAAGCACATGGATAATCTTTCAAGTTGATTTGTGATTGAGTTGGCATTAATAGGGTGGAATGTTTAGCCTATGCTAAGGAGAGGATGATATCTCATCTACAATTGAGCACTTAAAATGTTTCCTGTAGGGGCGGCAGGTAGCCTAGTGGTTAGAGCATTGGGCCAGTAACCGAAGTTGCTAGATCGAATGCCCGAGCTGACAAGGTAAAAATCTGTCGTTCTGCCCCTGAACAACCCACTGTTCCTAGGCTGTCATTGTAGTTAAATAGAAGAATATGCCTTATCTCATGACAGAATTAAAAACTCATAGTAGTATGGTCTTATGGAGCCTTTATAAGCACAACAGGCATTCAATCTTATCAGCTCCTCAACAAGGCAATGGTTGTTTGGAGGGGAAAGAATGCCAGTGCTAGAAACATTTAAACATAAAAAATATCACCATAGATATCATGTGTACAGCATACCCTAGGATAAAGCCAAAACCCAGAGTTCTTGAAAGTAAAAGATTCAAACAGGCCTCCCATCCTTCTCCTCCCATTACATTTTGGATGGGCCAAGGTAATCTGTTTGGGGGAATGTGTCTGAGGTCAGTGTTTTCCCAGAATGGAGGAGCCTGTGTCACTAAGCCCAGAGCAAAAAAAGAGAGAAGGAAAGCAAAGAAATAAAGTCACACACTCTAATTATGATCCAAAACCCTGACCTCACGAACATTATTAAACCTAATCCCAGCTCCATTCAAACAGATCGAACCCTGTACAGGGACCCAGTTTTCATCTCTTAGCGGTCAGCTACAGAGCTGGCAGGTGAAACAGGAAACATCTGCCTCTGTTTTTGATACAGATTGGTATTCCAACCGGGATGCTTTTCTCCTTGACACCCCTCCTTTTCTCTGGCATTCTCCTGGTGCCCATCCTGGGACTGCTCTGCTTCTTCACCTGCAGGCTGGCTAGTCTGCTGCTGATTGGTGGGCCCGGCCACTTCTGAGCTTTACTTAGAGGATAGGCCTAGGCCTGCATCTGTGGCACGGTAAAACCTCTCCTCTCCTCAGACACCAGCCTAGCAGCTTTATGTGAGCTCAACTACAGCATATTGTATACTAATGCTGTAGGACTTGCGTTGTCTGTTTTAATAGCATAAAGTAACAAGGCTCATTTGCACACAGTTTCAAGACGTTATGAAATACCATTTTATTTCAAGCACATGTGTAACAATACATTTGCCAAACTCTCTTCTTTAGAAAACTGTAAACCTTGTTTAAAAAACATTTATATTGGCTTTGTTATGACTGTTAAATCTCTGTACTACGGCCCACAATCCCATTAACGCTCCCATTGAAGCGACCTTGACCACAGCACAGGGGAGAGACAGAGGTGGGACAGGGGTGGGTCAGGGGAGTGACAGGGGTGGGACGGCGTAGGAAAAGTGGAGGGACAGGGGTGGGGGGTGTAATAATAGATGAAGTCTGGCTGCTCAGGGCCCATGGGGCCGTGTTAGGACTACACTACAACAAAACCACTACTTATGTTCACTGTGAATGTCTAAGTTGAAACCTACCTACTTTCCACATCCTTTGCTGCACTTTAAATCAAACTCATCGTCAACTTTCATAAACACTGATTTCTCCTTATTTTACAGACTCCCTCTAGTTTGGGACGTGGTATGTGATAACACTACAGCGATAGAGCGAAAGCAGCATGAAGGTGACAATCCTGCTCATCTGCTCCTGTCTGGCCTGGGGAAGCCTGGGGAAGCCACAGTTTCCTGGTAATACACACACCTGTCAATAAATGTAATGTCTCTTAACAGCATCCAGCTGTTTGACTGAAATCCACCAGGAAGAGCTTAGAGGGGACACATACTAACACAGATCTATTTCGTTCTCTCTTCTCGCTGAAGTGTGCACTTGTTCACTCCCGTTCATATATTTGAAAGGAAAGGGACAGGTTTAGGAAATGTAGTGGAATGATCCTTTAGCACATGCTGAAACCAATCCAATGCTCCTATAATCCTTGAGGAGGAGTGAATGAGTGCACAATTCAGGAAGAAGGGTAGAAATTAAATTGGGCTTTGATTTATTGGAGATGTGACAAATGCAGAAGTCTTCAACTGCTCTTATTAATGAAGTTCCACTTCTCTGTTGTTTATGGCATCCTGTTTAGAATAACACGTTTTTTTAGAGTTATAACTGTCAGTCTATTGAACCCACTGAACAGAATTCACACTGCATTAACAATACGATGGCTAGTGAACCTCCATTTTCTCTGTTCTCTCTACAAAATGACCAGAATCATTTAGCTCCTGAAAGATTATGTACAAATCAGGAGAGGTTCACAAAATGGATTCAAAATGAATTCCAGATGTGTAATATTTGTCCCTAAACAGTTATAAGATTAGGTTCCTTCTTATCGTAACATCATTAATGTATGTGCTAGTGTATAATAGGCAACGTGATTTCAGAAATAAGATGCTTACGTGCTGGAGATGTCCAAGGTCATATGGTTGGCAGTGGCCGACCCTACAGAACATGTCATTATGAATACAGTACATGTGTATGTGCTTATGGTCATCCTGTTGGTCCCTGATATTATCGTCCATACTTGTTGATATTATTTGTCATGCTGAGACTTAAAACCAGTATAGAAATAAGTTACTCACAAAGGAACTTTGACATTGTCTGGCAGTA
Source organism: Salvelinus fontinalis (assembly GCF_029448725.1). NCBI lineage: Eukaryota > Metazoa > Chordata > Actinopteri > Salmoniformes > Salmonidae > Salvelinus > Salvelinus fontinalis. The sequence continues at coordinate 45,385,745 of NC_074667.1, read as the reverse complement.
AAACATTAATTAGAAAAGTTATAACTAGGTTATGAAATACAAGTGAATAAGGAAGTGATTAATGCCAATGTTCTGTACATTACCTTGGAAATAATGGACAACGCATCTTTTCTGTGTTAATCAAGTTTTTGTCCATCAAAGAATGCTTCACAGGTTGAACCTCAACGTGTTTTCCATTTAATTGGGGCATATTCCGTCCCACTTGTCCCAGTACTTTCGCAGGTGTTACAGATCACTTCTGCTGGCCTCTTTCCCTCCTCATTTAAAACTAAAACCCTACCTCCGTGTTGCAGACCAAGAGAAAGATCCCCTGTTCTGGAACACATGGGCCCAGCGTACTTTGAAGAATGCCCTCACACTTCAGAAGCTCAATCAAAACACTGCAAAGAACCTCATCCTCTTCCTTGGTGATGGTAAGCCATGACTACAGGAGTCTTTTTCATTCCATGAGTATGTGCCATACTGTATGATGAAGTGAAGTCTTAACTCTATGAGCTTATGTGCAGCATACAGATGTAATATTTTTATACATTTCCAGATTATCTTTCCTAGTGGTTGTAGAAAACGAGTATTTTGATGATAAGTATATCCTCCTCATCAAACACAGTCGTTTCCATCAAAACATTCTGGAGGATTGACGTAATCCAGTCAGAAGTAAATAGTATTTTTCAGACTTTCTAAATCGAATGTTGAATATGGGAGCCATCGAGCATTAAACCAACATGCTTACAGTGCCAATGGATCACTTTGCTTCTGCTTAATATTATGTTATGTATTGACCCATTAAACTGTCCCCCCCCCAAAGGATCTTAACTGTTTATGTTTTACATGCAGCACCATACAATGTACCTTACTCTATCATGTATGACAACCATGCTTAAAACAATCATGCTGGATAAAGTGAAAGTGCACGTCAGTTCACATCCTCTACAAAAGCATCCATATTGATACCCATATAAAAACAAAGGGAAAATAGATAGTCATTTCTAAAAATACAAATTTTGTTGACTTGTGAAAAGGCAGATCTCAGGTAAAAGCTCTTTTGGCGGGGTTCTTTACCACCAAATGTAGAGTTGTCTGTTCAGTGGTAGAGCAGCTGCTGTGAAAAGTGACCACAGAGCCATGTTAACCAGATAGAAAACCAAAAGGTGTTAATGCATGAGATGGAAACGCTTTCTATCCCTTAAATAGAATCACACCATAACAGACCGAGCACTGCTTTGCTTTTGTTGTGTAGGAATGGGCATTCCCACAGTGACGGCAGCACGAATACTGAAGGGGCAGCTGAGCAGACAGAGCGGGGAAGAGACCCAGCTGGAGATGGACAAGTTCCCCTTTGTTGCGCTTTCCAAGGTCTGACCTGGTCTGTTATCATATAGAAAAGCTATAGAATAGCATGCATTATTGATCTGGAAGTAATGAATGGTTCACCAAGAGCAAGACCAATATACCTGGTCACATACTGTCTATGTCATACGATAATAATGTGTTATTATGTTACATACTTGGCAAGAAGCCACACATCATAGAACTGTCTTTATAGTTAAGGGAGCAGCACATTCCACACATGATTGATCATGTAGTAGTCTGTGTCAATAATTGTGTAAGAGTTTAGAATGTAAAAGAAATGACACAATCTGAGCGTTTCAGGGTGATGCTTGGAGGTGTGGATAACACCAACACGGAATGCAGAACAATGTCTCCTACTACAATTCTATATAATTCACACGTTACTGTCCTGTCTCTGCAGACATATAACACCAATGCCCAGGTGGCAGACAGTGCGGGTACGGCCACAGCATACCTCTGTGGGGTGAAGGCCAACGAGGGCACGGTGGGTGTGAGTGCAGCTGCCGTCCGTTCCCAGTGCAACACCACACAGGGCAACGAGGTCACCTCCATCCTCAGATGGGCCAAGGAAGCCGGTACTGTCTCATTATAACTCATGTTTTTTCACAGATCTATTAAGCCTTATTTGGCCAACCTGAGTTTAGCCGTAGAGACACACCATGATAACATTGTAATCGTAGGCATGCATGGATATCAATGGGGAGTTTATAGCTGCAGATGTATTTTCTCAAAGGCAGAGACTCCCTAGCAGGCCCCAATGACTTAGAGACATGGCAAGAATGAAAACAAGACTTCTGGAGTAGAGGTCAGGGGTCAGAGAGGATCAGGGATCCAACAAACAAGAAAATACATAAATAGTTTTCTCATATTTCTCAAATGACTGAAAAATGAATTGACACTCTGTTCAAGTTCAACTAGAATTAGCAGATTCTTTGGAGCTAATCGTTGTCTTCAGATCTGGCGGACTATTGCACAGAATCCTAGTAGCAGGTTCAAAAATGTTTGTGTGTTTGTTACCCAGGCAAGTCAGTGGGAATAGTCACGACAACGCGTGTGAACCATGCCACCCCCAGTGCGGCTTATGCCCACTGTGTTGACAGGGACTGGTACTCCGATGGAGAGATGCCCACTGAGGCAGTACAGGCGGGCTGCAAGGACATCGCCAGGCAGCTCTTTGAGAACATTCCTAACATTGATGTGAGTCACAGCATATACACAATATATACAAAAGTATGTGGACACTCCTTCAAATTAGTGGATTCGGCTATTTCAGCCACACCCGTTGCTTACAGGTGTATAAAATCGAGCACACAGGCATGCAATCTCCATAGACAAACATTGGCAGTAGAATGGCTTTACTGAAGAGCTCAGTGACTTTCAACGTGGCACCGTCATAGGAAGCAACCTTTCCAACAAGTCAGTTCATCAAATTTCTGCCCTGCCTAAGCTGCCACGGTAAACTGTAAGGGCTGTTACTGTGAAGTGGAAACGTCCCGTGTGGCTCAGTTGGTAGAGCATGGCGCTTGTAACGCCAGGGTTGTGGGTTCAATTCCCACGGGGGGACCAGGGTTCAATTCCCACGGGGGGACCAGGATGAATATGTATGAACTTTCCAATTTGTAAGTCGCTCTGGATAAGAGCGTCTGCTAAATGACTTAAATGTAAATGTAATGTCTCGGAGCAACAACAGCTCAGCCGCAAAGTGGTAGGCCCCACAAGCTCACAGAACGTGAGTGCTGAAGCACGTAGCGCGTAAACAATCATCTGTCCTCTGTTGCAAAACTCACTACTGTGTCCCAAAATGTCTCTGGAAGCAACGTCAGCATGATAACTGTTCGTCGCAATGCCAAGCGTCGGCTGGAGGGGTGTAAAGATTGCCGCCATTGGAAACTGGAGCAGTGGAAACACCTTACCTGGAATGATACATCACGCTTCTGGCAGTCAGACGGACGACTCTGGGTTTGGTAGATGCCAGGAGAACGCTACCTGCCCCAATGCACAGTGCCAACTGTAAAGTTTGGTGGAGGAGGAATAATTGTCTGGAGCTGTTTTTCTTAGTTCCAGTGAAGGGAAGTCTTAGCAATAAATTACATTATAGACGATTCTGTGCTTCCAACTTTGTGGCAACAACTTGGGGAAGGTACTTTCCTGTTTCAGCATGACAATGCCCCCGTGCACAAAGCGAGGTCCATACAGAAATGGTTTGTCGAGATCGGTGTAGAAGAACTTGACTGGCCTGCACAGAGCCCTGACCTCAACTCCATCAAACACCTTTGGGATGAATTGGAACGCAGACTGCGAGCCAGGCCTAATCACCCAACATCAGTGCCGACCTCACTAATGATCTTGTGGCTGAATGGAAGCAGGTCCCACCAGCAATGTTCCAACATCTTCACAGAAGAGTGGAGGCTGTTATAACAGCAAAGGGTGACCAACTCCATATTAATGCTATAATTTTGGAATGATATGTTCAACGAGCAGGTGTCCACATACTCTTGGTCATGTAGTGTATATAATATGGATCCTGATATTACAGAAAATATCCAGTAATCATGCTAAAAACAGAGCATTTTTATAAGCAACAGCTATTGTTGAAAACAATGATTGCTCTTTATTCTGTATACATTGTTCAGACAGTAATGTTGAGCAACTTGCACCTGTAATGTAACGACTCACAGATAATTCCTCTCCTCCTGCCATGGATTAAGGTTGCATGGCGGGAACCCGGTTACTGAGATTTATTGTGGATTTATTGCCCAAAACCACTCCCTTTTCCCAGGATAAATAAATTTGAAAAACCTGTAAATTATAATAAATTATTTATATGAACAGCATGGGGTGAAATGGAACTATTAAATTATATGCAATGTCTAAATCTGGCTTCTCTATGGCCTGAATACTTGTGTAAATGTCATATTTCAGTTTTAAATGTGTTATTAATTTGCAACAAAAAAAACTGCTTTTGCTTTGTCGTTTTGGGATATTGTGTGTAGATTGATTAGGGGATTAAACTATTTAATCCATTTTAGAACAAGGCTGTAAAAGTGAAGGAGTCGGAATACTTTCCGAATGCACTGTATATACAAGTCCTAGCCTTCTTGTTTCATGTAATACTTTCAATGCAGTGTTATACTTATATTTAGCTAATTAATGATGGGTAATGCATAATAAGCTTCTAATTTATAGCCTCTGTGTCTTGCACAATACGCACGCACCTGTGCTCCGCAGGCCTCTCTCCATAAACAAAGTTCCTTAGCTATTGGAGTCCCATGCAGGAAAAGCTACATTTACATTTTAGTCATTTAGCAGACGCTCTTATCCAGAGCGACTTACAGTAGAGTGCATACATTTTTATTACATTTTACATACTGAGACAAGGATATCCCTACCGGCCAAACCCTCCCTAACCCGGACGACGCTATGCCAATTGTGCGTCGCCCCACGGACCTCCCGGTTGCGGCCGGCTGCGACAGAGCCTGGGCGCGAACCCAGCCCAGCCTGGGCGCGAACCCAGAGACTCTGGTGGCGCAGCTAGCACTGCGATGCAGTGCCCTAGACCACTGCGCCACCCGGGAGCTAGACTAGAATAGCTTGTTAAACAACGTTCCTTAGCTCTTGGAGTCCCATGCAGGAAAAGCTAGACTAGAATAGCTTGTTAAACAACGTTCCTTAGCTCTTGGAGTCCCATGCAGGAAAAGCTAGACTAGACTAGCTTGCTAGACTTTATTTTTTTTTGCATTTCTTATACCAATAGACAATTCGAAGATTGATGCAAGCTCTTGTTTGCTGAATGTTAAATACAGCAGCCAGAATTCACGGGTAGTTTGAAAGAAGAGTGAACGCGGTAGGCTACAGCAGTTATTTATTCAGAACCATAACCATTCAATCTTTGTGATGAGAAGTGAAAGCTTTCTGCATCTAATTTTAGTCCTATATTATTCAAAGTTGTACTTAGAATGATGAAGTTAAGGACAACAAAATGTATTTAATTCAGCCTACCTGTTGAATGCGAGGAAGGAATGAAGCAACAAGAGAGAAAGAGGAGGTAGGCTAATAACATTAGGGGAAATACTTTGAAAGATACTGTATGCATCAGTCTACTAATTATATACAACAAACATATAAACGCAACATACAAGAATTTCAAAGATTTTGCTGAGTAACAGTTCATAATAAGGAAATCAGTCAATTGAAAATAATTCATTAGGCCCTAATCTGTGGATTTCACATGACTGGCAGGGGTGCAGCCATGGATGGGCCTGGGAGGGCATATTGTAGGCTCACCCACTTGACAGCCAGGCCTAGCCAATAAGAATTAGTTTTTACCCACAAAAGGGCTTTATTACAGACCCCCCCCCCCCCATACAATCCCACAGGTGAAGAAACCAGATGTGGAGGTCCCGGGCTGGTGTGGTTACACATCATGGTCTGCGGTTTTGAAGCCGGTTGGATGTACTGCCAAATTCTCTAAAGCGACGTTGGAGCCAGCTTATGGTGGAAAAATTAACATTAAATTATCTGGCAACAGGTCTGCAGTCAGCATGCCAATTGCACGCTCCCTTAAAACTTGAGACATCTGTGGCATTGGGTTGTGTGACAAAACTGCTCAGTTTAAAATGGCCTTTTATTGTTCCCAGCACAAGGTGCACTTGTGTAATGATCATGCTGTTTAATCAGCTTCTTGATATACCACCTCTGTCAGGTGGATGGATTATCTTGGCAAAGGAGAAATGCTCACTAACATGGATATAAACAAATTTGTGCTTTTGAGTGACACTTCTGGTTTTGGCGGGAAATACCGGGTTACCCGGTAAAAAAGTGATTTGTTCTCGGGATTGAACATTTGTAAAATACCGGGAAAATATTTCACCCTACCGGGGATGTCCATAGAGAAATCAAATGTTTTATCTCTGTGGTGGATGTCTAGGTGATTATGGGAGGAGGGAGGAAGTACATGTTCCCCAAAAACCAGTCAGATGTGGAGTATCCTGGAGAGAAGAAACACTTCGGTACGCGCATCGATAGAAGGAACTTGGTGGAGGAGTGGAATAACAGAATGAAAAACAAGGTCAGCTGCTCTATCTTAGTTCTTCTCTCACTCCTCTTCTACCATGTCTGCTGTTTCTTCCTTGTTCTTCTCTGTCTTCCTTTCTCTATTTTTCTTATCAACATTTGAATAGTTTTAGGTTGTCACAGGGTTAGATCAATGCCATATGATGTATTGTTTTATCTATTAAATAAACAGAACGCCCACTATGTATGGAACAAGAAGGAACTTTTATCGCTAAATCCTAATAGTGTGGATTACCTTTTGGGTGAGTTCTTTTTTTAAATAGTTTGCTCTTTATTGATTTCACGACCTGCCTGTTTCATATTTTGTATTCATGTTAACCACTGATCATCTTCTCTACCTATTTTGCAATATTTTAAACCCTGCTTCCTGTGTTAACACAGGTCTGTTTGAGCCTGGAGATCTTCCCTATGACCTGGAGAGAAACAATGAGACAGATCCTTCACTGACAGAGATGGTGGAGGTGGCCATCAAGATCCTAAAGAAAAACCCCAGCGGATTCTACCTGCTGGTGGAGGGTGATTGTTGTGTTACATTTACTCTGGCACCAGTAAATACTGTATCTGTTGCATAAGCTTAATAATGTATATCATGTTGAATGTGAAGTTTGTATAGCTGAGGCTGATTTGCCAGTGCTGATGCTAGATTTTCTCATCTGCCTGAGAGAGAGAGGTTAACCAGGCTGTGCGTTGGCAGGGGGGCGCATCGACCACGGACATCACGAGGGTAAAGCCAAGCAGGCCCTGCATGAGGCAGTGGAGATGGACCGGGCCATTGGCCACGCCGGCCTCATGACCAGCATATATGACACAATGACTGTCGTCACTGCTGACCATTCTCACATGTTCAACTTCGGAGGCTACACTCCAAGGGGGAACACAATTTTTGGTGAGCAGTGGATGATTTTGCAACAATGTATTGTACATTGTATGTGGCTACACTCAGTCATCAGTCACTTGGATGTCGTGGATGTTGTAATTAATGGTTTGTGATGGAGGTGGTTCATTATTTTCCTCTCTGTCTACAGGACTGGCTCCCATGTTGAGTGATGTGGACCAGAAGCCCTTCACTGCCATCTTATATGGGAACGGACCAGGGTTCAAAGTAGTCAATGGTCTGAGAGAGAACGTCTCCACCCTTGACTATGGTAAGTGAAATTTTATCATCAATGAAGTATTGTCATTTTGATAGTCACCTGTCATAGAGAACATCACTTGGTCTTTGGCATGCCAGAAAATCATCCATCTGATCTCTTTCTCCTTCCCTTTCCCTACCTCCACCCCTTCCCTTCCTTCTCTCTCTCCAGAGGAAAATAACTACAAGGCCCAGTCTGCAGTGCCGCTGAGTATGGAGACTCATGGAGGAGAGGATGTGGCTGTGTTTGCTAAGGGCCCTATGGCTCACCTGCTGCACGGTGTACACGAGCAGAACTACATTCCCCATGTCATGGCTTATGCTGCCTGCATTGGCCAGAACAGAGACCACTGCATGTCATCCAGTAGAGCCTCTAGTCTCAGCGCTGCTCTGCCCAGCCTGACAGCTCTCCTCACACTCATCCGCCTCCTCTGCTGACCTTTCACCCCAATCCCCCTCCTGCACTACCCCAACCCTCCTCTTAGTATACATGTATTACTCCCACACCTTTTTTATAATGTGGATATAATGCGGATTGGATTCTTCCTCTATTGTTGATTTTTTTTTATCATTCTGTACAGTTTAATGACTTTGGGACCAATGTAAGGGCATTTAAAAAGTGGAACCGACAGCGTTTTAACTACTTTGCAGCTATGGAACCGACAGACAATCATAATATCAGTCAACAATATCAAATTCCCAGTTAATCCTACAAAATCAACTTTATAAGAGATTTTAAAAATAGGTTCTATTTGACTCAACATTCCATGACGTACATTAAGGCATTGTTGGCAGAATAGATGGATGTAGTTCAAAGCATGATTAATATAATTCACCAATACATTTGGTGTAAATACATTATGTTGTAAATCACAACTGGCCTCCATTCGGGATGCACTGTTTCATTTTCAATGACTCAATATGTTGGACAAAAACTGACGAATGTAACTAAGGCAGGGAATGTCAATACAATCAAACTAGCAAGGGCAATGATCACAAGTCAGACATAATGTGGCTAATATGCTAGCGTATCTATTTATGTAGCTAGCTAAAAACACAGAGCCTAGCGTTAGCTAGATAGCTAGCTAGCTGCTAGGAGGACGTCATGAGTGAGTGAGGACGTTGGTGAGGACATTCACCGACTTTTCCCCCTCATATCATTTTTTTGGTGGCTACACAGCTAGAGATGCACGTGTCATTTGGTTAGCTAGAAATACATGTGAATCGCTTTGATTGGTAGCTATGCTGAATGCCTGTTATCCAGTTAGCATTTCTCTTGTGTTCGCAAATTCACTCTGGCTAGCCATCTACTCCGATTTCAGAGTGCTCCGAGTGTGCCAGAGCGCTGAATAACTGATCAATTTACGAACACGCAAGACCTGCTGAATATGACCGGTGTCAGTAACCGTAGGCAAAAAAAGTTATAGTTATTCACGAATGCTCTATATAACATGTAAACAGCCTAACCAGCTCTGCTCGGCGAGTAAAATTGTCAGTGAGGTGTTCTCTCATTTGTGTCTGGTAGTAGCTAGCTAGCAAGCTTATCAACTTTGGCCAGTTAGCTTGGGTGCTTGGTTGGGACAACGCATGCATTGGTAGGCAAGCTGTAGAAGGATGAGCAGGCTATTCCCAATCATTTATCAGTGCAATTTTGATGGCCAACAAGATAAAATATTTTAGAGGGTTGTTGTTGCTGTGCATATAGGGAAAGACACCCTACCTTTTTATGGTTGTTTGATCAATAGGACTGTAAAGTTCCCAAATGTAAGTGGACTCCTGTGGTATTTAGCTACATTTTTGCAGAAATCCATTCAAGTGTATTTTGTGGCTTTTGCAGAATGCGTTCTATCTAAAGTTGCGCTGTTGCAACTGCCTGTAAACACACAGTCCAGTTCAAAGTGAATGATGGCAGGCCCTTGTGGCAAATGGCTTGTTTGCATATAGGCCTACTGTACTTCTGATTGGCTATGGCGCACCGGTCTGCATAGACTCCGGTTCTGGATGAGACATGTTTTTATTAGGGTTTTATTTACTGCAGTGTTTATTATTTGTCCAAACACACGGCTGCTTCCCCACTCTATATTGCTACACTATTTTCACAAATACCTTAGTATATGTAATTCTCAAACATTCTAAGAATTTATGAAAACATGAAAATGGCCGTATCTAAGTCCTCACTTGTCATAAATTGTATAAAATAAGTTATTCTTCCTGTGGGTGCATATGGACATATTTTAATAAGATTTCATGTTGCTAAAATGCTGTCAGAATATTAGTAATGTTCAATCAGATTCAGTGTTAGGGAAAATAAGAGGATATCACTTTATTTCTATTGTAACATATAGGATAGGTTGTGTTATTTTACTTTGGTATTGATCACTATTCAGGTAACACCAAAACTATGTGAAGAATTCTGTCATATCAGTTGGTTTAAGAGAAGGGTATATCTCTGAATTTATATCAATCATTGTATGGGGTAAATAACCTCCCAGTATTAATGACAAAGCAATGTTGCTGCCCACCTATATATTTGTTGTCTGTCAATTCCATGACTGGATCAGGCAACTTTTCAAAGAAGCCAGTTCTTTTCCTAAATTAGAAACCTAATGTAACGTTCCCCTAGTTTTGAATAGGAATATATTAAAACAGTATATACAAACAGTAAACAGAATTTACTTCATAAGCTCCCATCAGATTCCCTAAACAATCGAGTAAATGTTACAATAAGGAAAGTAGATGCTATTTTGTATGTATGGTACAAACAAACAAACCAAAACAATTAATTCCATGTCCTTTGTACATACTTCCCGAAAGCACTGAATGAAAAGTCAACCCTTGTCAGAATTTCATAGAAATAAGTTAGCCAATAAAGGAAGTCCTGTTGGTTTCTGGAAATGTTGTGTTTACATTATTGGTGTGTTGACTGTAAATGGTAGATAATGTGTCAGTTTGCCAGGAATTGATTTTGGTTGCACTTTCAATAAGCATTATGGGTATGTTGTGTCTTTGGCATCATTAAACTGAAGACTTATTTATCAAATAACTCTGTAATTATTATTATGCGATTAAACTGATTAATCATGTAACTGTAATTAACTAGGAAGTCGGGGCACCAAGGAAAATATTCAGATTACAAAGATATAATTTTCCAAAAATAACTCCAGATATTTTCATATCTGTTCAATTCGTCTTCTTAATTAATGAATTATTTACTTTACCTCACGTTAGTCTCATTCTAAACGTCGTAAATTGTTGGTTATCTGCACGAACCTAGTCTTCACTATGAGTCATCCACACATCAATATTCTTAAATCATTTATTTATTACTAACTAAGTAATTCACAGAAATGCATAAACAAACAAACAAAGTAAATATGGTTACAAGAAATTATAGGAGAATGTGCCCTAGTGGGCTAAACCGGTATCGTGGCTTGGTGGACAAAAGGGGAAGTGGGGGTCAACTGAGATGAGACACTACAAAGTTGATAATTATAACAATTGAAATACTAATCCTTTGCACATGAACGCTCACTCATTCGGGAACAATTGCAATCAATATATATATCTACGCTCAGTGTGTCGTCTTGATCGCTGTTGAAAAGTTAGTTTCTGTTGGAGAGTTTCCGTTCTCTCTCTCTCTCTCTCTCTCTCTCTCTCTCTCTCTCTCTCTCTCTCTCTCTCTCTCTCTCTCTGTCTGTCTGTCTGTCTGTCTGTCTGTCTGTCTGTCTGTCTGTCTGTCTGTCTGTCTTGGTTAGAGGGGATAGTTCAGAGTGACATTCATTCATGGATGTTTCGGCGTTCAATGATACCGAATTCCTAGCTGCAGAATAGTAATTAATATCAAAGACTTGTTCTTATTCTGTCGGTATCGATAGTGTAAGAGTTTAACCACGTGCTATGGTTAAAAGATTCAGCAATGGTCTGCAACCTTTGTCCTCCCGTGATTGAGAGAAACATGGTCTAGTGATAATTTCTCAAAGTTGGGTTTTATTCGGAATTGCAGAAAAGGGCCTGTCCCAGGATGCCTGACCCTAACTGGTCTCATGGGCGGTCCTCTGATTTAGTTCAACTCAAAAGGGAATTCGAGTTTCCTTCATTAAACAGTCCAAAATCACATTACACAACTTTACAAACAGTATCATACTCACTCATTCATCTTATACAACAATTAGATGTAAACCTAATATCTGAGTCTATTATATAAACAGCGTTATGGTAATGTGGCCGCACCGTCTCCCATGAGCTTCCCCAAGTTGTAACAAACGGACCAGTTCATAGCTGGATTCTTCACCGATCTTTTATACCTTCTCCGGAACGTAAATGTTGTTCGGACCTCAAGTTTTGTGAGGTGGAAGAAATTCCTTTGTTCTCTATGAAACTTCACTCTATCTGTATACTGTGTGGCCATGAGGCAGGGTCTTCCCTAGGAATGTACGACCTCACTGACCACAGCAGCCTAGTTGTAGGGGGCAGGGAGAGGCAGGGAGACGGGGATGGGGTTTGCTGTACCCAAAGAGGGCAACGTCATGACAGGTACCATTTGGGATGGAATATATATTGGAACAGATGTGTCACCTCATTGAGGAATGTTTAATGCTACACAAATTAATTGGTTCCATTTTTCATATTGGAATTATTCAATACCTTGTCAAAAGGTATATTTGAACTATAAAAAAAATACCAAATAGTTGGTAGTGGGTTGAAAGAAGAAACAGAAAATGTAGAATAGCTGGAATGTTATGTTTAAACAAACCCATTCTCAGCATTTGATATATGTGGTTTGTGTGGAATGTGAATAGCACTTAGGTACTCACGGCTGGAGCATGAACATGGAGGATAAGCTAAGATGGTTATGAAATATAGTCCACACACGCTGGGGCATTCTTGATATTGGTGCTGCACATTTTGCCTGCTTGGACTCTGGACTCTGGGGGGTCTGTGTCTGGTGTCTTCCCCTTACAAACCAATCAAATTTGATTGGTCACATACACATGGTTAGCAGGTGTTAATGTGAGTGTGGCGAAATGCTTGTGCTTCTAGTTCCGACAGTGCAGTAATATCTAACAAGTAATCTAACAAATTCACAACGACTACCTAATACACACCAATGTAAAGGGATGAATATGTACGTACAATATATGTACATATAAATATATGGATGAGTGATGGCCGTACGGCATAGGCAAGATGCAGTAGATGGTATAGAATACAGTATATACATATGAGATGAGTAATGTAGCATATGTAGACATTATTAAAGTGACATTATTTAAAGTGACTAGTGATACCTTTATTAACTGACGCTAGGGGTCAGATTTCTTTGTATTTTTTAAATAACGTTTTCAAGGTAAACAGACTATTTCTCAGGTCCAGATCGTAGAATATGCATATCATTTACAGATTAGGATAGAAAACACAAAATATTGTCTGTGAGTATTACAAAACTGATTCTGCAGGCGAAAACCTGAGGAAATCTAACCCGGAAGTGATTTTTTTATTTTTAAATCTGTGTTTCCTGGCCCGTCTTTCTTCCATTTAAAGGGGTATCAACCAGATTCCTTTTCCAATGGCTTCCTCAGGCTGTGACCAGGCTTTAGACATAGTTTCAGGCTTTTATTTTGAAAAATGAGCGAGATTTTTCAAAACTAGTCAGGTGTCCTCTGATTAGTTCCTGCGCGCGAGAGGGTAGCTCTCCATTTTCTTTTTCTCTCTTATTGAATAGGTTACGGTCCGGTTGAAATATTATCGATTATGTTTGTTAAAAACAACCTGAGGATTGATTATAAAAAACATTTGACATGTTTCTACGACCATTACGGATACTTTTTGGAATTTTCGTCGAACGGAACGAGGCTTTGGTTTTCTGAACATAACGCGCAACCCAAATGGCGTTTTTTTGTTATAAAAGTAATATTTATCCAACAAAAAGAACATTTGTTGTGTAACTGGGAGTCCCGTGAGTGCAAACATCCGAAGATTAATTAATTAATCAATTAATAAGCGATTAATTGTATTGCTTTTCTGACTTTCGTGACCAAGCTAACCAAGCTAATATAAGGCTAACTGTTCTAGCAATGATTGATACACTCACAAAAGCTTAGATTGCTTTCGCTGCAAAGCATATTTTCAAAATCTGACACGATAGGTGGATTAACAACAAGCTACGCTGTGTTTTGGTATATTTCACTTGTGATTGCATGATTATAAATATTTTTAGTAATATTTTTGAATCTGATACGTTTGGGAATTTTCTTCTGCCTTTCAGGACTGGAACGAGGCTGTAGTTTTCTGAACATAACGCGCAACCCAAATAGCGTTTTTTTGTTATAAAAGTAATATTTATCGAACAAAAAGAACATTTATTGTGTAACTGGGAGTCTCGTGAGTGCAAACATCCGAAGGTTATCGAAGGTAAGCGATTCATTTTATTGCTTTTCTGACTTTTGTGACCATGCTAATTTGGGGCTAGCTGTTCTAGCATTGATTGATACACTCTCAAAAGCTTGGATTTCTTTCGTTGTAAAGCATATTTTCAAAATTTGACACGATAGGTGGATTAACAACAAGCTAAGCTGTGTTTTGGTATATTTTACTTGTGATTGCATGATTATAAATATTTTTAGTAATATTTTGCGCCCTGCATTTCAGCGGTTGTTTAGGAAAATGATCCCGTAAAAGGGATCCGTAGCGCAGAGAAGTTAAATCTATTTATAAAATGTATTTAAGTGGCAAGAGATTTGAGTCTGTATGTAGACATCAGCCACTCTATGTTAGTCATGGCTGTTTAACAGTCTGATGGCTGTGAGATAGAAGCTGTTTTTCTGTCTCTCTGTCCCAGCTTTGATGCACCTGTACTGACCTCGCCTTCTGGATGATAGCAGGGTGAACAGCAGTGGCTCAGGTGGTTGTTGTCCTTGATTATCTTTTTGGCTTTCCTGTGACATCGGATGCTGTAGGTGTCCTGGAGGGCAGGTAGTTTTCCCCCAGTGATGCGTTGTGCAGACCTTGCGGTTGTGGGCGGAGCAGTTGCCATACCAGGCGGTGATACAGCCCGACAGGATGCTCTCGATTGTGCATCTGTAAACGTTTGTGCGTGTTTTAGGTGACAAGCCATATTTCTTCAGCCTCCTGAGTTTGAAGAGGCGCTGTTGCACCTTCCTCACCACGCTGTCTGTGTGGGTGGACCATTTCAGTTGGTCTGTGATGTGTACGCCGTAGAACTTAAAACTTTCCACATTCTCCACTACTGTCCCGTCGATGTGGATGGGGGGCTCCCTCTGCTGTTTCCTGAAGTCCACGATCATCTCCTTTGTTTTGTTGACATTGAGTGAGAGGTTATTTTCCTGACACCACACTCCGAGGGCCCTCACTTCCTCCCTTGTAGGCTTTCTCGTAGTTGTTGGTAATCAAGCCTTCTCACTGCAGGAGAGGCTGTACTCTGATCATCTCATCTTCCACCAGCCAAGATAAGACAGCAATCTATCTGATGATATTTCTGTAATCTTATCTTATCTTTTGTTTGAATAATTGGGGGAATTTAACAGTTTTAAGATTTAAAAACACACTTTTAACTACCTCCCCTACTTAGTAATTTGCTTTTTTAAAGTACAGTAATAGAAAGTTTAGAATATATGGTTTCTTCTGTAATGCACATACGTAACTACTTTGCCTTGAGGCCAGGTTCACCAACTGTTTTCATTTCCTTCTCCATCTCAAACAAGGTTAATCATGAACCAACTAGGCTGATAGTAGAGTTGTTGGTTTTCTTTACATACTTTATACTGTACCTCCCCACCCATCACAGCACCAGTACTGTCTTCCCAACAGGAGAGGATCACTTTTCTCAGTTAGCACCAAAGGAGACCACAGCAATCCTGCAATCACAGTCCTTGGATTAATCCGGAATGTGAAATGTGGGTTTTGTATTCTCGAGAATGCATTCCAGAATTGTGATTGGATTCCTATTGTTTCCCTGACCACAACTCGATCTGGTAATAAGCATGTGATCTATCATCCAATCAGAAAGTTCCCCTCCCTGCTACTCCCTCTAAAATATCTGTTTCAACACCTCTTCTGGAAATCACTATTTTATTTGCTTTTTGTAAAGTCATTGGCATGGTACAAATATTATATTAGTTGTGGATTGTTCACCAGATGTTACATTTTATATTTTAATCATTTATCAGACACTCTTATGCAGAGCGACTTACGGTAGTGAGTTCATACATATTCATACCTTTTTCGTACTGGGTCCCCCATGGGAATCGAACACACAACCCTGGCGTTGCAAGCGCCATGGTCTACCAACTGAGGATGTGAAATGTGGGTTTTTGGATTCTCAAGAATACTTAGTGAGTCACTTTTGAGTTGTGGATTGTTTAAGCTCAGCCCTAATTTATGTGCTCTGTCACCTGGAGCTGAATGGCAAATGGTCCAGGGACACAAGGAAAGCACAAAGGACAATTCCCAAGGACTAGTCAGCCCTCCCACCTCTGAGGCGAAAAACTATCTCTGTTACAGTATCCAGAGGACTGACTATTGAATATGTGATACAATAACAGTGTCCATGTTTGGTATCTATCTGAAACTTGTTCACTGAAGATAACTCTGATGCTATCTATATGGAGGTATTATTTCTTTGCTAACTTGTATCTGTACAGGGTGAACTCTGAATTGCTCTATGCAAAGTGTTTTCTTGTCTTCTCAGGAATTCTTCTCTTATTTATGTTGGCTTCATCCCCCACACAAACCTTTTGATGCTGTGACACCCAGTGGAGATTGGGCCTTGGTGGTTAGGTTACACTGTAAACTGGTTATCGTTTGATTGGTCAATGGTCGTTGGTTTTGGTTGTGAAGGTTACACTTTCAGATGTTATAAATGGAATTACATGTCTTTTTCAAGAATACAAAACAATACATTTTATACTGACTTCCCACGCACACACATTCACACAACCATACGCACACACATACACACAAACATACGCACACACTGTCCTGCTACGCACACACTGTCTCACTACCCAGCCGACAGAGATTAGGGAGACCTTGTCCTTGAGACGTACTCCCCGTTCTCTCCCAAATCTCTAGTCAGGTCGGCACCGAGCTCAGACAGTCTGTGTTTATAATACCATACAGACATATTGTTTTACCCTAATTCTGACTAGGACTACACATTTATTGGTTATGATTTTATACATTCTAATCAATTCCATACAATTATATGTTTCAGGGCGGAATATTCTAATCATTCAATTAACAGATAATTCTCAACTAACACTAGGATAATGCTTTAATGTCAGTATTGCCAAAGTGTTATGCCTTGTGTGGTAATTCATTCATTTTACAATGTAATTAAATATCTGCTTTTGATATAGACAATTCTCAGAACAATTCTTGCTAGTCAACGTCAACTCATTTCCTAATGTTTCCTTGTATATTGTTATTTATCCTATGGAGTCAGATTTTTTATTTAATGGGCTAATTCGTATTAAGTCGTATTACGAGTCACCTGTGAGTTTTACCGTATATTATATACAGTACCAGTCAAAAGTTTGGACACACCTACTCATTCCAGGGTTTGTCTTTATTTTTTTTACTATTTTCTACATTGTAGAATAATAGTGAAGACATCAACACTATAAAATAACACATATGGAATCATGTAGTAAGCGAGTGTTAAACAAATCAAAATATATTTTATATTTGAGACTCTTCAAAGTAGCCACCCTTTGCCTTGATGACAGCTTTGTGCACCCTTGGCATTCTCTCAACCAGCTTCACAAGGTAGTCAAATGGAATGCATTTCAATAAACAGGTGTTCCTTGTTAAAAGTTAATTTGTGGAATTTCTTTCCTTCTTAATGCATTTGAGCCAATCAGTTGTGTTGTGACAAGGTAGGGGTGGTATACAGAAGATAGCCCTATTTGGGCTAAGACAAAGTCAAGTAAGCAAAGAGAAATGGCAGTCCATCAGTACTTTAAGACATGAAGGTCAGTCAATCCGGAAAATGTCAAGAACTTTGAACTTTTCTTCAAGTACAGTTGCAAAAACCATCAAGCGTTATGATGAAACTGGCTCTCATGAGGATCGCCACAGGAAAGGAAGACCCATAGTTACCTCTTCTGCAGAGGATAGGTTCATTCGAGTTAACTGCACCTCAGATTGCAGCCCAAATAAATGCTTCACATAGTTCAAGTAACAGACACATCTCAACATCAACTGTTCAGAGGAGACTGCGTGAATCAGGCCTTCATGGTCAAATTGCTCCAAAGAAACCACTACTAAAAGACACCAATAAGAATAAGAGACTTGCTTGGGCCAAGAAACACAAGCAATGAACATTAGACCAGTGGAAATCTGTCCTTTGGTATAATGATTCAAAATGTGAGATTTTTGCTTCCAATCGCCATGTCTTTGTGAAATGCAGAGTAGGTGAACAGATGATCTGCGCATGTGTAGTTCCCACCCTGAAACATGGAGTAGGAGGTGTGATGGTGTGGGGGTGCTTTTCTGGTGACACTGTCTGTGATTTATTTATATTTCAAGGCACACTTAACTAGCATGGCTACCACAGCCTTCTGCAGTGATACTCCATCTGATTTGTGCTATCATTTGTTTTTCACAGGACAATGACCAAAAACACACTTCCAGTCTGTGTAAGTGCTATTTGACTAAGAAGGAGAGTGATGGAGTGCTGCATCAGATGACCTGGCCTCCACAATCACCCGACCTCAACCCAATTGAGATGGTTTGGGATGAGTTGGACCGCAGAGTGAAGGAAAAGCAGCTAACAAGTGTTCAGCTTATGTGAGAACTCATTCAAGACTGTTGGAAAAGCATTCCAGGTGAAGCTGGTTGAGAGAATGCCAATAGTGTGCAAAGCTACCATCAAGGCAAAGGGTGGCTAATATATTTTGATTTGTTTAGCACTTTTTTGGTTACTACATGATTCCATATGTGTTATTTCATAGTTTTGATGTCTCACTATTATTCTACAATGTAGAAAATAGTACAACTTAATTAAAACCCTTGAATGAGTAGGTGTGTCCACACTTTTGACTGGTCCTGTACATATGAAATATCACCCCACTACAATTGTTCCCAAGATGTTCTCATGTCCTGCATGTAAAATGTGGGTTTTGGATTCTCAATAAATCTTTTTTATACACCTCTCCTGGAAATCAGAACTGTATTTGCTCTTTGGAAAGTCGTTGATGGTTAACATCTTATATAAGTTATCACTATTGAGTTGTGGATTGTTCACTAGAACAGTTGTTCACCAGTGGATTGTTCACTCCCAATCGTAAAGACAAGTAATTGTAAAATGTAACAGCCCCTGACCCTGCTTCACATCTCCAAGTCTGCCTTCTAGACATAAGCATGCCACACCCGATCAACTCCCTCTCACCCAGTTCAGTTTTAGCATGGTCTTTGAGAGTCCAGTTTTAGTATGGTCTTTGAGAGTTCAGTTTTATCATGTTTGAGATTTCAGTTTTAGTTAGGTGTTTGGGAGATGGAATAGTACACAGAGATACACCGGGTGAATAAGTGAAAGCCAGCCATTCACTAGGCAGCTACAGTAATCTAATAATTGCTGTTTATTATATCACAAAGCCATATTACTAAAGGGAATTGAACAAGTTCACATTGTTTATTTGAATGTAGGCCCTTTCGACCTCTGTCGGGATTGACAACTCATGTTTCTTATGAATAGGAAAGCTAATCCCTCTCCAGCCCTCTCTCTGTGTTGGTTTTTAATGAGTGTGGAAATACCGGAAAGCCCTGCCCCTCCTGTGCATAATTATTTCCATTTGGTTTCTTTTAATTCTCCTCCCTACAGCCTCCCTATTATGATAATTATTATAATTATGATAAATAAAGGCCTAAAATGCCCTGTGATGTTAGGAAACTGGAGCATCCAATTTTTTGAAGTCAAGAATGAAACCAAAACTTAGGTCACATTTAGAGAGAGGAAATGCGCAATCGGAGGAGGTAAAGCACATACTCAGCAAACCTACGTGGTTAATTACAAACACACTTTACACAATAAATAAAAAATGCAACTGCAGGGAAAAAATCGAATTAACTGTAACAAATATATGTATTTAGACGTGAGAGGTTGAAATGGGTTATTGTTTTTTTTTTTTTTTTAAACTAATGAAACACACTCAAAATAGTGAATAATCAGTGTTCTGAGTTTAAGGTCAATTCTGTCCCCAGTCCTAAGTCTTGCTGCCTCAGAGCATTCTCTTCAATAACATTGTAATCCACTGTCATTAATGTTTATTATATCTCAGCAAGATTAATATAGTAAAAGAAAACTGAAACAGAAATTCAAAATAAAATCTGAAAAACTTTCGTAAACAAAAATAACACAACTTTACTGAAAACTATTCTCTAAATATAGAGACCTGTTCCAAACGGACCCGAGGAAAACTAGATCCATTCTGTATAGACCTGGGTAGATCCAGACCCGGTCCGCGTGAGGGAAGTAGCAGAAAAGTAATTTTCTAAGCTACTTTATTAACCAGAGCTAATAAAGCGTGTGAGGCGGGAGAGAGGTACCACTCTAGCAGGTGGGGGAAGGGACGTATTGTGAGCTGGTGACATGGGGTGCAAGGAGGAGGGAGGGAGAGAGAGCAACCAACCAAGTCTACTCACGCTAAAGTAGACTAATAGCTGCCATGCCTAGGTTATTTATCATTAAATATGATTACGTTGTACCTGTCTTGGACTGCATCAAACCGGGAGAAGCTAGTTAATTAAACTAGCTAACGTTAGCTAGCTAGGCTAATTGAGGCTGCAGTGCATGGGCTTTCTCATCATACAGTTACAAATAACAACAACTCTATTCAGAATATTAAGTAGCAGCCTACTTACCTGTTGGCTCTTGGTCGTTATAGTCTATCCTTCTCCTTTAACTTTTCATTCCGTCCTTCTAATTCCATCTTCCATTGATTAGTTATCTCCTAACTTTTGCCACACATGGAGCGAGGCTCTATGACTGTAGCCTATTGCCACTTTGATGACTTATGATTGGCCAACAACAAGCTACATGCGCAGGAGAGAGAGAGAGGTCCTGAGCAGATGAGCTCCTGTCACGGATTCCTCCGGAACTTTCATTACGCACACCTGTCCCCTATTCCCACTGATTAGTACTTTTATAAGTGTGCTCTTTGGTTTCCATTGGGCTGTCGATTATTGTTACAATGTCCGCTAGTGCGTGTGAGTACCTGCGCTGTGTGTTTTGGGCTTTCGTTCCCTTGTGGATTGAGCAGATGATTACGGGTCTCGTCCCGTGTGATAATCATTGTGCGTGTGTGTTATTTATTCAAGGTACTCCTCGCTCTTTTGTTTGGGTTTCAACCTTGTGTTTTTGTTACGTGTTTGTTTGGTCTTCGTTCCCTTTGCCTTTTACACGGCACGCCGTAATTTTGGCTTAATAAAAAACCCTATTACGCATTCCTGCCGTCTGTTCTCCCGATGCTTCATGCCAATGTGACAGCTCCCACATTTTTCAGCATGTTTTTAAAAAAATAGATAGATTTATACATTGCTCAAAAAAATAAAGGGAACACTAAACTAACACATCCTAGATCTGAATGAATTAAATATTCTTATTAAATACTTTTTTCTTTACATAGTTGAATGTGCTGACAACAAAATCACACAAAAATTATCAATGTAAATCAAATTTATCAACCCATGGAGGTCTGGATTTGGAGTCACACTCAAAATTATAGTGGAAAACCACACTACAGGCTGATCCAACTTTGATGTAATGTCCTTAAAACAAGTCAAAATTAGGCTCAGTAGTGTGTGTGGCCTCCACGTGCCTGTATGACCTCCCTACAACGCCTGGGCATGCTCCTGATGAGGTGGCAGATGGTCTCCTCAGGGATCTCCTCCCAGACCTGGACTAAAGCATCCGCCAACTCCTGGACAGTCTGTGGTGCAACGTGGCGTTGGTGGATGGAGCGAGACATGATGTCCCACATGTGCTCAATTGGATTCAGGTCTGGGGAACGGGCGGGCCAGCCCATAGCATCAATGCCTTCCTCTTGCAGGAACTGCTGACATACTCCAGCCACATGAGGTCTAGCATTGTCTTGCATTATGAGGAACCCAGGGCCAACTGCACCAGCATATGGTCTCACAAGGGGTCTGAGAATCTCATCTCGGTACCTAATGGCAGTCAGGCTACCTCTGGCGAGCACATGAAGGGCTGTGCGGCCCCCCAAAGAAATGCCACCCCACACCATGACTGACCCACCGCTAAACCGGTCATGCTGGAGGATGTTGCAGGCAGCAGAACGTTCTCCACGGCGTCTCCAGACTCTGTCACGTCTGTCACATGTGCTTAGTGTGAACCTGCTTTCATCTGTGAAGAGCACAGGGCGCCAGTGGCGAATTTGCCAATCTTGGTGTTCTCTGGCAAATGCCAAACGTCCTGCACGGTGTTGGGCTGTAAGCACAACCCCCACCTGTGGACGTCGGGCCCTCATACCACCCTCATGGAGTCTGTTTATGACCGTTTGAGCAGACACATGCACATTTGTGGCCTGCTGGAGGTCATTTTGCAGGGCTCTGGCAGTGCTCCTTCTGCTCCTCCTTGCACAAAGGCGGAGGTAGCAGTCCTGCTGCTGGGTTGTTGCCCTCCTACGGCCTCCTCCACGTCTCCTGATGTACTGGCCTGTCTCCTTGCAGCGCCTCCATGCTCTGGACACTACGCTGACAGACACAGCAAACCTTCTTGCCACAGCTCGCATTGATGTGCCATCCTGGATGAGCTGCACTACCTGAGCCACTTGTGTGGGTTGTAGACTCCGTCTCATGCTACCACTAGAGTGAAAGCACCACCAGCATTCAAAAGTGACCAAAACATCAGCCAGGAAGCATAGGAACTGAGAAGTGGTCTGTGGTCACCACCTGCAGAACCACTCCTTTATTGGGGGTGTCTTGCTAATTGTCCATAATTTCCACCTTTTGTCTATTCCATTTGCACAACAGCATGTGAAATTTATTGTCAATCAGTGTTGCTTCCTAAGTGGACAGTTTGATTTCACAGAAGTGTGATTGACTTGGAGGTACATTGTGTTGTTTAAGTGTTCCCTTTATTTTTTTGAGCAGTGTAGTTAGAAAAACATAGATTTTTTGGGCAGAGACATATACAGGATGCTACCCTAAACAACATAACCTTCAACCTGATTTTGGACAGTATTACCTGGAATGCTTCCTACGCTCAAGGATTATTATTCCCAAACTATACAGCAAATGCTCTGGGAAACAAACAGAAACCTGAAAACACCATCCAACCTGGAGCTGAGTGAATCTGAAGCAATTGTTTTACTTTCAAAAGCCAATAAGAAAAATACGTTACAATGATATTTTAATTTAAAAGGACTGAATGCTAAAGCTACCAAGCTTGCTAGGACAAAGAGATACAATTTCAATTTGCACTGACGTGTGAAGCAAAAGGTATCGAAGCCTTTGAGTCCAACAAATGGCAGGCTACCCCACCCAAGTCCAGAGGCATTGAAGCCCCCTCCTGCTGTTCAAAGACTGACATTTTCTACAAGAAATTTGCCTCCAGAAATAAAAGCTTCTCCCAAGTGGGTGTGACACCTACTCCCGTTGCCTGCTGCACTGCTGCACTGCTGCTTGGATTCCACCTGGCGATCTGTTCATCGTCTGTTCCACAGGCACTGTTGGGGAGAGTGACTCTGAACTTACAATGGCTAGCCCAGAGTCGTTATTAACATAAATAATCAATAATATTTCAACCGGACGGTAAACTATTCAATACAAGAGAGAAATAAAATGCACTGTCGCACGCATGAACTAATCGAAGGACATCTGGCAGTCCACTGACGCGATGTGATAAATCTCGCTCATTTTTCAGAATAAAAGCTTGAAACTATGTCTAAAGACTGTTCACACCCTGTGGAAGCCATAGGAAAGGAATCTGGTTGATATACCTTTAAATGGAGGAAAGGCAGGCAATGGAACAGGGATTTTTCAAAATAAGAGTCACTTCCTGGTTGGATTTCCTCAGGTTTTCGCCTGCAAAATCAGTTCTGTTATACTCACAGACAATATTTTGACAGTTTTGGAAACTTTAGAGTGTTTTCTATCCTAATCTGCCAATTGTATGCATTTTCTAAAATCTGGGCCTGAGAAATAGGCCGTTTACTTTGGGAACGTTATTTTTCCAAACATAAAAATACTGCCCCTAGTATCAAGAGGTTTAACCGAGTCTCAGTAATGACCAACCCTTCTGGATTGGAGCTGTGAACGCACACTTTCAATTGATCCAGTTTAGGTAATAAGTTTCTAGTGTTAACGTGCAGAAAACCCAGCCTTTTACGAGAGCAGAAATCAGTGAAGCAGATATCAGAGCACAAGTCAAAATTGTGGCTAGCAACAGTAGATGGGCCAGGGTGTACACGCACATTTCCAGATATCATCATATCAATAGTAATACAATCAAGGCACGGCAGAGGACAGGGAGAGCTCTGTAACAATGTGCATCAGATGGCAACAATATCATATTGTACAGCAATTTCATCAGGTAACATGAATACAAAAGCCAGTGAGAGGTGGTTAGAATGGGATGGGAGGCCAAAAGTCTGTGTAACCAATAGAGTCAGAGTCCTGAGCGTGGGAACAAACAGTCTGTCCCACTGTTGGGTAAAGAAAGTTCATAGTCAACAAAGCATGCAGGAGTCATGAGGAAAAGAGCAAAATGCACAAGAAAAAATATATATTTAAGGAAGAGTGTTTTGAATAATGATGTTAACCTTTCTGGTTATAATCTTTTTCGGCAAGACAGATATTCCAAAGGTGGGGGTGTGGCAAACTTTACCAAGGATCACCTTCAGTGCTCGGTTATCTTCACGAAGTCTGTCCCCAAACAATTTGATTTGCTGGTTTTAAGTATTAAACTTTCAAATAGCTCTTTGTTGAATGTTGCTGGGTGCTATCATCCTCCGTCAGCACCGGCCTGTACCCTACCTGCCCTAAGCTCTCTCCTGGCCCTTACACTAAGTCTGAATTTGTCCTGCTAGGTGACCTAAACTGGGACATGCTTAAACCACCTGACCAAGTTCTAAAGCAATGGGACTCCCTAAATCTTTCTCAGATTATTACCAATCTCACAAGGTATGACTCCAAACATCCAGAAAAGGCTACTCTCCTCGATGTTATCCTCACAAATAATCCTGATAGGTATCAGCCTGGTGTTTTCTGTAATGACCTTAGTGATCACTGTTTTACAGCCTATGTTCGTCATGGCTGCTCAGTGAAACAACTTGATCTGATTTGTCATAAACCCTTGCTAAAAAACTCAGCCATGCCTCCTTGCCCTTCCAACATTTTCTCATCTCCCACCCCTTCTAATGCGACCTTCTAATGCGACTTCTAATGCGACTATTTATGACATCTGAATGTGCATCAGATGGCAACAATATCATATTGTACAGCAATTTCATCAGGTAACATGAATACAAAGCCAGTGAGAGGTGGTAATAATGGGATGGGAGGCCAAAAGTCTGTGTAACCAATAGAGCTCTTTCCCCCCTGCCCCGCTACAAAGTTTCTCCCTGCAGGAAGTCACTGAGTCCAAGGTGCTAAAGGAGCTCCTGAAACTTGACTCCAAAAAACCATCTGGGTCAGATGGTTTAGACCTTTTCTTCTTTAAGGTTGCTTCCCCCATCATCTCCGACCTTTTTAACCTGTTTCTCCTTTCTGGGGAGGTTCCCATTGCTTGGAAGGTAGCTATGGTTCGTCCTTCATTTAAAGGGCGAAATCAAGCTGATCCTAACTGTTATAGACCTATTTCTATTTTGCCCTGTTCATCAAATGTGTTGGAAAAACTTGTCAGTAATTAACTGACTGGCTTTCTTGATGTCTATAGTATTCTCTCTGGTATGTAATCTGGTTTCCGCTCAGGTTATGGATGTGTTACTGCAACCTTAAAGGTCCTCAATGATGTCACCATTGCCCTTGATTCTAAGCAATGTTGTGCTGCTATTTTTATTGACTTGGCCAAAGCTTTTGATACAGTAGACCATTCCATTCTTGTGTATTGGAGTAATGGTGTCTCTGAGGGGTCTTTGGCCTAGTTTGCTAACTACCTCTCTCAAAGAGTGCAGTGTATAAAGACAGACAATCTGCTGTCTCAGCCACTGCTTGTCACCAAGGGAGTACCCCAAGGTTCAAGCCTAGGCCACACGCTCTTCTCAATTTACATCAACAACCTAGCTCAGGCAGTAGGAAGCTCTCTCATCCATTTATATGCAGATGATACAGTCTTATACTCAGCTGGCCACTCCCCAGAGTCTGTGTTAAAGCTCTACAACAAAGCTTTCTTAGTGTCCAACAAGCTTTCTCTACCCCTAACCTTGTTCTGAACACCTCCAAAACAAAAGGTCATGTGGTTTGGTAAGAAGAATGCCCCTCTCCCCACAGGTGTGATTAGTACCTCTGAGTGTTTAGAGCTTGAGGTAGTCACTTCATACAAGCACTCGGGAGTATGGCTAGACGGTACACTGTCCTTCTCTCTGCACATATCAAAGCTGCAGGCTAAAGTTAAATCAAGACTTGGTTTCCTCTATTGTAATCGCTCATCTTTCACCCCAGCTGAAAAACTAACCCTGATTCAGATGACCATCCTACCCATGCTAGATTACGGAGACATCACATATAGATCGGCAGATAAGGGTGCTCTCGAGCGGCTAGATGTTCTTTACCATTCGGCCATCAGATTTGCCACCAATGCCCCTTATAGGACACATCACTGCACTCTATACTCCTCTGTAAACTGGTCATCTCTGTATATCCATCGCAAGACCCACTGGTTGATGCTTATTTATAAAACCCTCTTAGGCCTCACTCCCCCCTATCTGAGATATTTACTGCAACCCTCATCCTCCACATACAACACCTGTTCTGCCAGTCACATTCTGTTAAAGTTCCCCAGAACACACACATCCCTGGGTCGCTCGTCTTTTCAGTTCACTGCAGCTAGCAACTGGAATGAGCTGCAACAAACACTCAAACTAGACAGTTTTATCTCAATCTTCTTCATTCAAGGACTCAGTAATGGACACTCTTACTGACAGTTATGGCTGCTTTGCGTGATGTATTGTTGTCTCTACCGTCTTGCCCTTTGTGCTGTTGTCTATGCCCAATAATGTTTGTACCATGTTTTGTGCTGCTACCATGTTGTGTTGCTACCATGATGTGTTGTCACGTGTTGCTGCCTTGCTATGTTGTTGTTTTAGGTCTCTCTTTATGTAGTGTTGTGTTGTCTCTCTTGTCGTGATGTGTGTTTTGTCCTATATTTAGATTTGATTTTTACATTTTTAATCCCAGCCCCCGTCCCAGCAGGAGAACGTGTGCCTTTTGGTAGGCCGTTATTGTAAATAAGAATTTGTTCTTAACTGACTTGCCTAGTTAAATAAAGGTTAAATAATGCTCCACTCTTGTGAAAAGCAAGGTGGCAGCATAAATTATAAAATGTCTCTCTCTCTCTTTCTCTACTGCAGCAGTCGCATTAGGATCTGTACGGGCCCTTTCGGACAAGTCAGTTAAAATTACACATACCCGAGAACCGTGACAATCATATCAGATCCGACCCAGACCAGTGACATTATTTAGAATTCTGGATCTTGGGGATTCGGGTACAGGTGGATCCGTGAAGACCTCTAGTTGCAGCTGTTTTTATTAACCTTATTTGAAGGGGTTAGTCAGTGATACATGTTTAATATTGCATAAACATAACATGTCAAATGTACCATGACTTTGCTTGTTGTTTTTTCCTCTTTCTTTCGGTCAGACAAAGGAAAAGGTAGGCTACTTGATTCTTCTTACATCTACTACTAAAGTTTAAAAAGCATTGGATTAAATTAAAAAAAATTCACCTTTATTTAACCAGGTAGGCCAGTTGAGAACAAGTTCTCATTTACAACTGCGACCTGGCCAAGATAAAGCAAAGCAGTGCGACACAAACAACACAGAGTTACACGTGGGATAAACAAAAGTACAGTCAATAACACAATATAAAAATCTATATACAGTGTGTGCAAATGGAGTAAGGAGGTAAGGCAATAGATAGGCCATAGTAGCGAAGTAATTACAATGTAGCAAATTAACACTGGAGTGATAGATGTGCAGATGATGATGTGCAAGTAGAAATACTGGTGTGCAAAAGAGCAAAAAAGTAAATAAAAACAATATGGGGATGAGGTAGGTAGTTGGATGGCCTATTTACAGATGAGCTGTGTACAGCTGCAGTGATCGGTAAGCTGCTCAGATAGCTGATGCTTAGAGTTAGTGAGTCTCCAACTTCAGCGATTTTTGCAACTCGTTCCAGTCATTGGCAGCAGAGAACAGGAAGGATAGGCGGCCAAAGTAGGTGTTGGCTTTGGGAATGACCAGTGAGATATACCTGCTGGAACGTGTGCTACGGGTGGGTGTTGTTATGGTGACCAGTGTGCTGACATAAGGAGGAGCTTTACCTAGCAAAGACTTATAGATGACCTGGAGCCAGGGGGTCTGGCGACAAATATGTAGCGAGGGCCAGCCGACGAGAGCATACAGGTCGCAGTGGTGGGTGGTATATGGTGCTTTGATGACAAAATGGATGGGACTGTGAAAGACTGCATCCAGTTTGCTGAGTAGAGTGTTGGAGGCTATTTTTTTGTAAATGACATCACCAAAGTCGAGGATCGGTAGGATAGTCAGTTTTATGAGGGTATGTTTGGCAGCGTGAGTGAAGGAAGCTTTGTTGCGAAATTGGAAGCCAATTCTAGATTTGATTTTGGATTGGAGATGCTTAATTTGAGTCTGGAAGGAAAGTTTACAGTCTAGCCAGACACCTAGGTATTTGTAGTTGTCCACATATTCTAAGTCAGAACCATCCAGAGTAGTGATGCTAGTCGGGCGGGTGGGCGGGTGCGGGCAGCGATTGGTTGAAGAGTATGCACTTAGTTTTACTAACGTTTAAGAGCAGTTGGAGGCCACGGAAGGAGTGTTGTATGGCATTGAAGCTCGTTTGGAGGTTTGTTAACACAGTGTCCAAAGAAGGGCCAGATGTATACAGAATGGTGTCGTCTGCGTAGAGGTGGATCAAGGAATCACCCGCAGCAAGAGCGACATCATTGATATATACAGAGAAAAGAGTCGGCCCTCTAGATACTGACAGAGGTTCGGACAACAGGCCCTCCGATTTGACACACTGAACTCTATCTGAGAAGTAGTTGGTGAACCAGGCAATGCAGTCATTTGAGAAAGCAATGCTGTTGAGTCTGCCGATAAGAATACGGTGATTGACAGAATCGAAAGCCTTGGCCAGGTCGATGAAGACGGCTGCACAGTACAGTCTTTTATCGATTGCGGTTATGATATCGTTTAGTACCTTGAGCGTGGCTGAGGTGCACCCGTGAGCAGCTCGGAAACCGGATTGCACAGCGGAGAAGGTACGGTGGGATTCGAAATGGTCAGTGATCTGTTTGTTAACTTGGCTTTCGAAGACTTTAGAAAGGCAGGGCAGGATGGATATAGGTCTGTAACAGTTTGGGTCTAGAGTGTCACCCCCTTTGAAGAGGGGGGTGACCGCAGCAGCGTTCCAATCTTTAGGAATCTCTGACGATACGAAAGAGAGGTTGAACAGACTGGTAATAGGGGTTGCAACAATGGCGGTGGATCATTTTAGAAAGAGAGGGTCCAGATTGTCTAGCCCAGCTGATTTGTACGCATCCAGGTTTTGCAGCTCTTACAGGTCATCTGCTATCTGGATTTGGGTGAAGGAGAAGCTGGGGAGGTTTGGGCAAGTAGCTGCGGGGGGTGCGGAGCTGTTGGCCGGGGTTGGGTTGGTGTAAATATGAACAAGAGAGTAAACCTAACCAAACCTACATTCTGGTCATTGAGTTGTATTGTGTCCTCTAGTGACCAAAAGCCTGTATTAACATGGGCAGCGCCATTGAGGACTTTCACCATTTTGATTTAGTCAACTGGGCAGGGCTTCCAACTTCATTAGCTGATCCCTCCTGATGTCCGGTTGGAATGACCTGGTGACTCTTGGAGTTGTGACAGCCAGGTCATCAGGAGGGATACGCCAATTAATTTAACTTGTGAAGAAGAAAATTGACTATTTCAAGATAGCGCTGCCCATGCTCTCGCAGATGCCATCACGACACAGATACAGAGCACAGTAGATGGCAGCATGCACCTGAAATGTTTGTTTGCCGAACCGCCATTATACCATAGAAGAAGAAGACAAGCGCAGTCGCCCAAGAGGTGGCATTTGTTTACCTTGTTTACACCTTGCCATTACAACTCAGCTAGATAACATTAGATTACCTGTGTCTGCTGCTGTATTTAGGCCTATGTTTACTGCCAAGAAACTCTCATCCCTCAACCCTAGGTAATGAATAACCACTATATAAGCAAGGATGGTGACAAGTAACAAACATGCCAACTAAACTCAACTCCACGATTTACGATGGAGTTGAGCGGCGACCAGTGTGTGTGGACTGGAGCTCCGGCGGCACATAAAATATTTTTTTATCATCAAAAACTACAGATTTCAGCTCAACTCCATCGTGAATCGTGGAGTTGAGTTTAGTAGGCTTGTAACAAACCAACTATGGATTTAACATTAGCCTATAATTGTTTTTCTACAATGAAAGAGTGTGTTCAAGCCAATTGGTACAGTAGTTGGCTTTATCTGCCCACATGATCATAATAATAAGGCAAAAAGGAGGCCTAGGCTAGACTAAAGTGCAGGGAATTACTCGTTTTGGTAATGCATTAATTTATTCCGCACAGAGATGGTCCAATGGTCCAAATGTAGATGACTTCTTTACAGCAACAGCAGCCAACAAATTAAGTTAATAAAACACAGGCTAAGATACATTTTATACAGAACAGGTTTTTACCACCATTATTTTAGCTCACTCTGATTATGAAATCCTCTCATGTACCTTCTGGGACAGCTGTTGGTGTACCGGACACAACAAATTAGTGACATTAACTTGATTTTTCGGTCATATAGTGCGACCATAGACGGGTTAGTTGTAACAAAACCGACGTGTGCACAACTATGGGGCAAAACAGACAGGGTTGGCTTAGATTGTTGACAACATGCAAGCTATATTTCATAGCCAATGTTTATTGAAAAAAAAAACACATTTCCACAATGAGCTCTTGTCTCTCAAAAACGTTGTTACAGTTGTTGGTTAGCTAGCTAGCGAGTTTTATCATTTACATGAAATCAGTCAAAATACCTGAAAACAAGACATGGTATCAAGAACAAGATGAAACGAGCTACTTACGCTCCCCCAATGGCAGTTTCTTAGAATTTCTGCTAGCAATCTCGCCATCCATAATCACAACAGCACACTGACGTCTGCCCCATGGAAGCACGCACATCGTTTTAACCCATCCATACAATGCGAAAGTATCACTGTAAATATTGAGTTTCCAAAATGAGCCTTAAAATAACATTTCCTTCCAATAGCAGAATGAGAAGGGCCAGTTCTCTATCATTCTAACCAATATAATTTGAGAAAGGGGTGGGTCTTAATATGACATTCTGATGACCTTTTCTTAGAAAGTTCCACACTTTGTGGTGCAATTAATGTTCAAAAAGTTCTCCTGAGAAAAAAAGTACCTGGCTGTACCTACATGCCTAGGCTACATGTAGGTACAGCCAGGTACACATAGTTATATTGGCCTTACTTAGGTTACAACTGCTACCTGTTTTGGTGTATGCAATTTTCATGGATATAAATAAATAAATGAACTGTTCCTAATGGAGATAGATAACTCATCTAAAGCTATTATTCTAGGGTGAGGGGTGGTTTAGCTAAAATTTAATTGAATTTGTTTATATAATGAATACTCTATTTTCTCAAGTATTAAGGAATTTAAGGATTAAGGAACTTGCATTGTTGACTAGGTATTTCTTTACACTCTTAACATGCAGAGCAATCACTTATAGGCTGGTTTCTCGCCATTGTGTTGGGATACCGACCGCCCAGATAGAGCTGGTGCATATACTTATAAAAGGATTGTGAAGAGCGTCAGGAACAGACACATGAAAACGTGAATGTGCTTTATCAACGGACAGACGTGTTTTTGCTACAGAAGCTTAAGAACCCACAGTAAGTCTATTCCTTTAACTGTTTGCATTAATTAATTCTGTAATATTAGGCAATTTAAATGGTTTATTAATGGCATTGGTTGAAGCTCAATGTGAAATTAAAATCTCCATACCATCATACAGTATTTTAGCCAATATGACACTAATCTTGATTTGCAAATAAACTTGGTTGGAGGTACACAACACACTCCCCACCTCTTGTCATGAGCCGTCCGGCCATTACCGAGGATCACATACCAGAAAACAGGATCTTTAGCAATTTAATTTTCAGAGTATTTTCTGCATCGACCTAGCTCAAATTCTAGATGTCGGATTAAACTTAGACTATAACGTCCATAAAGTGACCAATGGATAAAAAAAATGTCAGATTGACAAAATTTGTAGGTGCAAAAGTTATTTAATGTATAATGTATCACTCTCACATGCTCATGTCTGACCATTAAGAACCAATGATGTGTTACCTTTTTGTAGCATCTGACAACGTTCACATCTTTTCAGCCGAAGCTGAGTTTTAAAACCAGGACAGCAACTCGGTTGCTCAGCAACTCAACAACACAAACAGCTCGCCGCCTGCACCAGCCAGGCAGCAGACAGGCAGCAGCCAGTCATGAAAAGTGGTTGAGGACTAACCTAGGCTACTATAGATAGCTATAGGTTGGCATTCAAAGAGGTGCATGCACACTGCCTTAGCCCAGGGCTAAGCAAGCGTTCACACTTGCACATTCTAAAGTGGGCTAGCACCAACCTTTGCCCAGGAATAGCTGGCACTCTTCCGGAGCAGGGTTAGCACTGACTTTTCAGGGCTAGCCCTGGAAACGTGGTGCCAAAATAGCTAGTGTGAACTGGGGGTCAAGAACACACATATCATTTTCACTGTCCAATCACAAAAGCTGCACTTACACTTTTTTGCTACATTGCTTTTGTCGAATATACCTTGGTCAATGGAAACCTGCCTAGTGACGAGGAAGAAACAGAGATCAACATTAGGAGTGTTTCCATAGACCCAGGTTTATTCGACAAAAGCAATGTCTCTAAAAAAAATCCTTGCAACATGTAATGGAAACAGCAAATATAGGAGGCTTTTTCTAAAGATCGACAATGTTTTTATCCGTGCGACAGAGGTGGATTTTTATTTTGTCAAACTTTCTTTACTGCGACAAATGATAAATGCCCAATAATTTTGAAGTTGATGTCACCGCGTACTTACTCACCTCATTTTCAAATGCTTTAAAACACAGAAGCCAAATGCAGAAACTATGGACACAACCAGAGAGGAAGAGAAAGAGAGAGGCCCAAATCTGTCTCCCTCCAGCAAGTGGCATTTTGTCCCGTTGTTTCGCCCACCAAGCAAGGAGTTTCTGTATGGAGATGGTGTTGATTTTGGTCAACAACAAAAATATATGGATTATTTGCTACATGAGGTTTAATTGATCTAACAGAAATTTCGTAATGCTTAAAGGCCATGTTGCAAGTTTAATTTGCCAATATAAATATAATATACAAACCTTGTAGATAGCAATAAAAAAAGGAAATCCCATGCTAAATAAAACAATTGTGAAGCACGTGCGCTAGTAAGAAATTATCCAGCCTGTGATTTTGCCTGTGACGTTCGTTCAGGTGAAGACTCTGGAACTGTTATCTGGTGAAGATGCCAGTTCTACAAACAAGTGTCTATTACTCCTTGAAGTCCTAAAATAAAACTAAAATTATCTGCTTGAAGGTAAGTGTCTCTTTTATATGTGTACATGCTTTTTATTGGTAAAAGGCATGAACTTGGCATTGCTAGCGGGCTTCTGACTTATTCATCCTCATTTACTAGCAACTGGCAAGCTGTGTCAGGCAGCTTTAGAAACGGGGAAAATTAATAGCTATATTTTCTAAACTCTCCATTTGATTGATAAAGTTGATACAAATGCCATTAGCTAGCTAGCTAGATTGAAACTGCTTGGGGAAAGTTAGCTAACGTTACTTAACTCCCACCATCAGTCTGAGTTCATCACCTTACCTAGCTTAAGTGGACTGTAGCTGTTTCTAGAAAATAACAACAATATTTGCTAGCTATAATACTGACATTTTTTGCCAAACTACTTGATTCACTGGTGACTGAAAAAGTTGGCAAGAAAAATACCCCTCACTGCAAATACGTTGTTGTTTTGGTATAATTTGGCTTAAATGATTGGGTTTGTGCACATTTACATGAGTGTTTCATTAGTTAACTAACCTACTGATTGACTGGCTAATTCTTATTCATGTTTTTAGTGTTGTTGCATTTCAGATGAAGAGGGAGATTATTCACTAGAAAGCAGCATGCAGACAGACCAGGGCCCGTATTCACAAAGCATCTCAGAGTAGGAGTACTGATTTTAGGATAAGTTTTGCATTTTATATCACATTGAATGATTACATTGACAAGTGGGAGCTGGTCCTAGATCACTATTCCTACTCTGAAAACACTTTGTGAATAAGGGCTCGGGAAGAAAGTTGTTGGCCAATACCTTGCACAGCAGTCTGTCACCACAGGACCCTAAATGTATTACAGTCAATACTTATGAACTGAACATTTGTATGTGAATTTCCATGTCAATGACACTAATAAAAGGATTGATTTGTTCCTCGACATGTGCAGTGAACATGGCTTTGGTGATGAAAGGTACAACATTTGTCATCTCCCTATCAGGACTGCATCCTGACACACATCTCAAGCTTCCTGACTGAATACTGGGGTCTTCAGTGGTTCCAGGAGCAAGGGCCTTACCTGGGAGTACAGCAACAGTCTCTCTGTCTCGCAGCCATTCTGTCAACATGTATTGTATGTAACCACTCAAATTCATAAAAACTGCTACGGACGCAAGCACCGACTTACAGTATATTCACTTTGTCCCATTCTTTAATCTTGTCTGGGATATATATTTTATTTGAGACACATGTATGATATACATTAATAAAAATGCATTCACTTTGGACATAAGACTTGCATTTATTTTAGACATTTTAAATCATAAGCTCTAAGTGTATTTTCTGTATGTTTAAGTTATCACAGAAGTTAGTAAAAAATGTGAAGACCAACATAACACACAAGCTATGAAAAAGTTAGTTTTGTAATCTTACAAAAAAAAAAGTTCTTTATAAAACAACTATTGCATTTGGTCATCCCCAAAATATGGCCATTGAAAGTCTACGGCTAGGGGTGACAAGTAGGCAGGTTTGTTGATGTCCATCTCTAGAGTTCCATTTCCTAGTAGACTCACATAGAAGAAAGGTGGATGGACACATGATAGTTTTGATTAAAGTCTGGGAGACTTTTACAGGGAGGAGAGAGCATGAGTTGGACTGAGTACAGTAAATCCAATCCAACCATTGGCCCTGGATAAAATGCTAGCATCACACAAGCAGACAGCCATAGTGAATGAGGTTTACATAGTGCATCAAGTATGAGTGGAGTTTACATCGCTGTGCCCTGGAGAGATCGCAGGTAGTTTGGCAGAAGGGTCTGAAAGCCCTTCGACCAGTCTGTCTCTGTAGCACCTGGAGAGAGATGGATAGAGGTAGTGAGTGTGCTTGAAAGAGAGAGCACTCACCCTTGACCTACCACTGGCCCCGGTCCTCCTGCCTAACTAACCCTCTTATCACAGTCTCTCTGACAGGGAGTTACTCCAGGAATAGAATGTATTATGGTGCATAGATAGGGCTTATACACTTCTTATATGAATGTAGTATTAGCTCTTGAAATGGTATAATGCAATGTAAAGGAAAAAATTACATCACAACTTCCTGGCACGGAGTGCTCCATGTTCCTGCTGATAGCAAGCCTCAACCTGGATGCATGATTGAAAATATAATGGCACCGGAGGGGATGGCTGCCGTTTTACGGGCTCCTAACCAACTATGCTATTTTGTGTTTTTTTTTCTCGCATTGTTTGTAACTTATTTTCTACATAATTCTTCTGCCACCATCGCCTATGACCGAAAAGAGGTTCTGGATATCAGAACAGCGATTACTCACCTTGAACTGGACCAAGATTTTTTCTTTAATGAATCCGACGGGAAATGCAAATCAATTTATAACATTTTTGACATGCGTTTTTCTGGATATTTTTGTTGTTATTCTATCTCTCACTGTTCAAATAAACCTACCATTAAAATTATAGACTGATCATTTCTTTGTCAGTGGGCAAACGGACAAAATCAGCAGGGGATCAAATACTTTTTTCCCTCACTGTATACCTGTGGATGTATTTCAAGGCCTACCTTCAAACTCAGTGCCTCTTTGCTTGACATCATGGGCAAATCAAAAGAAATCAGCCAATACCTCAGAAAAAAATTGTAGACCTCCACAAGTCTGGTTCATCCTTGGGAACAATTTCCAAATGCCTGAAGGTACCACGTTCATTTGTACAAACAATAGTACGCAAGTATAAACACCATGGGACCACACAACCGCCATACCGCTCAGGAAGGAGATGCGTTCTGTCTCCTACAGATGAACGTACTTTGGTGCGAAAAGTGCAAATCAATCCCAGAACAACAGCAAAGGACCTTGTGAAGATAATGATGGAAACAGGTACAAAAGTATTTTTATCCACAGTATATAGATTGACATGACCTATGAGTCCTATATTGACATGACCATAAAGGCCGCTCAGCAAGGAAGAAGCCACTGCTCCAAAACCGCCATAAAAAAGCCAGACTATGGTTTGCAATTGCACATGGGGACAAAGATGATACTTTTTGGAGAAATGGTCTCTGGTGTGATAAAACAGAAATGGAACTGTTTGGCCATAATGGCCATCATTATGTTTGGAGGAAAAAGGGGGAGGCTTGCAAGCCTAAGAACACCATCCCAACCGTGAAGCACTGGGGTGGCAGCATCATGTTGTGATGGTGCTTTGCTGCAGGAGGGACTAGTGCACTTCACAAAATAGATGGCATCATGAGGGAGGAAAATGATGTGCATATATTGAAGCAACATCTCAAGACATCAGTCAGGAAGTAAAAGCTTGTTCGCAAATGGGTCTTCCAAATGGACAATGACCCCAAGCATACTTCCAAAGTTGTGGAAAAATGGCTTAAGGACAACAAAGTCAAGGTATTGGAGTGGCCATCACAAAGCCCTGACCTCAATCCCATAGAAAATGTGTGTGCAGAATTGAAAAAGCGTGTGTGAGCAAGGAGGCCTACAAACCTGACTCAGTTACACCAGCTCTGTTAGGAGGAATGGGCCAAAATTCACCTAACTTATTGTGGGAAGCTTGTGGGTAGGCTACCCAAAATGTTTGACCCAAGTTAAACAATTTAAAGGCAATTCTACCAAATACTAATTGAGTGTATGGGAACTTGTGACGCACTGGGAATGTGATGAAAGAAATAAAAGCTGAAATAAATAATTCTCTACTATTATTCTGACATTTCACATTCTTAAAATAAAGTGGTGATCCTAACTGACATAATACAGGGAATTTTTACGAGGATTAAATGTCAGGAATTATGAAAAACGGAGTTTAAATGTATTTGGCTAAGGTATATGTAAACTTCCGACTTCAACTGTACGTCTGGTAAGATTAGGGGTGGGGGTGTGTGTCTTTTTGACAAGAACAGCTGGTGCTCAATGTCTAATATTAAGATCTCAAGGTATTGCTCACCTGAGGTAGAGTACCTCATGATAAACTCTAGACCACACTATCTACTGTTAGGTTCTTATTTTTCAGAGTAAATAACTCACGGACACTAGAGAAGCTTAACCAAGTGCATTTCTTCCCATAGGGTCGACACAGCTGTATTCAGACAACAAAACATTTCTCACCATCACAGTTATGTACATCCTACTGAATACACTCCTCCTTCTCTCCAATCCTTACATTTTATGGCTCTACAGGAAGATAATAAAGAGGGTAACAGGATACCAAACCTTTGTTACTCCCATAAGAGAATCTGTCCTCACCTCCTGACCTCAACCCCTCCTTCATCTAATCCACAGATGTCCATCTGTCTCCCCTGTTTCACACGTTGCTCTCCTCTCGTCCACCCAACACATTGCGACGCCATCTGTCTTTCTTCAGAGAACCATTAACTTCTGACATAAAACCCTGTCTCTTTCACTTCCTATCATTCATTTAATATCTCAATGATCAAAGTTTTGCCGATTCCAACAGTCCTTCCTCTTGCTCAATAGCGTCCTAATATTCAATTTACATAAACTTGGAAATGACTTAAATGGATAAACAATAATAAAACATGAATAATAAAAAAAACGAACAAATTATTATAAAACATGAATTAAACAAACAAACAAATTAACAAACAATGAATAAACATTCACCGCAAGGTTTACACATTCAGAGACTTATGGCCTCTGTACTTCTGTACTGCCTCTGACTTATGGCCTCTGATCACACAATTTTATTTCCATCTATCATCACACAACAAAATGCCATTCCAGCTGAATCTGCTGTCTCGTTCTATTGCAGATGGAGCAGCTTTAAGTTTATCCACTTTCCCCTTCTGGTTCCTAAGAGAGTAATAGCACAAGACTTGGAAAGCAACAAAAAGACAGCATCAATACCGTGTTAAGATATTCCCAATTATACATGAATGACAACTCAAAGTTTGTTAACATGACAATTCCCACTCTCTTAGCCTGACTATGCCTTCAGGATACTTTTCTGCTGAGTTTGGCAAAAAGGGAAGCGCTATAAGGCTTCCTCATGCTTTCACCCAGTCTTCCCCGTCAGACTACAGGATCCAAGAGGTGTTCAAGCCATGTCATTCTCACTTTGCTCCCCATCATCTACCTCCATAGCAACCCGATATATACGTGCGGTAGCCTTAATCAATTTTACCTCATGTTGAGGTAACTCAACACTGTGTATTCGTTTTAACATCAATGCCCTCAGCACATGATATCCCAACAATATCACCAAAGTAACCCCTGCTATTACTAACACTGCTCCTTACGCATATCTCACAATACCCCTCATTTGCTCTTTAGTCCAGTTCCATGCTGTCACTATAGCCTCCTGCGCTACTACTACAGCTCCTTCTGTTACTGTCCCTACAGCGACTGCTGTGAGAATAGCTATTGCTCTGAATCCGTCTCCTGCTCTCCTATTATCTTCATGGTTTACTGATATGTCTAGGACTGAGCCTTTCAGATACCCCCTACCTGCTTCCCAGTGGATCCCTTGGTCCCTAGCCACCAACATCTCCAAGGACCTCCTGTGTTCTGCTACAGTTGGTACCTGCGGATAATACATCCCTGTGCTCAAGCTAGGTACACATCTCTCATCCCAAGGCCGATCTACCCCCCACCCGTTTGTAAACACCCTTGTTACAATGTAGACTTTGGGCCGCAATGGTTGATAAGCAGCCACCTTCTGACACTTTCCGTTTACTGTGGTTCGGACCCAATCGACTGGGAGGTATGTCAAGTGTTTACTACCTGTCAGAAATGGGGGAGAGATCATATTGTGTTCCAAGATGGCGTAGCAGTGCAGACGTGTTTTCTTCGTCCTCTCGTGTACTTTGTATTTTTCAACCTTTTTGTACATATTTCCAATATCTATTCCATTTTAAATAAATTATACCTTCCGGTAACCTGCCTCACCCAATGTGTTACGGAACCGCTATTATTTTTTATTTTTTAGACCTTATAGCCAGAACCACCTAGCCATCAGGAGCTAACCAGCTAATTAGCTACAAGCTAATTATTTGGTCATTGTTAGCCACTGCTAGTGGCCTTTACCTTCTGCACAGATACCAGCCCTTTTTTTTAGCCTGGATAATACTCGCCAGCCTACCAGTATCGGACTGTTTCAACAACAACAACAATGCCGGATTCCTGCTGTAAACCCTGGACCATTACTCCTGATCTTTACAGCTAGCTAGCTGGCACCGAGTGACCCAGTACCGAAGCTATCCCTGAGCCAGGCCAGGCCTACCTCCCGGCCTACTCAGTTGTTCACCCGGACTCCACCCAAACACTGCTAGAATCCACTACTCCACCGGATCCTTGCCGTAAGCTCTGGACCTTGACACCGGATCACCGCTGCTACCGAGTGGCTATAGTGGCTAACGCCCTGCCTCGA
This sequence comes from Salvelinus fontinalis, assembly GCF_029448725.1. Lineage (NCBI taxonomy): Eukaryota > Metazoa > Chordata > Actinopteri > Salmoniformes > Salmonidae > Salvelinus > Salvelinus fontinalis. The sequence continues at coordinate 45,345,940 of NC_074667.1, read as the reverse complement.
AGCTAGCACCAGTCAGCCGTGAGCCAGGCACATCTCCCGACTAGCAAACTAAACTACTACAACTACAATACCTCTTTCACCATCTGGCTTGGATCCTTTGTCTACCACGACTGGTCTGCCGATGAATACTCCATCCGCTGTGCCTTCAACCGGCCTCCGTCGGACGTCGGAGCAGCTACTAACTTTAAACGCAGTGTCGCCCGGTTGCTAGCGTAGTAGCGACTACTCCGCGGCTTCCCTGTTCCATCTATTGCTGTCCCCAGGACCCTATGATCACTTGGCTACATTGCTGATGCCTGCTGGACTGTCTATTAAACATTCTGTTTATTTTTGTTTATCTGTCATTGTTTAGGTTAGTTATCGTTGTTTTAGTTTACAATGGAGCCCCTTGTTCCACTCATCATACCTCTGATACCTCCTTTGTCCCACCTCCCACACATGCGGTGACCTCACCCATTATAACCAGATTGTCCAGAGATGCAACCTCTCTTATCATCACTCAGTGCCTGGGCTTACCTCTGCTGTACCCGCACCCCACCATACCCCTGTCTGCACATTATGCCCTGAATCTATTCTACCACGCCCAGAAATCTGCTCCTTTTATTCTTTGTCCCCAGTGCTCTAGACGACCAGTTTTGATAGCCTTTAGCCTTACCTTCATCCTACTCCTCCTCTGTTCCTCGGGTGATGTGGAGGTAAACCCAGGCCCTGCGTGTCCCCAGGCACCCTCATTTGTTGACTTCTATGATCGAAAAAGCCTTGGTTCCATGCATGTTAACATCAGAAGCCTCCTCCCTAAGTTTGTTTTACTCACTGCTTTAGCACACTCCGCCAACCCTGATGTCCTTGCCATGTCTGAATCCTGGCTTAGGAAGGCCACCAAAAATTCGGAGATTTCCATACCCAACTACAACATTTTCCGTCAAGATAGAACTGCCAAAGGGGGATGAGTTGCAATCTACTGCAGAGATAGCCTGCACAGTTCTGTCATACTTTCCAGGTCTATACCCAAACAGTTCGAACTTCTAATTTAAAAAATTAATCTCTCCAGAAATAAGTCTCTCACTGTTGCCGCCTGTTATCGACCCCACCCCCCCCACTCCCAGCTGTGCCCCCCTCCGCTCCCAGCTATGCCCTTGATCGCCCCCCATCTAGCTTCAGAGTTCGTTCTGTTAGGTGACCTAAACTGGGATATGCTCAACACCCCGGCAGTCCTACAATCTAAGCTAGATGCCCTCAATCTCACACAAATAATCAAGGAACCCACCAGGTACAACCCTAAATCTGTAAACATGGGCACCCTCATAGACATTATCCTGACCAACTTGCCCTCCAAATACATCTCTGCTGTTTTCAATCAGGATCTCAGCGATCACTGCCTCATTGTCTGTATCCACTATGGGTCCAGGGTCAAACGACCACCGCTCATCAATGTCAAACGCTCCCTTAAATACTTCTGCGAGCAGGCCTTTCTAATCAACCTGACCTCATCCCGTCAGTCGAGGATGCCTGGTCATTCTTTAAAAGTAATTTCCTCACCATCTTAGACAAGCATGCCCCTTTCAAAAATGCAAAACTAAGAACAGATATAGCCCTTGGTTCACTCCAGACCTGACTGCCCTTGACCAGCACAAAAACATCCTGTGGCGGACTGCAATAGCATCGAATAGTCCTCGTGATATGCAACTGTTCAGGGAAGTCAGGAACCAAAACACGCAGTCAGTCAGGAAAGCAAAGGCTAGCTTTTTCAAGCAGAAATTTGCACCCTGTAGCTCTAACTCCAAAAAGTTTTGGATCACTGTAAAGTCCATGGAGAACAAGAGCACCTCCTCCCAGCTGGCCATTGCACTGAGGCTAGGTAACACGGTCACCACCGAAAAAATCCATGATAATCGAAAATTTCAATAAGCATTTCTCTAACGGCTGGCCATGCCTTCCTCCTGGCTACTCCTACCCCGGCCAACAGCTCCGCCCCCCCGCAGCTACTCGCCCGAGCCTCCCCAGCTTCTCCTTCACCCAATTCCAGATAGCAGATGTTCTGAAAGAGCTGCAAAACCTGGACCGGTACAAATCAGCTGGGCTAGACAATCTGGACCCTCTCTTTCTAAAACTATCCGCCGCCATTGTTGCAACCCCTATTACCAGCCTGTTCAACCTCTATTTCGTATTGTCTGAGATCCCTAAAGATTGGAAAGCTGCCACGGTTATCCCCCTCTTCAAAGGGGGTGACACTCTAGACCCAAACTGTTACAGACCTATATCCATCCTGCCCTGCCTTTCTAAAGTCTTCGAAAGCCAAGTTAACAAACAGATCACTGACCATTTCGAATCCCACCGTACCTTCTCCGCTGTGCAATCCGGTTTCCGAGCCGGTCACGGGTGCACCTCAGCCACGCTCAAGGTACTAAACGATATCATAGCCGCCATCGATAAAAGACAGTACTGTGCAGCCGTCTTCATCGACCTGGTCAAGGCTTTCGACTCTGTCAATCACCGTATTCTTATCGGCAGACTCAATAGCCTTGGTTTCTCTAATGACTGTCTCGCCTGGTTCACCAACTACTTGCAGACAGAGTTCAGTGTGTCAAATCGGAGGGCCTGTTGTCCGGACCTCTGGCAGTCTCTATGGGGGTACCACAGGGTTCAATTCTCGGGCCGACTCTTTTCTCTGTATATATCAATGATGTCGCTCTTGCTGCGGGTGATTCCCTGATCCACCTCTACACAGACGACACCATTCTGTATACTTCTGGCCCTTTTTTGGACACTGTGCTAACTAACCTCTAAACGAGCTTCAATGCCATACAACTCTCCTTCCGTGGCCTCCAACTGCTCTTAAATGCTAGTAAAACCAAATGCATGCTTTTCAACCGTTCGCTGCCCGCACCCGCCCGCCCGACTAGCATCACCATCCTGGACGGTTCTGACCTAGAATATGTGGACAACTATAAATACCTAGGTGTCTGGCTAGACTGTAAACTCTCCTTCCATACTCATATTAAATATCTCCAATCCAAAATCTAATCTAGAATCGGCCTTCTATTTCGCAACAAAGCCTCCTTCACTCACTCCGCCAAACTTACCCTAGTAAAACTGACTATCCTACCGATCCTCGACTTCGGCGATGTCATCTACAAAATAGCTTCCAATACTCTACTCAGCAAACTAGATGCAGTCTATCACAGTGCCATCCGTTTTGTTACCAAATCACCTTATACCACCCACTCCTGCGACTTGTATGCTCTAGTCGGCTAGCCCTCGCTACATATTCGTCGCCAGACTCACTGGCTCCAGGTCATCTATAAGTCTATGCTAGGTAAAGCTCCGCCATATCTCAGTTCACTGGTCATGATAACAACACCCACCCGTAGCACACGGTCCAGCAGGTATATCTCACTGATCATCCCCAAAGCCAACACCTCATTTGGCCGCCTTTCCTTCCGGTTCTCTGTTGCCAGCGACTGGAACGAATTACAAAAATCACTGAAGCTGGAGACTTATATTTCCCTCACCAACTTTAAACATCAGCTATCTGAGCAGCTAACCGATCGCTGCAGCTGTACATAGTCCATCTGTAAATAGCCCACCCAATTTACCTACCTCATCCCCATACTGTTTTTATTTACTTTTCTGCTCTTTTGCACACAAGTATCTCTACTTGCACATCATCATCTGCTCATTTATCCCTCCAGTGTTAATCTGCTAAATTGTCATTCTTCGCTATTTATTGCCTACCTCCTCATGCCTTTTGCACACACTGTATATAGACTTTCTTTTTTTCTACTGTGTCATTGACTTGTTTATTGAGTTATTGGCTTGTTTATTGTTTATTCCATGTTATTCCATGTGTAACTCTGTGTTGTTGTCTGTGTCACACTGCTTTGCTTTATCTTGGCCAGGTCACAGTTGTAAATGATAACTTGTTCTCAATTAGCCTACCTGGTTAAATAAAGGTGCAATAAATAAAATTAAAATTGAATTAGTGGCGTAGGAAGAGTATCCAACTGTACAAAACTCTGAGTCACATGTGATGCTATTATCACAGCAAACTTTCCTTCTGGCGATGTGGCCTCCTGAATACAGGGATCGGTTGTTATTCTTTCAAGTGTTATGCCTTCTGTGACAAACTCATTACTGAAAGTTGACAACAGTGTCTGAAATGACAACACTATCTCTGCTACTTTCACCATTATCTGGGTATGTGTAACGTTCAATTCCTCTTCATAATAGTCCCTATATTGTACGCAACTAGCCGTCCTCCCTTTCCTACGAGCTATTTCCTGTACCAATATACATAGAGGAGTGGTGTTGTTCCCCAGAGACTCTAGTACCCACTTCCTTAACTTACTACCCACACAAACTTCTGCCCCAGTCATATTAAATTCTGCTCTCCCAATTCCCTGTAACGTTAATGCCTTGTTTTTTGGGACCCCATAGAATGCACTGATATAGGTCCTGCCAGAATCTGCAACTAAGGACTGACCCTTGACCCCTCCATCATACCATCTACATTGATGGATGTCTGTCTCTGTCACTAGTTCAGGCCCTAAATGAGTTTGTAAGTATGCTTTCATCTGCTCATATGCATCTTCTTCCCCCTGTCGCTTGACAGTAAGAATAGTTTGCTTCCCATATTCTCCCCTTAGGACGTTGTCCAGAGTATAATTACCCCAACAAGCCTTCTTTCCCCAGGTTCGTGGTCTACTGGTGTCCAAAACATTCCCTGACCACTTCACTCCCTTAGTTGCTGTACTAAAGGGCATTACTGGTGAATAAAACCTCCTTTTACGAGATAGCACTTCCCCCACACTATCCTTTGCTGCTCCATCATCAGCAATGGTTGTGTCCACGCTATCAACCTTCTGAAATGTTTTAAGTTCGGGCAACATTAATCTGAAATTTATCGACTGAGCTTCAGCTGATTTTGAACCCTGACACATGACGTATATTTGTGGCAACAGAGAAAATCTAGATTCGTTCTGTAAACTCTCAGTATTACTACGTTCCTTCCACACTCCTGTCTGTAATAAAACCACACCTTGTTTAGAACATCCTTCGTCCTATGTGCTAGTTCTGTTATCAAGTGGCTCCATCCGTATCACCATACCATCATGATTAGTGACCTGTCTAGTAGTCGTAGCGTTAGTATCGACTTTACCCCAATGCATTCTCGCGTCTTCATATTTGGCAACCCATTCTATGTTAATAGTCAATCTATCATCTTTACATGGTTCATTAACCATCAGAGCAACCAACACTAAAATGGTGACAGTTAAAATCGCTCCCAGACCCACCCCAACTGCTTGTCTACAGTGGACTCTACTCTTTCTCTCTCGCTTTAGCTCCGCTTCAGCTATCATGGCGACTTCTAGCTCACCCATTATGCTGTGGGATCTCGCTTCACGTGAGAAGTGTGAACCCACCGAGGAGAGGCTGTGATCTTTACTGTTGCGGTTGCGGTAAGTAGTACGGTGTGTGGTCCTGACCAACGCTGTCCCAACACCCTCGCCTGGTGGATCTTGATGTACACTCGATCTCCAGGAGTCAGCCCGCGCTCTCGGTTATCTCCTGGCGCCTGTTCCTCGTGTGCAGCTTTCACCTGGGAATATACACACTGCAACGCATGGGTCATTTTCTGACAATATGACAACATAGATTCTCCCATTATTGCCAAATCACTCATTTGTGACATGTGAATAACAGCCCCTGGAGCCCTCATCGGTCTGCCAGTCACCACTTCGTGTGGCGTGAGTCCAGTAGTGGCGTTAGTTGACGCCCTCATTGACATCAGTACCTCGAGTACATTTGTAACCCAGTCTTTCCCTTCGGTACCTAAAGTCTTGGCCAATTTCTCCTTAATCGAATGATTCTGACGCTCCGTAATCCCTGCCGCTTGTGGCCTATATGGACAACGAAAAGCATGGGAGATTCCCAAAGCCTTACATACCGCTTGTAGCACTTTAGAAGTGAAATGCGTTCCTTGATCGGAATCTAATGCCCCAAATAAGCCCCTTCTCGATATCACTTCCCTTAACGAAGTTTGTGCCACAAAGTTCGCTGATGCTGTGGAAGTTGCAAATACTTCTGTCCATCTTGAAAATCTGTCCACCACCACCAATACATGGGTCTTCCCCCTGCTTTGAGGGAGTGGCCCTATAAAGTCAATCTGCAATGATGTGAATGGTCCTTCCGGCAAGGGTTGCTGTCGGGCAGGAGTAGGCATTGTTGGTGCAATATTATGTTGGGCACATATCCCACATCTTTTAACCCAGTCCCGAAATGTTCCTAACACACCCTTTCCCCACCACGTCTTCTTGAACTGGGAGTACATGTTCACAGCCGATTGATGAGTTGGTCCATGATACATTTCAGAAAGAGTAACATGTATCCCACTTGGCGCCAATGGCCCTCCAGTGGTAGGGTTATACCATAACCCTTCAATGTCTACTTGGCACCCCTGCTCTAACCACTCCCACATTTCTTTCTTGTTAGTTTGCTGCTGTAAATCTTTTAGACTCACAATCCCAGCCTTCTTATTCACAATATTTACAAGTGGTTCTCTAACACTTTCTCTCACCAAGGCAGCCGCCTTAGCCATTTCGTCTGCTCTACGATTACCTATGGCGATTTTATCTGTGCGACTAGTATGAGCTTCACATTTCAACACTGCTAATTTACTGGGTAACTGACATGCTTCTAATAATGCCTCTTCCTCCAGTCCATTTTTTATTGGTGTTCCTGTCGCTGTTAACATGACTCTTTGTGACCACAATGTACCATGAACTACTCCAAATGTATACCAATAATCTGTGTATATTGTTACTTTCTCCCCTTCCGACGACCTACAAGCCTCGGCTAGTGCACGTAACTCCTCACCCTGGGCTGACACCGAGGCCGACATTGGGTCAGCCTTTACTATTCCCCTGTCATTACACACAGCGTACCCCGTTACTCTCTTCCCTTCTGTGGTCATGTAACTAGAGCCATCTGTATACAATACTTTTCCCAATTCTAATGCTGTCTCTTGCAAATCAGGCCTAGGTTTTGGAGTAATCTGATCTGGGTTACATGTATGCGATTCACCTTCCCCAGGCAACGGCGTTAACGACACAGGATTCAAAGCACCAATCATATGAAATTGTAGATTTTCCCCATTTATCGTTAACTCCCATTTTGTCCATCTTGCACTAGTAACATGTTGTGCTTTCGTGCTGTCCACTATGGATGCTACTGCGTGTGGAACATACAAATCTACTTTTTGACCCATTGTAATGGAAGCCGTGTCATGCAACACCATTTCAGTCGCCTGTACCGCCTTAAGGCACAGTGGCATTCCTTTTGCCACCGAGTCTAGCGATTTACTCCAGTACATTACCCGTCTCTCTCAACCCCCATGATGTTGCATAACCACCGCACCACAATGTCGTTCTTGTTCATGAACAAACATTTTAAAAGGTAATTTTAGGTTTGTCAATCCCAATGCTGGCACTTGACACAATTGCTTCTTTAACTCGACAAATGCTTCCTCACACTCGTGATTCCACTCTATCCTCTCATGGGGACCCTTCCCCCCTTTCGTCAACTCTGTAAGTGGCTCAGCAATTTCAGAGAATGACGGAATAAAATGTCTAACAAAGTTGAAAACTCCTAAAGTTTTCCTGAGCATGCGAGGAGTGTTTGGCCGTGCCAAAGAACGCATGGTTTCTACCCAATCCCGGGTAATGTGTTTCGCAACCCCAAATATGTTACTTCTTGCTTTGCTAGTTGTGCTTTCTCATACGATGCCTTATGACCCTGTTCCGCCAAATAGTCTACCAATGCGGTGAGGTCTCGCATATGAGTTTCTTCGTCTTTTGACGCTAATAACAAATCATCCACGCATTGTACCAACACAGAACCTTCAAATGTACACCCTTTTAACAATTGTTTCAATGCAGAATAATACCAAGTGGGACTATTTGTAAATCCCATCGGTACTCTAGCCCACGTAAATTGCTCCCCCTGGCAACAGAACCCGAACCAGTTTTGTGACTCCTCAGCCACCGGCACAGACCAAAATCCGTTTTTCATGTCTAACACACTGTACCATTCTGAGTCTGAGGGAATAGATGCCAATAGGTCTGCCAAATCTGCTACCACTGGTGTGATTTTCACTGCATGTTTGTTTATGCCACGAAAATCCACAGTAATACGCCATTCTAGTCCTTTTTTTACTGGGTATAAAGGGCTGTTGCATCGAGCTGGTCCGCGGATCACTATGCCACGTTCAAGTAATATTGGAAGGTCCTCTGCCACCGATTTCTCAGCCTCTGATTGCTTCATTGGTGGCTGCGGTTCTCCCTCAACCACAAAAGGCTGATTAGCCCACAATCTAATGCGTCTTTTGCCCATAATGGATGGTCCTGAAACAACAATTGCTCTGCTTTTGCCGTTCTTACTGCCAATTTTAATTTGTTACCTTTTAGAATCCATTCCCCCGGCATCTTGCAAAGACTATCCAACCGAAACGGTGATCTCTATGAACCACTATTGATCGAACGGAGGCCATGTACTGCTATCCAAAATGTTCCTGTCCCGCTGCTTTTAAGAGGGTTTGCTGCTGCAGCGGCATTTCCTCCCAAGTCAGCAGGTTCCAGTACCACCCTACAATCCCTTTTCCAATGACCCTCAACACTACACCTAAAACAGGCCTCTGTTGATTTTCTTCCGCTCCGTTTCCCTTTGTCTTATTTGGGCCATTGTAACCACTGTTAGTGACTTTCACTGTGGCAGCATTAACCACTCATACTGCTGTGGAGTAAATGGAATTAGATTCTACTCTCAACGCTGCTTGTACTATTTCATCCCAGTGAGAATGCTGATCCACCAACCCCGCAATAGCCATTTTGATAACAGGTTTCAAACCTGTCATCAAAGCTGATGTACATATTCCCGCATTTTGATCATATCTATCCCCCATCGTCAGGTTAGTACGCAACGCATCATCCATCCAATCCACATAATCGCGTACTCCCTCTTTCACACCCTGAGTACAGTTTCTAATTTTACTAGCATCTGGTTGGAACAACACATTCCCAACCGTAGTTAAGAATCCTTACATTTCATCATTGGCTGTCGCTGGGTCACACACTTTTCGTCCTGAGGACCAAGCCGATGTTCTATACCCCTGTGCGAGTGTTGGCAACATGGCTCTTGGCAACAGCAAGTGTACAGTATGATCGTAATCACCAGCATGCATGGAACCCAAAAATTATACAGTGTCTACTCAAGAAACTGATAAATTCCTGTCCCTCTCTTACTGGATCTGGTGCTTCTTTCATAATACTACGCATTTCGCTCACGCTCAATGGCTGATGGTGATGCTGTATTTGTATCCGTACTTGGGGCTGCGCGTCATCTGGAATAGGGTTGTTCTCCCCTGGTACTATTTGTCCCGGAAAATATGTAACCGGGTTGCGTGTGTTCGTACCGGTCTCACCTCTCTATGATTACCTGGATCATGCTGATCAACTATCCAGTCCGGGACCATTATGTGCGGACTCGTAATGTGACTGTACCCCGCCTCTCGCAACCCATATCATGTTTAATTTGGTTTTGCCTATCCTCAAGATCTTTCTCTAACTCTTGATTTAGGTTTGGACTTTTCTCTAGCTCATTAGCCAATTCCTGTTTCTGTTCATCTAATCTATGTGCATGCCCTTCGGATGTTCCTAGTTCTTTTATTTGTCGCCTCATTCTTGTCTACTGCCTGGTCCATTTTACCTAGCAGATCTTTCTTTTTCTATTTTTCTATTTTTATCCGCTGCTGATAAAAAGCTGTGATTAGGATGCCTGCGTATTGTGGTTTGGACCGTTCTCTGATCTCAGTGTTCCACAGTACGATTGCATCCATACACTCTTGACTGTTTTTAAACTTTCCATCTACTGGAAAATGTGTACCAATTTTGTCAAATTTCGCTCATTTTCCCCACCATTTATTTGGTTCTTGGTTTTGATCATACACTTTTTTTTGTGCCTCTAAGGCTACGGTAACATTTTCCTTTTCTATTCCTCCCTCCCCGGGAGTTTCCTGTTTAGAAGCCATTTCTGTTTTCCTGTCTCAGCGTCACCCCCCATCAGCATTAATTGATAACAGTCTAGCCTATTAATAATTTGGACACTTTTGTACCTTTATTAGTGCTTGTTTATGCTATAATTTATCGATTCACATCCCGATAATCTTGAACCAACTGCTCTCTTTTTGATATCGTCTAATATTGGCCACACATTCATACACTCACACATCTCGCTGCCTCACGGCCCCCTGCGGCGGGGACTTCCTTCTCTTTTACAATTCTCGCAAGGGAATTCCCCCACTAGGGACCTATCCTTTACGGAACCTACCCTCCCTTGTATTGTCACTCCTGGCTCTCGCAGAGAAAAACCTCCACTTGGGACCTATCCTTTATGGAACCTACCCTTCACTTATTTAGCCTGGCGCTATGGATCTCGCAGAGAATCACCCCCACTCGGGACCTATCCTTATGGAACCTACCCTACACCATATTTTTATGGTCCGTATTCTATAATTATTCAGCCTACGATTCTCATCTCCCCAAGATGTCAACATGAGTGGTAACAGGTGTAGGAACTTGCCTACCTTATTTGCTGTGCCGGCTCCTGTTTCACTGATCTGGACTCGTTGGTTTGATTCAAATTCGTGGTGAATCCTGCTGACAACGCCAACTGTTAAAGGACTCTGAGGCCATGAGAAACAAGATTCTCTGGTCTGATGAAACCAAGATTGAACTCTTTGGCTGAATGCCAAGCATCATGTCTGGAGGAAACACTGTAGGGCTTGTGGACAGCTATACAGACCTGTTCAATGGAATCGGAAAGCTGAAATACACTACATGACCAAAAGTACACCTGCTCGTCGAACGTCTCATTCCAAAATCATGGGCATTAACACAGAGTTGGTCCCCCCTTTGCTGCTAGGACAGCCTCAACTCTTCTGGGAAGGCTTTCCACTAGATGTTGAAACATTGCTGTGGGGACTTGCTTCCATTCTGCCACAAGAGCATTAGTGATGTTGGGCAATTAGGCCTGGCTTGGAATCGGCGTTCCAATTCATCCCAAAGGTGTTCAATGTGGTTTAGGGCAGGACTTTGTGCAGGCCAGTCAAGTTCTTCTATACCAATCTCAATGGACCTCGCTTTGTGCACAGGGGCATTGTCATGCTGAAACAGGAAAGGGCCTTCCTCAACCTTTTGCCACAAAGTTGGAAGCACAGAATTGTTTAGAATGTAATTTCCCTTCACTGGAATTAAATTAAGGGGCCTAGCCTGAACCATGAAAAACAGCCCCAGACCATTGTTCATTCTCCACCAAACACTACAGTTGGCACTATGCATTCGGTGTCACACCCTGACTATAGAGAGCCCTGGTATTCTCTATAGGGGTTTAGGTCAAGGTGTGACTAGGGGGGTGTTCTAGAATGTGTACTTCTATGTTGGTGGTTTTGTATGGTTCCCAATTAGAGGCAGCTGTAAATTGTTGCCTCTAAATGGGGATCATATTTAGGAAGCCCTTTCTCCTACCTGCTTTGTGGGATATTGTTTGTGTTAGTGTGTTTGTGCACTCCGTCTTCACGTTCTTTGTAAGTTTTGTGGTTTTGTTTCTAGTTTCACTTTGTATTAAAAAGATGTGGAACTCAATGCACGCTGCGCCTTGGTCCGCTCATTTTGAAGTTCGTGACATTCGGGCAGGTAGCGTTCTCCAGGCAACCGCCAAACCCAGATTTGTCTGTCAGACGAAAGGTTTGGAAGGAAGTTTTGTGTCAACACAAACTCTTCAGCAAGAACTGCAGCTTTCTCAAGAGTGAGATCCTTGTGCTCATAAATGTAGGTAGCAACCCTGTCATGAAGGCAATTCTTGAACTGCTCGAGAAGTATGAGTGTCTTTAAATCCTCAAGGTCCTTGATCTTTTGAGAACCACACCACCGATCTCTCTTGTTCTCTTGTGAACTCAACATGGCTTTGTTATTCTCTACGGGCATAAACAAATATAACACAAAAACATACATTGAAATTAATCTAATTCATTCAATATATAGCCCAGCCGTAAACTCAACAACAGCATATTGTATACTAATGTTGGAGGACTTGTGGTGTCTGTTTGTATAGCATAAAGTAACAGGGCTCATTCGCGCACAGTTTCAAGAATTTGTGAAATACCATTTTCTTTGAAGCACATAATGGTTATGTAGAGCATGTGCAACAATCATTTTGAAACCTCTTGTTAAGGCTGTTAAATCTCTCTGTGATTTGGCCCACAATCCCATTAAAACGACCTTGACCACAGCACAGGGGAGGGACAGGGGTGGGACAGGGGAGGGATAGGGGTGGGAATTTGAGGAAAAAGGGAGGGACAGGGGTGGGGGTGTAATAATAGATGAAGTCTGGCTGCTCAGGGCCCATGGGGCCGTGTTAGGACTACACTACAACAAAACCACTACTTCTTTTCACTGTGAATGTCTAAGTTGAAACCTACCTACTTTCCACATCCTTTGCTGCACTTTAAATCAAACTCATCGTCAACTTTCATATACACTGATTTCTCCTTATTTTACAGACTCTCTCTAGTTTGGGACGTGGTATGTGGTAACACTACAGCGATAGAGCGAAAGCAACATGAAGGTGACAATCCTGCTCATCTGCTCCTGCCTGGTCTGGGGAGGCCTGGGGAAGCCACAGTTTCCTGGTAATACACACACCTGTCAATAAATGTAATGTCTCTTAACAGCATCCAGCTGTTTGACTGAAATCCACCAGGAAGAGCTTAGAGGGGACACATACTAACACAGATCTATTTCGTTCTCTCTTCTCGCTGAAGTGTGCACTTGTTCACTCCCGTTCATATATTTGAAAGGAAAGGGACAGGTTTAGGAAATGTAGTGGAATGATCCTTTAGCACATGCTGAAACCAATCCAATGCTCCTATAATCCTTGAGGAGGAGTGAATGAGTGCACACTTCAGGAAGAAGGGTAGAAATTAAATTGGACTTTGATTTATTGTAGATGTGACACATGCAGAAGTCTTCAACTGCTCTTATTTAATGAAGTGTCACTTATCTGTTTTTAAGGCATCCTGTTTAGAATAACACGGCTTGTTAGAGTTATAACTGTCAGTCTATTGACCCCACTGAACATAATTCACACTGCATTACCAATACGATGGCTAGTGAACCTCCATTTTCTCTGTTCTCTCTACAAAATGACCAGAATCATTTAGCTCCTGAAATATTATGTACAAATAAGGAGAGGTTCACAAAATGGATTCCAGATGTGTAATATTTGTCCCTAAACAGTTATAATATTAGGTTCCTTCTTATCGTAACATCATTAATGTATGTACTAGTGTATAATAGGCAACGTGATTTCAGAAATAAGATGCTTACGTGCTGGAGATGTCCAAGGTCATATGGTTGGCAGTGGCCGACCCTACAGAACATGTCATTGTGAATACAGTACATGTGTATGTGCTTATGGTCATCCTGTTGGTCCCTGATATTATCGTCCATACTTGTTCATATTATTTGTCATGCTGAGACTTAAAACCAGTATAGAAATAAGTTACTCACAAAGGAACTTTGACATTGTCTGGCAGTAAAACATTAATTAGGAAGGTTATATTTAGGTTATGAAATATAAGTAAATAAGGAAGTGATATTTGGAAATAATGGACAACGCATCTTTTCTGTGTTAATCAAGTTTTTGTCCATCAAAGAATGCTTCCCTGGATAAACCTCCCACTTGTCCCAGTACTTTCGCAGGTGTTACAGATCACTTCTGCTGGCCTCTTTCCCTCCTCATTTAAAACTAAAACTCTACCTCCGTGTTGCAGACCAAGAGAAAGATTCCCTGTTCTGGAACACATGGGCCCAGCGTACTTTGAAGAATGCCCTCACACTTCAGAAGCTCAATCAAAACACTGCAAAGAACCTCATCCTCTTCCTTGGTGATGGTAAGCCATGACTACAGGAGTCTTTTTCATTCCATGAGTATGTGCCATACTGTATGATGAAGTGAAGTCTTAACTCTATGAGCTTATGTGCAGCATACAGATGTAATATTTTTATACATTTCCAGATTATCTTTCCTAGTGGTTGACTTGTGAAAAGGCAGATCTCAGGTAAAAGCTCTTTTGGCGGGGTTCTTTACCACCAAATGTAGAGTTGTCTGTTCAGTGGTAGAGCAGCTGCTGTGAAAAGTGACCACAGAGCCATGTTAACCAGATAGAAAACCAGAAGGTGTTAATGCATGAGATGGAAACGCTTTCTATCCCTTAAATAGAATCACACCATAACAGACCGAGCACTGCTTTGCTTTTGTTGTGTAGGAATGGGCATTCCCACAGTGACGGCAGCACGAATACTGAAGGGGCAGCTAAGCAGACAGAGCGGGGAAGAGACCCAGCTGGAGATGGACAAGTTCCCCTTTGTTGCGCTTTCCAAGGTCTGACCTGGTCTGTTATCATATAGAAAAGCTATAGAATAGCATGCATTATTGATCTGGAAGTAATGAATGGTTCACCAAGAGCAAGACCAATATACCTGGTCACATACTGTCTATGTCATACGATAATAATGTGTTATTATGTTACATACTTGGCAAGAAGCCACACATCATAGAACTGTCTTTATAGTTAAGGGAGCAGCACATTCCACACATGATTGATCATGTAGTAGTCTGTGTCAATAATTGTGTAAGAGTTTAGAATGTAAAAGAAATGACACAATCTGAGCGTTTCAGGGTGATGCTTGGAGGTGTGGATAACACCAACACGGCATGCAGAACAATGTCTCCTACTACAATTCTATATAATTCACACGTTACTGTCCTGTCTCTGCAGACATATAACACCAATGCCCAGGTGGCAGACAGTGCGGGTACGGCCACAGCATTCCTCTGTGGGGTGAAGGCCAACGAGGGCACGGTGGGTGTGAGTGCAGCTGCCGTCCGTTCCCAGTGCAACACCACACAGGGCAACGAGGTCACCTCCATCCTCAGATGGGCCAAGGAAGCCGGTACTGTCTCATTACAACCCATGTTTATTCACAGTATCTTTCCACACCAGATCTACTAAGCCTTATTTGGCCAACCTGAGATAAGCAGTAGAGACACATCATGATAACATTGTAATCGTAGGCATGCATGGATTTCAATGGGGAGTTTATAGCTACGGATGTATTTCCTTAAAGGCAGAGACTCCCTAGCAGGCCCCAATGACTTAGAGACATGGCAGGAATGAAAACAAGTCTTCTGGAGTAGAGGTCAGGGGTCAGAGAGGATCAGGGATCCAATCCTTAGTGACCAGACCAGGCAGGCAGTGAACTTAATACCTGAGCCCTTCACATGCTGTAACACACAGAAATTGATAACTCACATCAGGAACAGGCTTTAACTCGTTAGTTTCTGACCCACTCATCCTCAGTGGAAATATTTGTACAACCATAATTATCTGTCTAACATAGTAAGTACTCTAAACATGATGGGTAAAAAACAAACAAAAAAGACAGAAATGGTCATATTTCTCAAATTAGTGAAAATTGAATTCAAATCAAATCAAACTTTATTTGTCACATGCACCGAATACAACAAGTGTAGACCTTACCGTGAAATGCTTACTTACAAGTCCTTAACCAACAGTGCAGTTCAAGAAGAGTTAAGAAAATATTTACCAAAGAAACTAAAGTAAAAAATAATAAAAAGTAACACAATAACATAACAATAAGGAGGCTATATACAGGGGGTACCGTTACCGAGTCAATGTAAGGGGGTACAGGTTAGAGGGAATTTGTAAATGTAGGTAGGGGTGAAGTGACTATGCATAGATAATAAACAGCGAGTAGCAGCGGTTTGCAAAACAAATGGGGGGGTCAATGTAATAGTCCGGTGGCCATTTTATTTATTGTTCATCTGGCAGACTATTGCACATAATCCAAGCAGCAGGTTCAAAACTGTTTGTGTGTTTGTTACCCAGGCAAGTCAGTGGGAATAGTCACGACAACGCGTGTGAACCATGCCACCCCCAGTGCGGCTTATGCCCACTGTGTTGACAGGGACTGGTACTCCGATGGAGAGATGCCCGCTGAGGCAGTGCGGGCGGGCTGCAAGGATATCGCCATGCAGCTCTTTGAGAACATTCCCAACATCGATGTGAGTCACATCATATAATATGGATCCTGATGTTACAGAAAATATTCCGTAATCATGTTAAAAACAGAGATTTTTTTATTGTTCAGACAGTAATATTGAACAGCTTGCACCTGTAATGTAAAGGCACACAGATAATAATAACAGGAAAATATTCAACCCTACCAGGGATGTCCATAGAGATAATTCAAATGTTTTATTTGATGGATGTCTAGGTGATTATGGGAGGAGGGAGGAAGTACATGTTCCCCAAAAACCAGTCAGATGTGGAGTATCCTGGAGAGAAGAAACACTTCGGTACGCGCATCGATAGAAGGAACTTGGTGGAGGAGTGGAATAACAGAATGAAAAACAAGGTCAGCTGCTCTATCTTAGTTCTTCTCTCACTCCTCTTCTACCATGTCTGCTGTTTCTTCCTTGTCCTTCTCCGTCCTCCTCTTTTCTCAATTGTTCTTATCAAGAACTTTGAATAGCTTTAGGTTGTCACAGGGTTAGATCAATGCCATATGATGTATTGTTTTATCTATTAAATAAACAGAACGCCCACTATGTATGGAACAAGAAGGAACTTTTATCGCTAAATCCTAATAGTGTGGATTACATTTTGGGTGAGTTCTTTTTTAAAATTGTTGGCTCTTTATTGATTTCATGACCTGCCTGTTTCATCTTTTCTATTCATGTTAACCACTGATCATCTTCTCTACCTATTTCGCAATATAACAAACCCTGCTTCCTGTGTTAACACAGGTCTGTTTGAGCCTGGAGATCTTCCCTATGACCTGGAGAGAAACAATGAGACAGATCCTTCACTGACAGAGATGGTGGAGGTGGCCATCAAGATCCTAAAGAAAAACCCCAGCGGATTCTACCTGCTGGTGGAGGGTGATTGTTGTGTTACATTTACTCTGGCACCAGTAAATACTGTATCTGTTGCATAAGCTTAATAATGTATATCATGTTGAATGTGAAGTTTGTATAGCTGAGGCTGATTTGCCAGTGCTGATGCTAGATTTTCTCATCTGCCTGAGAGAGAGAGGTTAACCAGGCTGTGCGTTGGCAGGGGGGCGCATCGACCACGGACATCATGACGGTAAAGCCAAGCAGGCCCTGCATGAGGCAGTGGAGATGGACCGGGCCATTGGCCACGCCGGCCTCATGACCAGCATAAATGACACATTGACTGTCGTCACTGCTGACCATTCTCACATGTTCAACTTTGGAGGCTACACTCCAAGGGGGAACACAATTTTTGGTGAGCAGTGGAGGATTTTGCAACAATGTATTGTACATTGTATGTGGCTACACTCAGTCATCAGTCACTTGGATGTTGTGATTAATGGTTTGTGATGGAGATCGTTCATTGTTTCCTCTCTGTCTACAGGACTGGCTCCCATGTTGAGTGATGTGGACCAGAAGCCCTTCACTGCCATCTTATATGGGAACGGACCAGGGTTCAAAGTAGTCAATGGTCTGAGAGAGAACATCTCCACCCTTGACTATGGTAAATTAAATCTTATCATCAATGGAGTATTGCTTCTGTCATAGAGAACACCACTTGGTCTTTGGCATGCCAGAAAATCATCTATCTGATCTCTTTCTCCTTCCCTTTCCCTACCTCCACCCCTTCCCTTCCTTCTCTCTCTCCAGAGGAAAATAACTACAAGGCCCAGTCTGCAGTGCCGCTGAGTATGGAGACTCATGGAGGAGAGGATGTGGCTGTGTTTGCTAAGGGCCCTATGGCTCACCTGCTGCACGGTGTACACGAGCAGAACTACATTCCCCATGTCATGGCTTATGCTGCCTGCATTGGCCAGAACAGAGACCACTGCATGTCATCCAGTAGAGCCTCTAGTCTCAGCGCTGCTCTGCCCAGCCTGACAGCTCTCCTCACACTCATCCGCCTCCTCTGCTGACCTTTCACCCCAATCCCCCTCCTGCACTACCCCAACCCTCCTCTTAGTAGAGGTTTGGTGTTTTTCAGTCAGATGTAGTGTTAGGGAAAATAAGAGGATATCACTTTATTTCTACTTTAACATATAGGATAAATTGTGTTATTTTACTTTGGTATTGATCACTATTCAGGTAACACCAAAACTATGTGAAGAATTCTGTCATATCAGTTGGTTTAAGAGAAGGGTATATCTCTGAATTTATATCAATCATTGTATGGGGTAAATAACCTCCCAGTATTAATGACACAGCAATGTTGCTGCCCACCTATATATTTGTTGTCTGTCAATTCCATGACTGGATCAGGCAACTTTTCAAAGAAGCTATTTCCTTTTGAAAATTAGAAACCTAATGTAGGGGAGAGCGAGGAATGTTGTCACACTTTTCACACTGTCTAACATTTACTGGGCACATCACATCACAATGGTATAAATGTCATACCAAATTAAAGAAGGAAGTCTTGGGCACATTTGTTGTATTCATTACATCTTCATGTCTTATTTCAGTACGGAGTTGTAGACCGTTAAATAGAGAGTGTGCACATGTGATAATTTGCTCCATCAGCGGGTAAATTGTCACACTTCGTCGGGTAATTTGTCACATTGGATTATCAACAAATAAGAACACAACTAATTAATTGTGAATATTGATTTTATTTTCAAATTCAAAACCAAATTCAATTTCATTAAAGAACTCAAAATAAAAACAATCATGCCTAGAGAATCTGGCAAATCATGCCTTTCAATCAAAACAATAATACTGGCAGAGCACACATAAATTAAGTGGCACGACCACTTTACTTCGAACTTTGAAATCGAACGTTCTCTGGCATGCACATAGATCCACGGTAATTGTTGCAATTGGAATGGAATGTAATGCTGCAGGTAACTTGCTTAAATGTTTAAAGTCTTAACAAAACAGATGTGGTGTTTAAACACACTAATGCACTAATGCACAACTTTGTAACAGCCTATACGACGTACATCCGTATCTGACTAATCCGACTCATCTTCAGAGTCACAGTTCTGGCACACATAAATTGCCTGGCCTGAGGTGCAAGCGTCATGGGCCCATTTGTTGCATCTCACACACTTCACCCAAGTCTTCTTTGGAAGGCTTTTTGAAAATGGCTCCACACAGACGAGGCAGAAGCACTCCTCTTCATCTGATGATGATTCTTCTATGATTTTTATTTTTTCAGCTGCCGCCTTGTTCTTTGCAGATCCAGATTTTGACTCCCCCCCTTGCCTCCCTTTCTTCGGAAACAGCCTTTTGCTAGATTGTGCCTTATTCTTTTAAATTTCTAGTGCCTGCTTCACTGGTGTGTCAGTTAGAATTGCGGTTTTGTGCCAATTTCTTCCTTTGCAAGCTTGTTTTCGGGGGTCAGCTTTTGAATATGGCCGGATGTCCTCTGGAGTTGGTAGTCTGCTGTCAGCAATGGCATTGCTGGGCAAGGGTGAGCTGGTGCTAGCATAAGAACTGGGCAGGTCTGTGTCTGAGCTCGTGCTAGGCAGGACTGGAATGGTGCTGGGGCCTGGCAGGTTGGTGCTGGGGCCTGGCAGGGCTGAAATGGTGCTGGGGCCTGGCAGGTTGGTGCTGGGGCCAGGCAGGGCTGGAATAGTGCTTGGGCCTGGCAGGTTGGTGTTGGGGCCTGGCAGGGTTGGAATAGTGCTTGGGCCTGGCAGGTTGGTGTTGGGGCCTGGCAGGGTTGGAATGTTGCTTGGGCCTGGCAGGGCAGGGTTGGTGCTGGGGCCTGATAGGGTTGGGTTCTGAATGGGGCGATCTGTAACGTAGGATGGCGCAAACTCGGTTTCCAGAAATACATCTCTGTTGTAATGTTGTACCCCAGCCACCCTAAAGCCAGCCTGAATGTTCAAGGAGGTTGCAGCCAAAGAATAGGTGATTGCCACAATCCCAGGAATGTCATAAATTGACATTGTCTTCCCGGGATTGTTCCTCATCCAGGCATCACAAGAGGTGTTGATGTGCCTCTTAAGCGGCCTGTAAACAGAACTGTCTAAGGTTGAAGCCGATGAGAGCAATGGGGTGGGAATGACAGCATAATTATGCCATTTACTTGGGCATAAGTGAGTCCATCAACGGACAGATAAGACTCGTGGTTTTGTCCAAAAGGAGTAAACAGGGCTTCTCCTTTGAGCATTTCGTATGCTCAACCAAATGTTTCAGGAAGTCAACAGTGCACATCTTTCATCCACCCAGAGGGATTTGTCCCTCCTTTCCTACCAGGTGGCCCGTTGATCAGGAAATGATTGCGGAAGTTGACACGGGGGAATATAAAATATGGAGGTATACTATTCCCTGTGGCTGAGACAGCACAGGCCAGTGTGACGAGGGCTCCCCTTTCAGCGGAGGTCAGTGACCCTACTTGTTTGACTCCACGTCTGCCCACCACTTTGTCAGGTTTATGTACAGTGGCCACCCCAGTTTCATCGACATTGCATATGTCTCCTGGCCCAACTTGATATCTCTGTAGCACTTATGCTACATTGTCTAAGAAAGCATTAACATTTTCTCTGTTGAACCTACTTGCCCTGGCAAGGCTAGTTTCCTCTGGCTTTCTCAGCAACAGCGTTGGGTGCCGCTTTAAGAAGCCTGTAAACCACTCCGAGCTGTCTTTTTCTTTTTCTGCCCACATTGGCGCGAACTTCAGCTGGTGTGCCACAGCAGACTGGTAGGCAAGTCTTCTGACCTCACTTGGCGACAGACCAAAATAAATGTCAGCTGACCTAGTACTATACTGAACAAGCTGCATCTCCAAATCAGGTGAAAAATGTATCAATGGTCACCCACCGTAAGGACATCCAGCCAACTTGACACAACTGTGGGAATTATTGGAGTGAACATGGGCCAGCATCCCTGTGGAGTCTATGCCCTGACAAATTGAGGCTGTTCTGAGAGCAAAAGGGAGGGGGGGGGGGGGGGGGGGGGGGGTTCAACTAAATTTTAGGAAGGTGTCCTTAATGTTTTGTACACTAAGTGTATATTTGAACAAATCTGTCACTTCATTGAGAAATGTTTAATGCTACACAAATTAATTTGTAAATGTGTTTGTATTGGAATTATTAAAATACCTTGTCAGAAGGAAAACTTTTACTGTTTAAAAAAAAAAGTTCAAATAGTGCAGTTGGAAGTGATTTGAAAATAGACAACAGAAACTTAAAATCTATAACAATGTAGAATAGCTGGAACGTTATGTTCAAACAAACCTATACTCAACCTTGAATGCATGAGGTTTGTGTAGAATGTGAATGGACTCAAGCCACATAGCCCTTCGGGACTCATGGTGACTGGAGCATGAACATTGAGGTTTAGCTAAGATGGGTATGAAATATAGTCCACACACCCTGGGGCATTCTTTATGTGGGTGCTGCACATTGTGCCTGCTTGGAATCTGGGCTCTGGGGGGTCTGTGTCTGGTGTCTTCCCCTTACATACACCTTCTCACTGCAGGAGAGGCTTTACTCTGATAATTTGATCTTCCACCAGCCAAGATAAGACAGCAATCTATCTGATGATATTTCTATAATCCTGTCTTATGTTTGTATGAATAATTGGAGGAATTTAACAGTTTCAAGCTTTATAACATACACATTCAAGTATACTTTTAACTGCCTCCCCTACTCATTCATATGCTTTTTAAAGTACAGTAATAAAAAAAATAAGTCCAGAATATATGGCTTCTTCTGTAAACACACACAGTTTCACCAACTCTTTTCATTTCCTGCTTTATCACAAACAAGGTTAATCAAGAACCAACTAGGGTGATAGTAGAGTTGTTCCAACAGGAGAGGAGTGTTACATCTGCTCCTGCCACGCTCTCAACTGCTCATCCGGTGACTCCTTGACCGGCCGCCACTCCCCCAGTGCTCTTTTCCTCTCTCTGTGTGTGTGTGTGTATGATTGTGTGGGCGGAGACAGGTGTGCTGGAGTCAGAGCAGATCCCCACCAGCTGCAACCTGTTCCATAATCAAGACTTCTACAAATACTCAGCCCTGCCACTTCCACGCTGCCAGATCGTAATCTCTGCTCAGTCAGTCTATGGTTCTAGCCATTTGTTCCTGTTTAGATCCTGTTGTGCCTTTTTTCCCTTGCCTGACGCTGTTTTCTTCTCCGCTACAGTTCTGCCCACTCTGACTCTGGTCCCTGTCTCCAGTCCTACGTCTCGTCAGTCCTGCTACTCTGTCCTGGATCCCCCACTCTATGGTTCTCTTGGATTCCCCTCCCGGATTCCCCTTAGCCTCCACACCTGGTTTCCTGCAACCCGCCTGAGCTTCCCCTGGCCTGACCTCAATCTTCCCCCTGTGTTTCAATAAATAACTTGGCTACCTCATCCCAGTCTCCTCGTCTGAGTCTGCTCTTGGGTTCACCTGTTCCGCTCCGCGTGACAAGGATAATTTTTCTGAGTTAGCACAAAAGGAGACCACAGCAGTCACAGTCCTTTTATGAATCCAGCATGTGAAATGTGGGTTTTGGATTCTCGAGAATGCATTCCAGAATTGTAATTGGATTCTTATTGTTTCCCTGACCACAACTCGATCTGGTAATAAGCATGTGATCCATCATCCAATCAAAAAGTTCCCCTCCCTGCTACTCCCTCTAAAATATCTGTTTCAACACCTCTTCTGGAAATCATTATTTTCTTTTTCTTTTTGGAAAGTTGTGAGTCACTTTTGTGTTGTGGATTGTTCACCAGATGTTCTCATGTTGACATATGAAATGTTGGTTTTTGGATTCTCGGTTTTGGATTCCCAAGAATATTTTGTGAGTGACTTTAGTTGTGGATTGTTCACAAGATGTTCTTATGTCGGGCATGTAACATGTGGCTTTTGGATTAACTACCTGTTTCAAATTTGCAACACCTCTCCAGGAAATCACAATTGGTTTTGCTCTTAGGAAAGTCATTGATTAACATCTTACATAAATTGTCACGTTTGAGTTGTATATTGTTCACCACGTGTCTCCCAGTCCTATAGTCAATTTGAAATTGAACTGCAAATGGAAAAACTCTGACTGCGCTGCAGTGAAACCGGTCTGTCAGGTCAGATAATGCTACCAATGTGAGACAGCTCTGTTCCTTCCCACGGACACTCGTTGACTGTCTGTGTCTTTCTCTCAAATCATCCTCCCTCTCACTGATTCTCTTTATCGCTCCATCTCCCTTTCTCCCTCTGGATGTCTCCTTCTATCTCTCAGTTTCTCTGGGATCCTCAGTTCCATCCGGCCGCTGACCTCCAGCTCTAGAGATTGACTCTGTGGGCCTGTGGAGCACAGCTGAATAATTGAAAAAAGTGAGAGTGTGTTTAGCCAGGCAGGGGCTCAGGCCTTAGTCAGATCAAACACAGACAGCAGGAGCAGGCTGACAGGCTGCTGTATAAAAGGAGCATTGAGACTGCAAGACGCTAATGCTCTCCTTTTTCAAAGCAGATATCCTCCTCTTACCCCCTCTGGGCCATTCAACAGCCCCTGAACCTGCTCCACATTTTGAGTGAGCTCAGGAGAGCACTGTTATTAATCAGATTCACAATGCTTCACATCTCCAAGCCTGCTTTCCAGACATAAGCATGCCACAGCCAGTCAACTCCCTCTCACCCAGTTCAGTGTTAGTATGGTGTTTGAGAGTTCAGTTTTAGTATGGTCTTTGAGAATTCAGTTTTAGTATGGTCTTTGAGAACTCAGTTTTAGTATGGTCTTTGAGAATTCCGTTTTAGTATGGTGTTTCAGAGATGGAATAGGTGTGTCTGTTGCCCATAGAACCTGTCTATCTTGGAAGTACACAGAATGACACAGCACTACACAGGGTGAATAAGTGAAAGTCAGCCATTCACTGGGCAGCTACAGTAATCTAATAATTGCTGTGTATTATCTCACAAAGCCATATTACTAAAAATATTTGAACAAGTTCTAATTTTTCATCATTTGAATGTATGCCCTTTCGACCTCTGTCGGGATTGACAACTCATGTTTCTTATGAATAGGAAAGCTAATCCCTCTCCAGCCCTCTCTCTGTGTTGGTTTTTAATGAGTGTGGAAATACCGGAAAGCCCTGCCTTTCCTCCTGTGCCTATTTCCATTTGGTTTCCTGTAATTCTCCTCCATACAGCCTCCCTATTATGAAAATAATGGTCTAAAATGTGCTGTGACGTTAGGAAACTGGAGCCTCCAATTTCATGAACTCAAGAATGAAACCAAGACTTAGGTCACATTTAGAGACAGGAAATTGGAGGAGGTAAAGTACGTACAGTACTCAGCCAATCTATGTCGCTAATTACAAACACAACACATAAAGCCATGGCTGTATACTTTACACACTAATTAATAAATGCAACTGCAGGGAAAACATCCTATTAACTTAAAAAAAAAAAATGTTTATTTAGACATGAGAGGTTGAAATTGGTTAATTCTTGTTTTTCAGTAAATAACGAAACATCTTGTAACGCTCGTCTTCCTCCTCGTCTGAGGAGGAGCAAGGATCGGACCAAAATGCAGCGTGGTTTGAATACATACTTTTAATAATATCAACGAAGACAAAAAACACTTGATAAACTACAAAACAACGTGAACAGACCTGAACATGAGAACTTAAAACATGAACGCACGAACAGGAACGAAACAGTACCGTGTTGCGAACAAACACAGACACAGCAACAATCACCCACAAACAAACAGTGAGAACAGCCTACCTTAATATGGTTCTCAATCAGAGGAAACGTAAAACACCTGCCCCTGATTGAGAACCATATCAGGCTAGTTGACAATGAACCCAACATAGAAACACATTACAAAGAATTACACATAAACACATAACATAGAACCCAGCTCACGTCCTGACCAACTAAACAATACAGAACAAAGGAAATAAGGTCAGGAACGTGACACATCTGTGTTCTGAGTTTATGGTAAGTTCTGTCCCCAGTCCTACTCCCCATGTACCCAGGCCTTGCTGCCTCAGCGCTTAGTGTTGCAAAATTCTGGGAACTGTCTCTAAATTCCCCAGTTATCCAGAAATCCTGGTTGGAGGATGTCGGATTTCCTGCTTGTTCCCTCCTGATTCTGGATATCTACCAAGGAATTTATTGCAAGTTCCTGGAATTTTGCAAACCGACTCAGGGCGTTCTCTTCAATGCCATTGTAGTCAACTGTCATTCATTTTGATAGGATCTCGGGTCTTTGAAACATCTTTGTGACTCCCCTCTATTATGTTGGATTTCAGTTGGTGATTGAAGGCTTTTCCAACCCTTCCATTCTATACTTTTTTTATTTGTCCATTCAGTTGATTTCACCCATTGTGTCCACCTTACAGTGCTAAAAAGGCTTATGTCTTTTGTTTCCTTCTCAGTTATCCCTTTATGTGATGTAGTTTATATGCATGGAAATGTTGTTACGGGTATAGTACACAAATAAAATATATATTTACTTATAACGAACCAAGTGAACTTTGGGAGATAAGTACACCGTACTACTAGAAGAAAAAAACTCTGTGGTGGTCTTAAATTTCCTGTGTTTGTGTACTCTGTTACATGCGGTGTACTTATAAACAGGACATGTTGAGAGGCTTATTAACCTGTCTAGGATCAGCGTGGCGCTAGCGGCACACCCCCCCCCCCCCCACTGAAAAACCAGTGCCGCGAAATTCAAAAAAAATATTTTTTTAAAATATTTAACTTTCACACATTAAAGTCCAATACAGCTAATGAAAGACACAGATCTTGTGAATCCAGTCAACATTTCCGATTTTTAAAATGTTTTACAGGGAAGACACAATATGTAAAGATGTACATCTATTACCTAAAAACACATTAGCATAATCCACCATCTTTTATTTGTCCACCAACACCAGTAGCCATCACCAATTCGGCTAAACTAAGATATTTATAGCCCCTAACCAACAAAAAAACTCATTAGATGACAGTCTGATAACATATTTATGGTATGGGATAGGTTTTGTTAGAAAAAAGTGCATATTTCAGGTAGATGGCATAGTTTACAATTGCACCCACCATCACAAATGGACTAGAATAATTACAATGAGCAACGTGTTTACCTAACTACTAATCATCAAACATTTCGTAAAAATACACAGCATACACGAATCGAAAGACACAGATCCTGTGAATACAGACAATATTTCAGATTTTCTAAGTGTCTTACAGCGAAAACACAATAAATCGTTATATTAGCTTAGCACATAGCAATTAGCAGCCCAGCATTGATTCTAGCCAAAGTGAGCGATAAAAGTCAACATCGCCAAAAGATATTAATTTTTTCACTAACCTTCTCAGAATTCTTCCGATGACACTCCTGTAACATCACATTACAACATGCATATACAGTTTGATCGAAAATGTTTATATTTAGCCACCAAAATCATGGTTAGACAATGTGAAATGTAGACAAGCTGGTAAAGAAAAAGTCCTTGCGCCACTTAGACAGTGATCTACTCTTATACATAAATACTCATAAACGTGACTAAAAAATATAGGGTGGACAGGGATTGATAGACAATTTAATTCTTAATACAATTGCGTTATTACATTTTTTAATTTATCCTTACTTTTCAATACAGTTTGCGCCAAGCGAAGCTACGTCAAAAAACATGGCGTCCTAAGCCACTAAAATGTTTCGACAGAAACACGATTTATCATAATAAAAATGTCCTACCTTGAGCTGTTCTTCCATCAGTATCTTGGGCAAAGGATCCTTTCTTGGGAGAAATCGTCTTTTGGTGGAAAGCTGTCCTCTTGCCATGTGGAAATGTCAACTGCGTTCGGGATGAACTGAAAAGCGTGCCCAACTTTTCACATCGTTGCAAAAATAAATGTCCCAAAATCGCACTAAACGGATATAAATTGCTATAAAACGCTTTAAATTAACTACTTTATGATGTTTTTAACTCCTATAACGAGTGAAAAGATGACCGGAGAAATATAACAGGCTAAACTAACGCTTGGAACAGGTGCGCGCCGGTGTCCTCTAGGCTCATGACGCAGCTCCCAAAGAATGACTAGCTTCAGGGTTTTTTCATTTGTAGGGCCTGTGAACGCGCAATCGACCCCGTTGGAATCGTCATCACGTAAAGGCATCCAGGGGAAGACGTAAGAAGTGTCCGTATAGTCATAGCAACGACAGTGCCCTTTTAACTGACTTCAGAAAAGTGGCCAACATTTCTCAAATCTGACTCCATGTCAGGGAAATTTGCTGTAGAATGGGCTCTGTTCCACTTAGAGACAAAATTTCAACTCCTATAGAAACTATAGACTGTTTTCTATCCAATAATAATAATAATATGCATATTGTACGATCAAGGATTTTGTGGGAAGCCGTTTAAAAAATTAGCCAAATTAGCATAAATAGTCTAAACAGCGCCCCCATCCCCAACAGGTTAAGCAGTTAATAAAATATTTAGAAAGTCAAATATTTATTCAGCTCTATTTATGGACCAGACACAGACTGGATGAGCAGAAAAAACTGTGGATTTACAGATGATTGTTTTCACAGGGTGATACTGTTCATAGATTCCCACCAGAACACAGGCTACACTGTGAAAGAACCAACCACAGCCTACACCCTGTGTGATCCCAGACCACACCACGATTATCGACAGCAGCAAGGGAATCAGAACAAGAGAGTGGATAGAGAGAGAGAACACAAAGTAGACTAACACCAGCTCTACTGCTGTTTGAAAAATCATACTGCTGTTCATAGCCCTTGGGAAGTAGAGGTGCTGAGGGTACTGCAGCACCCCCTAATAAATCGGAATAAAAAATTATTCTTATAAACATTTGTTTCAAATATTTTTTTTCTTTCACATAAGATAAGATAACGACTTGCGGCTCTGTGCATACATAACAACACATAATCAAAGATAGACAAAGGACATATACAATCAATAAATGCACGTGGAAAAGTGCAATTCATGAGCGATCAATGGTTCATGGTTCATCTGTACACTATACACAACAGAGCACTCTATCAACAGAACACAAGTAGTGCACTGGGCCTTTATTACTCCTGTATGAGTGGACCAAATTAGCGGACCAAAATTTCAGCACCGCTACCACTAAACATCTTCCGCGACCATACAGCTGTTGCTAGAGGACCACCAGAAGTTGTGCCTTGGACTCGACCCTGGCCTCATTGTAAACAGCAACACCTATGTGAGAATGCTATTCATTGACTACAGCTCAGCGTTCAACACCATAGTGCCCTCAAAGCTCATCACTAAGCTATGTACCCTGGGACTAAATAGCGGCCCCTCAGGGGTGCGTGCTCAGTTCCTTCCTGTATTACCCTGTTCACTCATGACTGCATGACCAGGTATGACTCCAACACCATCATCAAGTTTGCCTATGACACAACAGTGGTAGGCCTGATCACCGACAATAATGAGACAGCCTATAGGGAGGAGGTCAGAGACCTAGCCATGTGGTGCCAGGACAACAACCTCTCCATCAACGTGATCAAGACAAAGGAGATGATTGTGGACTACAGGAAGAGGAGGACCAAGCACGCCCCCATTCTCATCGACGGGGCTGTAGTGGAGCAGGTTGAGAGCTTCAAGTTGCTTAGTGTCCACATCACAACAAACTATCATGGTCTAAACACACTAAAACAGTTGTGAAGAGGGCACGACAAAGCCTATTCCCCCTCAGGAGACTGAAAAGATTTGGTATGGGTCCTCAGATCCTCAAAAGTTTCTACAGCTGCACCATCGAGAGCATCCTGACTGGTTGCATCATTGCCTGGTATGACAACTGCTCTGCCTCCGACCGCAAGGCACTACAGAGGGTAGTGCGTACGGCCCAGTACATCACTGGGGCCATCCAGGACCTCTATACTAGGCTGTGTCAGAGGAAGGCCCTAAAAATTGTAAAAGACTCCAGCCACCCTAGTCATAGACTGTTCTCTCTGCTACCGCATGGCAAGCGGTACCAGAGCGCCAAGTCTAGCTCCTAAAGGCTTCTAAACAGCTTCTACCCCCAAGCCATAAGACTCCTGAACAGCTAATCAAAGGGCTAATGTAAAGCGTCTGTGTGTAGCTGGTGAGATGAGTCAGGCGCAGGACAGCAGATATGAGTAATGAAAGCAATTTTACTCAAATAATAACAATACACGTCGTAAAAAGACAAGGCCACACATACGGACCGCAATACAATAAACAATTACTCACAAACAAACATGGGGGAACAGAGGGTTAAATAATGAACAAGTAATTGGGGAATTGAAACCAGGTGTGCAAGACACAGACAAAACAAATGGAAAATGAAAAGTGAATCGGCAATGGCTAGAAGGCAGGTGACGTCGACCGCCGAACGCCGCCCGAACAAGGAGAGGGACTGACTTTCGATCGGAAGTCATGACAGCCACCCAGACCACTTTTTTTATGCTGCTGCTACTCTCTGTTTATTATCAATGCATAGTTACTTTCTCTCTACCTACATGGACATATTGACTAACCAGTGCCCCACATATTGATCCTGTACCAGTACCCCTCGTATATAGCCTCACTATTGTTATTTTACTGCTGCTTTTTAACTATTTATTACTTTTATTTTCTATTTTTTACTTATGTATTTTTTACTTGACACTTAGTTTTCTTAAAACTTCTTAAGGCATTGTTGGATAAGGGCTTGTAAGTAAGCATTTCACTATAAGGTTGTAGCCTAAACATGTTGTATTCCTAATAAATAAATAATAATTAATTCAGTTTTATTCAATTTGATTTGAACAAATGTTTGGAGGTGGTGGAACTCAACTCACTGACTCCTGACTCTCAGATACCTCCTCCGATAGAGAGTTCCTGGTTTCCCCATATTCAACAACTGGAAGTGTCTTGAGAATGTCTTTATATAAGTAGTTATCAAACTATGGGTGTTGTTCAAGCAACTTTAATACATGCACAGGTCAGGGCCGTAGTGTCACAACAGCACTGATTATTCTCAATGTCGTTCTTAATATTTTAGTCAGCTCCTCTCACTCCTCTAGAATCCAAGCAGCACTAGCTCATAAATCACACTTCCTGAGAAAGAGGAGGCTTTGATGGGGTAGAGCTGTATGACCACTCCTTTGATCCCTGCCTGGGTCTGTCTGGGTCTTCCTGCCTGCCTACTCAGTGTGTTGGTTGTCTCTCACAGTTGCAAGCTCTTACAATTGATCCAAAGAGGAATGAGCACCATCCCCCAATCCCTTCAAACCCCACAAAGAGAGATGCCAAGTCTGTTTTTAATGAGCCTCTCAAGCCAGAGCGGAGTCACTACGAAGTAGTTTAACCCGAGAGATAGGGATTTAGTGAGCATACACATTATTTGAAGTAACTGTTGGCCACAGTAACATAGTCACATTTAGTCAGACAATGCAGGAGTATTTGGCTGAATCAAATGTAGTCAAACAAACAAAAATAACAGTAATAAAATAACTCTATGTGCCACATGCATCATGCACTCCCTTCAAGTCTTATTTCTCTCCAGCTTTATCATCCCTGGGATGTTACAGCTTGTTTATTGAAGGGGATAAACCAAGAGCAGCAGAGTGGAATAAGACTTGACAAGTCAATCATTATATTGGAAGGATTATGTATTTGTCATCTTTTACTTGTTGAATCTGAGTGTGTTTACTGAGGAGAACACAAGCCAGCCAGCTAGCAGCAACCTCAACTCAGATCAAGAACTGCTGTGCTGTGTTCACACACCTTCCAGGAAGACACAACTCTGCAATAATCAAGGGTTTTACCTCCATTCGCCAACTGGACCTCCAAAGGAGAGTTAATTTGAGGTCAGACAGGACATTGTGAGTAAGCTGTACATAAAGAAACTGGGTGGTAAATTATTGCGTATATAAATGTTTTTGTTAACGCTGAGGACAAACTTCCCTTGTGTTGTTGTTTTGGATCTGATGCAGCGGCTCATCTCTGTCAGCCAAATTAAACATTGGATAAAAGGGAATTCACATCAATAAAAATACCCTCTTTGGATTTAAAGTATTTTCCATTGACATGTGAATGTTTATTTGTGTGTTATGTGTTCATGTCACGTTCTGACCTTAGTTCCTTTGTTTTGTCTTTTGTTTTAGTTGGTCAGAGTTGAGTTGGTTGGGTAATCTATGTTTTCTATTTCTGTGTTGGTTTTCTGTGTTTGGCCTGATATGGTTCTCAATCAGAGGCAGCTGTCAATCTTTGTCCCTGATTGGGAACCATATTTAGGTAGCCTGTTTTCTGTTGGGTTTTGTGGGTGGTTGTTTTCAATCTTTGTGTGTCTGCACCAGATAGAACTGTTTCGGTTTTCACTTTGTTGTTTTTGTATTTTGAGTTGTTCACTTCATTAAATAAGACGAACAATTACCACGCTGCACATTGGTCCTCTGATCCTTCAAACTTCTCCTCCTCAGACGAGTAGGAAGACAGCCGTTACAGTTCAATGCTTGTGACTTCGTTTGGATGTTTGGATGCATGGTGTCTTATTGCACTTTTGTGCTAATAAGAATTTATTTTTGAAACACCATGGGCATTGGTCCAATTGGATTGAGCCTAGCGGTTAGAGTGTTGGGCCAGTAACCGAAAGGTTGCTGGATCGAATCACCAAGCTGACAAGGTAAAAATCTGTCGTTCTGCCCCTGAACAAGGCAGTTAACTCCCCGGTACGCTGTCATTGTAAATAAGAATTGTTCTTAACTGACTTCCCTAGTTAAATAAAAGGTAAAAACATTTTTTAAATGGGGCAGTTTAAAACTACCAGGTTACATGACCTAGCACAGGGTTTCCCAAAGTTGGTCCTAGGGCCGCCTGGGTTCACGTTTTGATTTTTGACCTAGCACTACACAGCTGATTCAAATAATCAAAGCTTGATGATGAGTTGGTTATTTGTATTAGCACTGATTATTCTCAATGTCATACTTTGCATTTTAGTCGGCTAACTAGTAGAGTTCACATGTCAGGAAAAGGATGACATTTTCATTCAGATACTGTATTGTCTTGCAGACTTTTGGACTCCTGTCATTCCTCTAGAACCCAAGCAGCCCTAACTCTTAAATCACACTTCCTGAGAGAGTGCAGGCTTTGATGGGGAGAGCTGCCTGACCACTCCTATGATCCATGCCTGGGTCTGTCTGGGTCTCCCTGCCTGCCTACCCAGTGTGTTGGCTGTCTCTCACAGCTGCAAGCTCTTACAGTTGATCCAAAGAGGAATGAGCACCATCCCCCAATCCCTTCAAACCGCACAAAGAGAGATGCCAAGTCTGTCTTTAATGAGCCCCTAAAGCTGATGTTTTCACTGACATGTGAACGTTTATTTGTGTGTTATGTGTTCAATAATGGTGACTTTGTTGGGATGTTTGGATGGAAGCTCCTCTTTGCTGCAGCTAGTCATATCTGGGCTGTGTTCATATACGGCATATTCATCTGATTATCTCCAAAGAGAATGACTTGCTAATAAGTACATTAATATCCAATTAACCTGATCGCTGAACCTGAAGTTTTCCTCCCAAATGGCTGCCACTTTTGATAGCATGCCCAATTACTGCAAATATTAAAATACTTTGCATTGTTAAATTGTAATGATCTAAACGGAACTGGTTACTGTGTGTCAGTGCAAAGGCCTCTCCTTTTCTCATTAAAGATGACAGCATGTGATTGAATGTTTGACATTCTTTTGAAACAGGGAACCCTTTCATTAGTCTCAATGAGTAACTGTTGGGAGACTCCTATAACTCTAATTCATCCATTGGTTCTTTAAATAAACAATTGCTACACAATGTATTTCTGAAACTCGCTAAATCTGACTTGAAAAGGAGAGATTACAATTTGACTTAATGGCTGAAAAAAAGACAACACATTTCACATTAACACGTTCCACTTCCTGCTATGTCCTAAACATCCGTTTATAAAGTTCACTAGGCTTCTCTGTTGATCTTCCTCTCGCTACTATTTAACAGAAGGGGCATTTATTCAAGGGCTTCCACTCATACGCTCAACCCCAAAGCATATTTCAAAGGAGAGACTTAGAGTGTTGTGAAGTGTCTTCAAACAAACAGGCTGTTCTCAGTTGGTAATTAACAGCATCTAATCCCTGATCTCTTTTCCCTATCTCTCCATCTGGTTATGAAATGGGATTGTTAATTGATTCCAGCAAGAGGAGGCAGGCAGCTCACCACAGAGGAAACTCGGCTCCAGAGAGGAACTGTACCCCTCCCTCCCATTGCTGAGGAAAACACAAGCCAGCCAGCTAGCAGCAACCTTAACCCAGGTCAAGCACTGCTCTGCTGTGTTCACACAGCTTCCAGGAAGACACAATTCTGACATAGTTTGAGTAAGCTGTATACAAAGAAACTGGGTGGTAAATTCTTGCGTAGATGGATGTTCTTGTTTGCGCTGAGGACAAACTTCCCTTGTTTTATGGTTTTGAATCTCATGCAGCGGCTCATCTCTTTCAGCCTAAACATTGGATAAAAGAGAATTCACACCAATAGAAATACCCTCTTTGGATTTAAAGTATTTTCCATTGACGTGACTGTTTATTTGTGTGTTATGTGTTCTATGCTGGTGACTTCGTTGGGATGTTTGGATTCAAGGTGTCCTATTGCACTTTTGTGCCATTATCAATTTATTTTTGAAACACCATGGGCATTGGTCCAACTTGATTGAGCCTCTGTAGTGTTAAATGGGGGAAATTTAAAACTACCAGGTTACATGATCTACAGTAGCAAAGGGTTCTGTTGGTCCTGGGGCCCCCCAGGGTTGACGTTTTGGTTTTGACCTAGCACTACACAGCCGATTCAAATAATCAAAGCTTGATGATGAGATGGTTATTTGTATTAGCACTGATTATTCTCAATGTCATACTTTGCATTTTAGTCGGCTAACTGTGAAACTAGTAGAGTTCACATGTCAGGAAAAGGATGACATTTTCATTCAGATATTGTATTGTCTTGCAGACTTTTGGACTCCTGTCATTCCTCTAGAACCCAAGCAGCCCTAACTCTTAAATCACACTTCCTGAGAGAGTGCAGGCTTTGATGGGGTAGAGCTGCCTGACCACTCCTATGATCCATGCCTGGGTCTGTCTGGGTCTCCCTGCCTGCCTACCCAGTGTGTTGGCTGTCTCTCACAGCTGCAAGCTCTTACAGTTGATCCAAAGAGGAATGAGCATCATCCCCCAATCCCTTCAAACCCCACAAAGAGAGATGCCAAGTCTGTCTTTAATGAGCCCCTAAAGCTCATGTATTTTTCACCGACATGTGAACGTTTATTTGTGTGTTATGTGTTCAATAATGGTGACTTCGTTGGGATGTTTGGATGGAAGCTCCTCTTTGCTGCAGCTAGTCATATCTGGGCTGTGTTCATATACGGCATATTCATCTGATTATCTCCAAAGACAATGACTTGCTAATAAGTACATTAATATCCAATTAACCTGATCGCTGAACCTGAAGTTTTCCTCCCAAATGGCTGCCACTTTTGATAGCATGCCCAATTACTGCAAATATTAAAATACTTTGCATTGTTAAATTGTAATGATCTAAACGGAACTGGTTACTGTGTGTCAGTGCAAAGGCCTCTCCTTTTCTCATTAAAGATGACAGCATGTGATTGAATGTTTGACATTCTTTTGAAACAGGGAACCCTTTCATTAGTCTCAATGAGTAACTGTTGGGAGGCTCCTATAACTCTAATTCATCCATTGGTTCTTTAAATAAACAATTGCTACACAATGTATTTCTGAAACTCGCTAAATCTGACTTGAAAAGGAAAGATTACAATTTGACTTAATGGCTGAAAAAAAGACAACACATTTCACATTAACACGTTCCACTTCCTGCTATGTCCTAAACATCCGTTTATAAAGTTCACTAGGCTTCTCTGTTGATCTTCCTCTCGCTACTATTTAACAGAGGGGGCATTTATTCAAGGGCTTCCACTCATACGCTCAACCCCAAAGCATATTTCAAAGGAGAGACTTAGAGTGTTGTGAAGTGTCTTCAAACAAACAGGCTGTTCTCAGTTGGTAATTAACAGCATCTAATCCCTGATCTCTTTTCCCTATCTCTCCATCTGGTTATGAAATGGGATTGTTAATTGATGCCAGCAAGAGGAGGCAGGCAGCTCACCACAGAGGAAACTCGGCTCCAGAGAGGAACTGTACCCCTCCCTCCCATTGCTGAGGAAAACACAAGCCAGCCAGCTAGCAGCAACCTTAACCCAGGTCAAGCACTGCTCTGCTGTGTTCACACAGCTTCCAGGAAGACACAATTCTGACATAGTTTGAGTAAGCTGTATACAAAGAAACTGGGTGGTAAATTCTTGCGTAGATGGATGTTCTTGGACCTACTTTGGAAAACCCTCTTCAAGCTCATATTATTTCCTTTCGAAACACTGTGACTTTGGACAACAATTCTACCACTACCAACTATTTACTAGTATGAAGAACATGTCTTCCAGATGTCTAAAATGCAGTTAAAGAACCAGAGAAGGTACAGAATTACTACATTTGAAGCATGTTAGCATTACCATGTTATTACCACTTTATTCCGTGCTGTGCAAAGTACAACCATATTAAAGTACAACCATATTGTTTTCTTCTGTCCCACACTCCTTGAATGTCTTTCATGGTATGCTTTATTTAAATCTTGCTGCTGTTTTCATGTGTGGTATTATCATAGGCCATCTTGATAAGCTTTGAATGTCCTCAAAGCTTCACCAGAGGAGCTGAGCAATTCAAGCTAATACAGCCAGTGCTAGGAATGGGGTTCACTTCCTAATACTGTACACCTTTTCCACAATGGACACAAGAGCTGAAACTTCTATTGGAAAAGGAATGTCAACCCTGATGTGGACCTCCTTGACACAGACTTGATAGAGGATGGAGTAAATGGATAAGGCTGATATACTACTAGGTCATGCTGCTTCTTACTTCCTGTCCTCCCAGGGAAACCATGTCTCTGCCTGCTGTGATGTCAATAGAGAGGGTCAAAACAACACTGACCTGTTTTTATTTGGGATTCCTCTCTTCCATATAAAACAACTCATGTAAAGTCTATTGTTGGAAGTCAAGTGACCTTGCTCTGTGCTCTGCACAATCTTGTTTCTTCCTTAAGCCTTCTTTTATCTATGTCATAGGGCTGAAGTTGAACCTCACAAACATCCTCAAATGCTACATTACTGTATTTGTGTTTTTTGAATGATGGTCCTTTGAAGTGATACCGTTATTTGATCAGTGTGTTCTTCTAACATTAATTGTTTATTGTTCAATTTATTTCAAATTTAACATTTACAATTGCTGTTATGAACCATCTTTGTCATGATAACACACATCCCCACCCACCAAGGGGATCATGGTTACTTTGAAAATAAATCCTAAAACCATTAAAAGAAAAGTAAAACTCCAGCATCAAAATTCAGTTGGGCATAATATATAATTAGGGTTAGTGTAAAGTGAGGTAGTAACCTGGTGTGAGGTGATTTTACATGGTTAAGTCTGCCCTCTGTTGGTTCCACAATATACTGCTATAATGCAATGTGTACAATTGACATGGAGCACCATTCAATGATGATGACATATTCATAATATAGCTGTTTCAATCTAGAATAACAAAATTAACAGTGTCAGTAAAGTAAAGTAGAAATCATATTTATTTAGAATCTGACAAAGATTTACAGAATCAGTCCTTTTACAGTCCATTTGGCAGAGTGCAAACTAATTTAGTCTGGTGGAAAAAGTGGGACAATATATTAGATTCAATTTGAATAGCAACAGAAATGTATATTATCTATACAAAACCCAATTTCAACAGTGAATGTATCACATATCCCATAGAAATCCATGGAAATTTAGACAATCTCCACAATGTTGCTGATTTAAAGCCTTTTGCTGAATAACAAGTAACTTAATTTTGACCATACAGCTCAAACAACTTCACATCTGGAGATCTGGAGAAGGTGAAGATGTGTGGTGTGAATAGGAGAGCTTCAGAGGTTGTGTGTGTAACAGATGGTGGCAGTCTTACGGTAGA
Organism: Salvelinus fontinalis; assembly: GCF_029448725.1. Lineage (NCBI taxonomy): Eukaryota > Metazoa > Chordata > Actinopteri > Salmoniformes > Salmonidae > Salvelinus > Salvelinus fontinalis. Next base: position 45,308,776 of record NC_074667.1, on the reverse strand, counting down.
CTCCCAAAGCAGGCGGGGTGGGCACAGATCTCACAAGGATCTGGAGGCGTGATGGCATCCACTGGAGAGAGACAGTAAACACACAAGGTTTCGGTGCCTTTTGAGAAGTGTAACTTGGTTTTAAAAAAATGATTTCACTTAATTTTAACATTCTGTCATAAAGAGCACATGTACAACATCATCTCATAAGGTTAAATAAAATGACTGTAGTAAGTGCCTATTAAGTGACAAATAAAGTAACAGGGTTGACCGTAACAGGGTTGACCATAACAGGGTTGATGATTTCATCTTAAATCAGCCATTAATCCCCTTGTGACAGGGGGAATGGAAGCTTGTATTGCGCAACATGGAAGGCAATTGAATGCAAGCTTCACAAAAACATTTTAATTGCTAAAACACTTGTAGCCTGTCTATCTATGGGTAACAGGGTTGACGTGTTATGCTCGACCCGCTCAGTTTTATGCTCGAACCGCACACCACAAAAAAACAGAAAATTGCCAAAAAGTTTAGAACCACTTTGCATTATGATTTGACTATTAGATGTTCAATGTTTCTTCAAAGATCTATATTTTAAAAGAAAATAGTTTAACTATATTAAAACAAGAGCTCAGTTCATGTAACAGGGTTGACCTTAAAATGAGGGACAGACATAAACGAATCACATTAAATAAATAATAATCTTCAGAAATGACTTTGTCAAAGTAACAAAATAACTAGCACTTTACAATGATGGTGAAAACGTGAAGAAATGTTGGGATTAAGTGGGTAAAATTTTCCTAGAAGTCACATAGCGTGCACGGAGGGACATGTCAAATGCTTAAAAAAACAAACAATGTTTTATTGTCACATACAACAGAGAAATATGTTGTTTTACAGGGTGAGCCATAATAGTACAGAGCAACTGGAGAAAATTAGGATTAAGTTCTTTGCTCAACGGCACATCAACAGATTTAATAATACAATAATACATGCCTCCGACTGTCGGAGTGTCAGATACAATGCTAATATTGACAAAGGGAGGAATGAATCACCCTCGTGTTCGCAGAGCAATGGAGAAGCATGTACTCTTTGTTTCGCACACTTTATTGTACTCAAATGCTATTTGGTCAGCTTCCATTGTGCTCGTGAGTAGAATAAGTCGAGAGCCACACACAATAATCATGTCGCCTAGTGGCAGTAGTAGGATATCTTATATGCAATGGTGTAAAGTACTTAAGGAAAAATACTTGATTAAGTAGTTTTTGGGGGTATCTGTACTTCACTTAACTATTTATATTTTTTGACAACTTTTACTTTTACTTCAACATATTCCAAAAGAAAACGATGTACTTTCTACTCCATACATTTTCTCTGAAACCCCAAAGTACTAGTTACATTCTGAATGCTTAGCAGGACAGGAAAATGGTCTAATTCACACACTTACTGTATCCAAAAAAATCTCTGGTCATCCCTATTGCCTCTGATCTGGTGGACTCACTAAACATATGCTTCGTTTGTAAATTATGTTTGAGTGTTGGAACGTGCCCCTGGCTATCCGTAAATAAAAAATTATAGGAAAATGGTGCGGTCTGGTTTGCTTAGTAAGGAATCTGAAATGATTTATACTTTTAATTTTGATACTTAAGTACACTACTGTTCAAAAGTTTGGGGTCAGTTTGAAATGTCCTTGTCTTTGAAAGAAAAGCCAAATTTTTGTCCATTAAAATAAAATCAAATTGATCAGAAATACAGTGTAGACATTGTTAATGTTGTAAATGACTACTGGAAACGGCAGATTTTTTAAATGGAATATCTACATAGGCGTACAGAGGCGCATTATCAGGAACCATCACTCCTGTGTTCCAATGGCACATTCTGTTAGCTAATCCAAGTTGATCATTTTAAAAGGCTAATTGATCATTAGATAACCCTTTTGCAATTATGTTAGCACAGCTGAAAACTGTTGTCCTGACGAAAGAAGCAATTAAACTGGCCTTCTTTAGACTAGTTGAGTATCTGGAGCATCAGCATTTGTGGGTTCGATTACAGGCTCAAAATGGCCAGAAACAAAGAATTTCTTCTGAAACTCGTCAGTGTAACGCTCGTCGTTAGGTGGAAGAGAGGAGGACCAAATCGCAGCGTGGTACGTTTCCATATTTATTGGAACACTTCATAAACACGAACAAAACAATAAACAGAATGAAACCAACGACGCTACAGACCTGAACATGTGAACCTAGTGAAAACAAAGAACGCAATGAACAGGAACAATCACCCACAAACAAACAGTGAAAAACAGCCTACCTAAATATGGTTCCCAATCAGAGACAACGTAAAACACCTGCCTCTGATTGAGAACCATATCAGGCCAATCAGACACACCTAAACCAATGAGACACAAAACATAGAATATACCCACCCAGCTCACGTTCTGACCAACTAAACAAAGACTAAACAAAGGAAATAAGGTCAGGATCAGTCTATTCTTGTTCTGCGAAATGAAGGTAATCCATGCGAGAAATTGCCAAGAAACTGAAAATCTCATACAACGCTGTGTCCTACTCCCTTCACAGAACAGCACAAACTGGCACTAACCAGAATAGAAAGAGGAGTGGGAGAGCAAGAGGATAAGTACATTAGAGTGTCTAGTTTGAGAAACAGACGCCTCACAAGTCCTCAACTGGCAGCTTCATTAAATAGTACCCGCAAAACACCAGTCTCAACGTCAACAGCGAAGAGGCGAGTCCGGATGCTGGCTTTCTAGGCAGTTCCTCTGTCCAGTGTCTGTGTTCTTTTGCCCATCTTAATCTTGTCTTTGTATTGGCCAGTCTGAGATATGGCTTTTTCTTTGCAAGTATGCCTAGAAGGCCAGCATCCCAGAGTCGCTTCCTCACAGTTGACGTTGAGACTGGTGTTTTGCGGGTAAGGTGACAGGTTTATAGAGGTGATTCTCACAGCATGCTTCTTAAAAAATTATAATACAGATAATCTGGTTAACCTGTCTAGGATGAGGGTGCCGCTAGCGGCACTCCCCCCCCCCACTGAAAAGGCAGAGTCGCGAAATTCAAATTTTTTTTTTTTTTTTAATATTTAACTTTCACACATTAACCTGTCTAGGATCAGCGTGCCGCTAGCGGCACTCCCCCCCCCCCCCCCACTGAAAAACCAGTGCCGCGAAATTCAAAAAAAATATTTTTTTAAAATATTTAACTTTCACACATTAAAGTCCAATACAGCTAATGAAAGACACAGATCTTATGAATCCAGTCAACATTTCCGATTTTTAAAATGTTTTACAGGGAAGACACAATATGTAAAGATGTACATCTATTACCTAAAAACACATTAGCATATTCCACCATCTTTTATTTGTCCACCAACACCAGTAGCCATCACCAATTCGGCTAAACTAAGATATTTATAGCCTCTAACCAACAAAAAAACTCATTAGATGACAGTCTGATAACATATTTATGGTATGGGATAGGTTTTGTTAGAAAAAAGTGCATATTTCAGGTAGATGGCATAGTTTACAATTGCACCCACCATCACAAATGGACTAGAATAATTACAATGAGCAACGTGTTTACCTAACTACTAATCATCAAACATTTCGTAAAAATACACAGCATACACGAATCGAAAGACACAGATCCTGTGAATACAGACAATATTTCAGATTTTCTAAGTGTCTTACAGCGAAAACACAATAAATCGTTATATTAGCTTAGCACATAGCAATTAGCAGCCCAGCATTGATTCTAGCCAAAGTGAGCGATAAAAGTCAACATCGCCAAAAGATATTAATTTTTTCACTAACCTTCTCAGAATTCTTCCGATGACACTCCTGTAACATCACATTACAACATGCATATACAGTTTGATCGAAAATGTTTATATTTAGCCACCAAAATCATGGTTAGACAATGTGAAATGTAGACAAGCTGGTAAAGAAAACGTCCTTGCGCCACTTAGACAGTGATCTACTCTTATACATAAATACTCATAAACGTGACTAAAAAATATAGGGTGGACAGGGATTGATAGACAATTTAATTCTTAATACAATTGCGTTATTACATTTTTTAATTTATCCTTACTTTTCAATACAGTTTGCGCCAAGCGAAGCTACGTCAAAAAACATGGCGTCCTAAGCCACTAAAATGTTTCGACAGAAACACGATTTATCATAATAAAAATGTCCTACCTTGAGCTGTTCTTCCATCAGTATCTTGGGCAAAGGATCCTTTCTTGGGAGAAATCGTCTTTTGGTGGAAAGCTGTCCTCTTGCCATGTGGAAATGTCAACTACGTTCGGGATGAACTGAAAAGCGTGACCAACTTTTCACATCGTTGCAAAAATAAATGTCCCAAAATCGCACTAAACGGATATAAATTGCTATAAAACGCTTTAAATTAACTACTTTGTGATGTTTGTAACTCCTATAACGAGTGAAAAGATGACCGGAGAAATATAACAGGCTAAACTAACGCTTGGAACAGGAGAGGGTCGGTGTCTTCCACGCGCGTTACGCAGCAAGAAAAGACTTGCTAGCTAAAGGTTTTTTTCATTTGTAGGGCCTGTGAACGAGCAATCGAGCCCGTTGGAATCGTCATCACGTAAAGGCATCCAGGGGAAGACGTAAGAAGTGTCCGTATAGTCATAGCAACGACAGTGCCCGTTTAAATGACTTCAGAAAAGTGGCCAACGTTTCTCAAATCTGACTCCATGTCAGGGAAATTGCTGTAGAATGGGCTCTGTTCCACTTAGAGACAAAATTTCAACTCCTATAGAAACTATAGACTGTTTTCTATCCAATAATAATAATAATATGCATATTGTACGATCAAGGATTTTGTGGGAAGCCGTTTAAAAAATTAGCCACATTAGCATAAATAGTCTAAACAGCGCCCCCATCCCCAACAGGTTAAAGTCCAATAAAGCTAATGAAAGACACAGATCTTGTGAATCCAGCCAACATGTCCGATTTTTAAAATGTTTTACAGGGAAGACACAATATGTAAAGATGTAAATCTATTACCTAAAAACACATTAGCATAATCCACCATCTTTTATTTGTCCACCAACACCAGTAGCTATCACCAATTCGGCTAAACTAAGATATTTATAGCCCCTAACCAAGAAAAAAACTCATCAGATGACAGTCTGATAACATATTTATTGTATGGGATAGGTTTTGTTAGAAAAATGTGCATATTTCAGGTAGATGGCATAGGTTACAATTGCACCCACCGTCACAAATGGACTAGAATAACTACATAGAGCAACGTGTTTACCTACTTACTAATCATCAAACATTTCGTAAAAATACACAGCATACACTAATCGAAAGACACAGATCCTGTGAATACAGACAATATTTCAGATTTTATAAGTGTCTTACAGCGAAAACACAATAAATCGTTATATTAGCATAGCACATGTGCAAACATTACCCCAGCATTAATTCTAGCCAAAGTGAGCGATAACGTAAACATCGCCAAAATATATTATTTTTTTCACTAACCTTCTCAGAATTCTTCAGATGACACCCCTGTAACATCACATTACAACATGCATATACAGTTTGTTCGAAAATGTGCATATTTAGCCACCAAAATCATGGTTAGACAATGGGGAAAGTAGCACAGCTGGTGAGAAAATGTCCGTGCGCCATATTAGACAGTGATCTACTCGTATACATAAATACTCATAAACGTGACTAAAAAATATAGGGTGGACAGCGATTGATAGACAATTTAATTCTTAATACAATCGCGGAATTACATTTTTTAAATTATCCTTACTTTTCAATACAGTTTGCGCCAAGCGAAGCTACGTCAAAAAACATGGCGTCCTAAGCCACTAACATTTTTCGACAGAAACACGATTTATCATAATAAAAATTTCCTACTTTGAGCTGTTCTTCCATCAGTATCTTGGGCAAAGGATCCTTTCTTGGGTCTAATCGTCTTTTGGTGGAAAGCTGTCCTCTTGCCATGTGGAAATGCCAACTGCGTTCAGCATGAACTGGAAGCGTGCCCAGCGATTCACAGCGTTTCAGAAATAAATGTCCCAAAATCGAAACTAAACGGATATAAATTGATATAAAACGCTTTAAATTATCTACCTTAAAGTGTTTTTAACTCCTATAACGAGTCTTAACATGACCGGAGAAAGATTACTCCCAACACTAATGCTTGGAACAGGTGCGGGTCGGTGTCCTCCAGGCGCATGACGCAGCTCCAAAAGAGTGACTAGCTACAGGGTTTTTTAATTTATAGTGCCTGTGAACGCGCAATCGACCCCATTCAAATCGTCATCACGTAAAGGCATCCAGGGGAAGACGTAAGCAGTGTCCGTATACTCATAGCAATAACAGTGGCCTTTTAACTGACTCCAGATCAGGGGCCAACATTTCTGAAATCTGACTCCATGTCAGGGAAATTGCTGTAGAATGGGTTCTGTTCCACTTAGAGACAAAATTTCAACTCCTATAGAAACTATAGACTGTTTTCTATCCAATAATAATAATAATATGCATATTGTACGATCAAGAATTTTGTAGGAAGCCGTTTCAAAAATTACACGATTACCATTAATAGTGACAACAGCGCCCCCAGCCTCAACAGGTTAATATCTTTGTAAATTAGTTCAAAACAAGTGTAACGGTGCATGGATAATAGCTACATTCCAAACAAGAAGGAGTAAGCCCAGAATGAATTGCTATATGATAATTAAAACCAAACAAAAAGTACCTCGCTTTTTATTGCTCTATACATTTAAGAGACAGTCAGTCATTGTCTGGCTGTCATTGTAAATTAGAATTGGTTCTTGATTGACTTGCCTGGTTACATTTTTTGAAAGAAATAGAGAAGTGTGAACCAGTATCTCTAAACTCCAAGTAGATCTAGACACTTACAGATATTGTAAGTAGCCTAGTGGTTACGAGTGTTGGGCCAGTAACTGAAAGGTTGGTGGTTCAAATCCCCAAGCTGACTTGATTATAAATATGTTGATGTGCCTTTGAGCAAGGCACTTAACCCTAGTCAATCTGGGTAAGAGTATGTGTTAATCAAACCCTAATTTCTCCAGAATATTATTTTCCTCACATGTCAAAGAGTCACAGCACTAGCCAAACATTTCTGACCATGACCTGGACATAAAGAAGATTGCTACTCACCCTATTCTCCACACTCAGTGACCCCCCACAGGATACAGGAGATCAACACAAACACTCAGTGGTTTCATTTTTAGCTTCGCCCGGATGTCTAAGAGAGCCTTAAAATGCAGAGTAGACTACTCCTTGAATTGAGGTGTGCCTCTTTGCTCTGCTCTGCCCTTTATAAAGCCACCGCTGGTCACATTATTAAGTCACCTATTAATAAGGGGCTGGGGCCCCCTCTACCCGGGGTACCTGTCTGATAACAAACAAAGAAGGTTTACGCCACAGGATCCTCTTTTCTTTATCCACCTCTGTAGATGCCCCCGTCACTATGTTGTTTGTATGCTTTTATTGTTGACATGGTGTTCCATATTGACGTCCTTAGTGCCAATCAACTTCTCTAGGATAGGTGAGACGGTAGCGTCCCACTTGGCCAAAAGCCAGAAAAAATTGAGCGCGCCAAATTCCAATATATTACTAAAAAATCTATCTTTCATGAAATCACACATGAAAGACACCAAATTAAAGCTACACATGTTGTGAATCCAGCCAACATGTCTGATTTCAAAAAGGATTTACGGGGAAAGCACACCAAACAATTATGTTAGCTCAGTACATAGCCACAGAAAAACACAGCCATTTTCCCAGCAAAAGATAGTAGTAACAAAAAACAGAAATAGAGATAAAATTAATCACTAACCTTTGAACATCTTCATCAGATGACACTCATATGACATCATGTTATAAAATACATTTATGTTTTGTTCGATAATGTGCATATTTATATCCACAAATCTCGGTTTACATTGGCGCCATGTTCAGAAATGCCTCCAAAATATCCGGAGTAATTACAGAGAGCCACGTCAAATAACAGAAATACTCATCATAAACTTTGATGAAAGATACATGTTTTACATATAATTAAAGATACACTTGTTCTTAATGCAACCACTGTGTCAGATTTAAAAAAACTTTACGTAAAAAGCACACCATGCAATAATCTGAGACGGCACTCAGATTTAACAACATTTCAACATTGGAGTCAACAGAAATACGAAATTACATCATAAATATTCCCTTACCTTTGATTATCTTCATCAGAATGCACTGCCAGGAATCCTAGTGTCAAAATAAACCGTTGTTTTGTTCGATAATGTCCATTACTTATGTCCAATTAGCTAATTTTGCTAGCATGTGTAGTACACGTGTCCAAACGCTCACGCAGATGCAGGCAAACGTCGGACGAAAACTTCAAAAATTTATATTCCAGGTCGAATAAACTGGTCAAATTTAGTAGAGAATCAATCTTCAGGATGTTGTTATCATTTATATCCAATAACGTTCCAACCGAAGCATTCTTTCATGTCTGTATAAGTAATGGAACGCACGGCAACAACATGAGGAAAGCGCGTGACCAAGAACTGGCAATCTGCCAGACCACTGACTCATTCAACTCCCATCCGGTCCCACAAAACAGCATAAACGTCATTCTACGTTCTACTGACTGTTGACATCTAGTGGAAGGTGTATGAAGTGCAAACAGATCCATATATTACAGGGAATTGAATAGGCGATGACTTTAACAACGACCACTCTCAGAATTTTCACTTCCTGTTTGGATTTTTTCTCAGGTCTTTGCCTGCCATATGAGTTCTGTTATACTCACAGACATCATTCAAACAGTTTTAGAAACTTCAGAGTGTTTTCTATCCAATAGTAATAATAATATGCATAAATTTGCATCTGGGACAGAGTAGGAGGCAGTTCACTATGGGCACGTAATTCATCCAAAAGTGAAAATGCTGCCCCCTATCACAAAGAAGTTAAACATCCTATAAATCTAATTTATTCTGTCTCAACCACAGTCATTTATCATTAATCCCAGATAACAACGCAAAAGGCTCTCTGTCAAATGTATAGCGGATGGTTGTATTTTACTGATCTTGTCAAATTGTTTGGATAGGTCTGCCCAAATATTTGTTCAGTTCGCAATCAACGACGATTTGTTCAGTTCGCTCCACCTTTTTGAGACTGGAATTCAATCAAACCTGTTACATCAATGCGTATGCTGGATCTTTTTACAATCTACACATGACGCGCACATACTCCCTATTAGTGGGGCAGTTATGCTGACAAATTTGTCTCAATCCGTCTCTTTGTGATAAAAGACTTATGTACCCTGATAAGATTTAGATATGGAGCCACCCCTGATTTGGCAGCCGGGGTAGACGTTTGTCAAAATGGCCTGCGATGGTAACACTATTTTACAATTCAGTAGGACTGCTTTGAGGTAAAGGCACCAAATTAGTCAATGAGATAAAGTGATGAACCCTGAAAAGATTTAGATATGGAGCCACCACAGATTTGGTACCTGGGGGCCATGGCAGGCATCATAAAAATGGCCACTGTCAAAATTACAATGTTACAGTTCTGAAGTCCTTTTTTAAATAAATGCACCAAATGTGGTACAAAATTTGATTTATTTTCCTGGAAATATTTCGATATGGAGCTATCACAGATTTGGCCCCTGGGGTCAGTGCCAGCCATCTTTGAAAATGATCGCCTAGCAGTTCCAATATTTTTCAACTCACACGGACTAAAGGCTCCTAATTTGGCACAGAGCTAGACTAATAGATCCTGAAAAGACTTAGATATGGAGCCACCACACTTTTGGCTCCTTGGGCCTGTGACATTCCTCTTACAAAATGGTCTCTGTGGGTAATAAAATGTTACAGTTCTGAAGGCTTTATTTTATATAAATACAACAAATTTGGTAGAGAGATAAATGTATGTACCCTGAAAATATTTAGAGTCTCCACAGATCTGGCCCCTAGGGCCAGTGGCAGCAATCTTACAAAATGCCTTTGACCCCAATTAGGATAGATGTTCTACTGTATGTATGTTATAGTTTAGACACTGTTGTGTACATCTCCCACCATTTTTGTAACATGCCTGCTATTGGTTGAAGTACAGCATTGGTTGATGTACATTGTACAGCATACACTTGAATACAGGGTATCAGGTCAGGTCAGGTCCAAAGCCGCAAGATCCTTTTTCTTAGCAGCCAAAAGTAAGTTATCTGCTTGGTTCCAAGGCATTTGATGTTGTGCTCATCTCTTTTGATATTCTGTCTTGTGTTTGACTCCACTGGCCCAATAATAATTATCTTGAATAATGATTTTGGAGGTGCCATAGGGGGCAGTAAGTCAACCTTTACCTAATGTTACTTTAGATCAACAGTCACCACCAAAGTTCCATAACATACTAAACTGTGGCATAGCCTCTAATTTGTTCTAATAACAGAACATTATATTCAACTGCAAGTTCAATCTAGTACAGGCTTATCTGAATGAACAACAGAGACGGAATGCAGTATGACATTGAATAGTTTGGGGAATGGCGTCGTCTCAGAGGGAAGATCCTCGAAGCCAGATGATGTGATGGCAGGTAGACTTATGCGTGGCTGTGCAACCGGGTCCTGGACTTCCACGAGGAGAAGATAGGTAACAACACTTCCGCTATGCTTATCCTCAACACGGGGGCCCCACAAGGGTGTGTGCTCAGTGAAAAGCTTCAAGTTCCTCGGCGTGCACATCACTGACAACCTGAAATGGTCTGTCCACACAGACAGTGTGGTGAAGAAGGTGCAAGAGAACCTCTTCAACCTCAGGAGGTGGAAGAAATTCAGCTTGGCCTCTAAGACCCTCACTAAAGTCTACAGATGCAACATTGAGAGCATCCTCGGAATGTATCACTGCCTGGTACGGCAACTGCACAATCAGGGCTCTGCAGGGCTCAGCAGTGGGTGGTGCGGTCAGCCCAACGCACCACTGGGAGCATACTGCTTGCCCTTCAGGACATCTACATCACCCAGTGTCACAGGAAGGTCAAGAAGATCATCAAGGATGTCAGCCAACCAAGCCACAGCCTTTTCATCCTCTACCATCTAGAAGGCAGAGACAGTACAGGTGCATCAAAGTTGGGACCGAGAGACTGAAAACAGCTTCTATCTCCAGGCCATCAGACTGTTACATATTCACCACTAGCCGGCATACACCCAGTACCCTGCCCTGAACTTTAATCACTTTTACTACCACCCGGTACTCAACCCTGTACCTTAGAGACTGCTGCCCTATGTACATAGTCATTGAACAATGGTCACTAATTAATGTTTACATAATGTTTTACCGACTTCATATGTATATACTGTATTCTTGTCAAGGCTCATCCAATATACAGTGCATTTGGAAAGTATTCAAACCACTTGACATTTTGGCAAACCCCTTGACTCCCTTGACATTTTGGCTTATTCTGAAATAAAAAATGTATAAAATAAATCTTCATCAATCTACACACAATACCACGAAATAACAAAGCAAAAACAGGTTTTTAGAAATGTTTAGAAAAGTATTAAAAAACAGAAAACAGAAATACGTTATTTACATAAGTATTCTGACCTTTTGCTACGAGACCCGATATTGAGCTCAGGTGCATCCTGTTTCCATTGATCATCCTTTAGATGTTGCTACAACTTGATTGAATTTACCACCTGTGGTAAATTCAATTGATTGGACATGATTGGAAAGGCACACACCTGTCTATATAAGGTCCCACAGTTGACAGTGCATGTCAGAGCAAAAAACAAGCCATGAGGTCAAAGGAATTGTCCGTAGAGCTCTGAAACAGGATTGTGTCGAGGAACAGATATGGGGAAGGGTACCAAAAACATTTCTGCAGCATTGAAGGTACCCAAGAACATAGTGGCCTCCATTATTATTAAATTAAATAAGTTTGGAAACACCAAGACTTTTTCTAGATTTTCATGTTTTCTTATGATATTTCCACACACACAGAAAGCAGAAAGGGCCACGACAATATCTGTATCACAAAAAGGAAAACACAAAGCAGACCAAACTCTTTGGTCCTTTAATAAAAACCTGCTGTATGTAAAATATTGTGTGCTATAGCTTGGAAAATAAATAAATGTGACTCTGGATGGCAACATAATGAATTACAGCCTGTTCAGGTGGGATGGAACATTTGGCTCATGTCATGATGTCATAATGTGATCTGATTATAATAGACCAATGACTGTTCATCTGGATAAGGGGGTGGGCTCTAGACCATCCTATCAGCCAATCAAGGCTGTCTATATAAATATCTTCAAATTTGTTTCCTAACACCCACACGATCAGACTGACCATTTCAAGGGCCAAAGGAGGCTCAGAGAAATAAACAATCAAATATATTTTGGAGTTATTTTCATTAAATAAACACACACTGTGATTTATTAGACATACAGTAAAATTACAATGACTGGATGTGGGTTTTAATACCTGTCAAATACTTGCTTCCTCTGTCCTTGGGAGAATCTCAAATGCATTTCCTTGATTTGTCGCAATTTCTCTCCTCACCTCCTTCTCAAAACCCATTGGATGAGAAGGTCAGAGGGGTTTCAGACACACATAAACATACAATGCTTGAAAGGTTTACTGATTATAATGATTTCATTATTTGTTATTATCAATGTTTTTTTTAAATCAACACATTGTATTATAACATCTGCTTCCAACTCACACACGTAAATCCCCTGAACACAGCTCACCTGTATGTCATTTTCACACACTAGTTCAGTTCACCCCATCACTGTGAGGTATTATTTGTTTTGTGACTCACATTTTTCAGAGCACTAGATTTACTCCTCCCTTGTATGATAGCTTTTGCCTGCCTTACAAATGACAACTTTTGCCTGCCTCACTAATGACAACTTTTGCCTGCCTGTACTTCAGCCCTTTTGGACCCCCTGTGTATGACCTTGTGCCTGCCCCTGGACCTTTTTTTAACCTTTATTTAGCTAGGCAAGTCAGTTAAGAACACATTTTCATTTACAATGACAGCCTAGGAACAGTGGGTTAACTGCCTTATTCAAGGGCAGAATGGCAGATTTTTACCTTGTCAGCTCAGGGATTTGATCTTGCAACCTTTCAGTTGTTAGTCCAACACTCTAACCACTAGGCTACCTGCCACCCCAATAATAAACACCTGCTGCGCCCTGCACTTGAAACCAGCTCTCTGTCTCCCCTAGTGTTCATTACAATTATATAAACTATTAATCATATAGAAAAGCTGTTGTTTATTTTTTTCATTCTTCAGGAATGTTTATCATGGCTATACATGATGGAGGAGTTGACTTAAGCACAAAAGACCTGGCAACTAGGCATGACAAAGAAATGTGGTGTCCATGTTTCTTGTGCCATTTTGAATGACATGTAGATGTTTTGTTGTTGCTAGGTGGAGCAATGTTCTCATTGTAGCTACCTAGACTTGCATTCCTGTAACTACATATTTGAAGCTGCAAGAAAATCATGTTTAAATATATATCAAACCATTTTGAAATTTTTACCCTGATGTCACACATTGGCCCCTTTATTTATAGAAAGACCCATATACATTCCCACTATGCACATAGAATAGGAAACGATGTGAATTATATTATGCTTACTGTATGTATTACTGTATTATGCTACTGTATCTACATGATCATGTTACCTAAATTACCTCAACTACCTCGTACCCCTGCACATTGACTCAATACCAGTACTCCTTGTATTGAGCCATGTTATTGTTATTTTATTGTGTTACTATTTCCTTTTTTTGTTGCTAATCTTTTGCATTGTTGGGAAAAGGCTCATAAGAAAGCATTTCACAGTAAAGTCTACACCTGTTGTAGTCGGCGCATGTGACAAATACAATTACATTTTATTTATTAACTTAAAGCAAGCATTCAGACCAGCCTTACTGATTGAACTTTCGTGAACCACATTAGAACAACTAATGTGTTATACTTTTGTTAATGAAACAGGTTGAAAGTAAAAGATTCTGTGCCAGGCATAGTTCTTGTTTAACTGAAGCACAGCTTGAGAGAATTAACCACAGAAATTGTGAACTATTCCAACAATGTCTGGGATATTTTTCCAGATACAGCTGTAGTTAGTCTGTATTTGCTCCTGATTTGGGCATTGCAAAGTAGATTTAGTAGCCATTTGTTTAAATGCTCATGTAACTGGTAGGATGTGAATCCTGGTCTCCCGCTCTGGAACCCAACGTCTGGTTTTAAGTCGTAGTCAGGGCTATCTCATCAACAGTGTTGTAACTCATCTCTGCTACATGCAGTCTCAGAAATGTTCATGTTTGGCCTACATGGCTGCTTTGTTTCCCTCTGTACTCATTGTGTTATACTGTGTGTAACTGATAAACCTCTTGATTTTCAGGAGATCCATACCAAGAAGTATAGGCCATGACTTTTAAAATTCAAAGAAGTATAGGCTATGACTTTTGAAATTCAAAGAAGTATAGGCTATGACTTTTAAAATTCAAAGAAGTATAGGCTATGACTTTTAAAATTCAAAGAAGTATAGGCTATGACTTTTAAAATTCAAAGAAGTATAGGCTATGACTTTTAAAATTCAAAGAAGTATAGGCTATGACTTTTAAAATTCAAAGAAGTATAGGCTATGACTTTTAAAATTCAAAGAAGTATAGGCCATGACTTTTAAAATTCAAAGAAGTATAGGCCATGACTTTTAATAGATTAAAGGCTTGTAAAATAGTGGTACAGTCTATGGCCATTTAGTAAGATGGCTGCCATGGCCCCATGGGCCAAATCTGTGGTGGCTCCATATCTAAATCTTTTTAGGGTGCATAAATCTACTCCTGTCCCAAATTTGACGTGTTTATTTTTAAAAAAGCCATCAGAACGGTAACATTGTATTACAGACAGTGGCCATTTTGTAAGATGCCACAGCCCCTAGGGGCCAAATCTGTGGTGTCTTCATACCTAAATCCTTTCAGGCTACATAGATCTTCCTCGTGTCAAATTTGGTGTGTTTGTCTGGAAAAAGTCCTTCTTAACTGTGAAATAGTACTACTGTCTATGACCATTTTGTAAGATGGCCGCCATGGCCCCAAGTGCTATATCTGTGGTGGCTCCATATGTGAAACCTTTTCAGGGTCCATAAATCTAACTCTGTGACAAATGTAGGGCCTTCACCTCAAAGCAGTCCTTCTGAATTGTAAAATAGTTTTACAGTCGGGGGCAATTTTGAAATCTGGGGTGGCTCCATATCTAAATATTTTTAGGGTACATAAATCTACATCCAAATTTGGTGCTTTTATCAAAAAGTGAATGATTCATCAGCTTAACCGCCCTACTATATGGCTGGGAACGGAAAGCATCTACCTGTGATAAGTCTACCTGATAGTAATAGAGGTAGCAATATGTTTTTAGAGTGTCTAAACCATTCTGTGATTGTATTTGACCATGGAAAAACAACTAACTGCAATATAGGTTCGACTGAGTTGAGACCTCTGTTCATAGGCTACGTATGAATTACTTTTGACCCCTTAGAGAAACAAGGGCTATTAATTTGTTTTCTAACATTTGTCTCTATACTTGTCAGTGAACATCACAAAGAGACTGTGGCAGAATATATACTTAAAATGTTCTGTTACTTTCACGCTCGCATAGAACATTTAAATGGTAGAATGGCCTAAACACTGAAGGTCGCTGGGGATTGTTTCTTTGAGCTTGTAAACCATATCACTGTTTTTCTTTAATGCCAATAATATAACTGAGCCATACACAATTAGCATTGCCATGCACTGGGAGCACCAGCTAGAGCAGATGTTGACACTGGGCAGCTCAGGTCTTAAAACTTCTTCGGGATCGGTGTCCCATCCACAGGACAGTTGAGCTAACGTAGGCTAATGCGATTAGCATGAGGTTGTAAGTAACAAGAACATTTCCCAGGACATAGACATATCTGATTTTGTCAGAAAGCTTCAATTCTTGTTAATCTAACTGCATTGTCCAATTTACAGTAGCTATTACAGTGAAAGAATACCATGCTATTGTTTGAGGGGAGCGCAACAGTTTTGAACATGAAAAGTTAGTAATAAACAAATTAGGCACATTTGGGCAGTCTTGATACACAAATTTTTGCAATGGTTCATTGGATCAGTCTAAAACTTTGCACATACACTGCTGCCATCTAGTGGCCAAAATCTAAATTGCACATGGGCTGGAATAATACATTATGGCCTTTTGCATTTCAAAGATGATGGTACATAAAAAAATACAAAAGAACAGTTTTTTTTCCTTTGTATTATCTTTTACCAGATCTATTGTATTATATTCTCCTACATTCCTTTCACATTTCCGCAAACTTCAAAGTGTTTCCTTTCAAATGGTATCAATAATATGCATGTCCTCGGTTCAGGGCCTGAGTTACAGGCAGTTAGATTTGGGTATGTCATTTTTGGCTAAATTTAAAAAAAGGGGTGGATCCTTAAGAGGTTTTAAAGGGATGCATAGCTGACACACCTGATTAAACTAATGGGATTCTAAATTGAAGATTGCGATTAGTGGATTTTTTGAGTCAGGTGTGTTAGCTTGGGATGGGACAAGAAGACCACAGCTTCCCAACCCTGTCCTACATGTTAGATATAAGGATCAGAATCCTGAGGGGTGCTGATTAAAATCCCAGCACTGGCAACAGTGGGAGATGTACTAGCAACCAGAGGGTTGCTGGCCTCTATTGCTGTTGTGAAATCTAATCTAAGAAATCTAAGTACTATCGTCCTCTCAATGGACGTGTTGGGGAAAAGACACAAATGCCAAGTTTCAACCAAAAGTGGATGAAGTATTATTCTGTGTGTGTTGCCAATGTCCACTAGTTTATCAAATATATGCTCTATTCAAGGTTCACTCTCAATAAATATGTGGGGAAAGACACACATTTCAGGTTTCATCCAACTGTGGGTGAAGTGTTGTTCCAATTTCAGTCAGTTTATCAAATGTTCTATTCAAGATTTGCCGGCCAGTTACAGTTGGTAGACCACTCACTCAAACAACAATATGTGTTTTTCAATGCTTTTTTATTAAACATGAGGCATTCATAAACATACAAAAGAATACAAAACTCCAAAGACTTGTGTCAATGAAAACAAAAAGAACATTAAATAAGTACAAGGCCTTGTAAGATAGAACTGTAACAAACCCAAAACCCCCAAAATAAAAGTATATTGATAAAAAGAAAAACAGTCAAATAAGTGCTAAATATGCTCCAAAGTAACAGTTTCTAGAAAATGAGCCTCCATCAATTAATCAGTCTTTGAATTCTTGAGCAAATTATGTTTTCGGCCATCTGAAGATGGCAATTTTAAACATGAAATCGAAATTGTTGTCACGGTATGCAGAATGAGAATTGTGAGTGGCTTGTCTTCTGATGGCCGTCAGGTTGATATTTTAACTAACAGCCTGTGCAGGCAGCAAAGGCACAGATCTCACAGATGTCCATAGGCACAGCAGCTGGAAGAAAGAAGAGAAAGGTACAGTGTTAAAACATGTTCCAAAATCACTCAATCAATCAAACTACAACTGCATATTGCAGAGACCAACTAGATGTACATAAGAGAGACATGTTCTATACAATTCCGATCAATGACTCCATCAGCAAATTATTACGGTCTTATCACAATCTGGTCCGATCCACCAAGTTGGACTAAAGTGGATATTATGCTATAGAGTGGTCTTTTCTTACCTAGTCTTGAGAGAGACATGCTTGCCCCTCTCTTCATGCAAAGGGGCATGAACTCCTGTGGCAGGGAAGGGTTAGCACAGACAGAAGCAAAGCTGGTGCTGGTGAGACGAGGATTCTGCATCCTGTTTACATTGCTGCCCTCTGCTGTCAGTTCCTGGAGCTTCTTCACTGATTCCAGTAAGAAAAAAAAGTCTCCCTCCTACAGAGAAGAGAGGAGAGGACATAGACACAGGTTAGACAAAGCACCATATCTGTGGGTCATATTGGGGTCCCAGCCAATCATTGCGATGCTTTACACATTCTGAATGTGAGGAGGATGCCCATGCTGGCTTGCACCAAGTATATGCCTTGTTGCTAAAAAGAAAATGCTACACAGAATTTTGTCTGTTACAGCTACATACTGAGGGTTAACAAAACATTATTTCATTAGATTACCTTTGACCATTCTGACATATCTGCAGTCAATAGTCATCATGTTATAGTACATTATAGTAAGGTAAACCTTGCTTTAAGAGGAGCCCTTACCTGTACTTTGACAGCTTGGGCTTCAGACACCAGACAGAGAGCCAGGACCATGAGAGCAATGGAGAGAATGGTCTTCATCTTGTCTTTTGAGAGGTTTGCTTTGAGCCTTTAGTCTTGCTGTTGTTGGTGTGTTTGGAAGATTGCTCACCTCAGTTTCTGCTCTCCGTTCATCTCCCTCCTTCCTTTTAAAGGGTTGACTCTCAACTCAGTTCACTCATGCAGGCCTGGGATTGGCCGAGCTGCAAATGGGAGAAACGTATTTCTCACGGGTTAATGAGTAGTGATGGTGGATTTTACAATGTCATAAAGGTGGATTCATAAATCCTCTCTGACCTCATCCCAAGTCTGATGTTTTTATGGACACACTTGATGGTTTGTCTTCTACAGTCGGTCACACACCTCCACTTACCACATTGGTTAACAAGGAATCTCTGTTAACTGTCACACAAACGATCTTTATGTAAACTATCCACAATCTTTCTGCAAAATTAAAGCTCATCTACCCCCTAAATTTTTTTGTAATAATAATAAATAAAAAATATAAAAATAAAATTTACAGTACCAGTCAAAAGTTTGGGCAAACCTACTCAGTCCCGGGTTTTTATTTATTGTTGCTATTTTCTACATTGTAGAATAATAGTGAAGACATCAAAACTATGAAATAACACATATTGGATTACAGTTACAAAAAAAGTGTGAAACAAATATATTTTAGATTCTTCAAAGTAGCCCCCATTTGCCTTGATTACACCTTTCACACTCTTGGCATTCTCTCAACCAGCTTCATGAGGTAGTCACCTGGAATGGATTTCAATTAACAGGTGTGCCTTGTTAAAAGTTAATTTGTGCAATTTCTCTCCTTCTTAATGCGTTTGCGCCTATCAGTTGTGTTGTGACAAGGTGGGTGGTATACAGAAGACAGCCCTATTTGGTAAAAAACCAAACATATTATGGAAAGAACAGATCAAATAAGCAAAGAGAAATGACAGTCCATCATTACTTTAAGACATGAAGGTCAGTCAATCTGGGAAGTTTCAAGAACTTTGAAAGTGGTGTTGCAAAAAGCATCAAGCGCTATGATGAAACTGGCTCTCATGAGGACAACCACAGGAAAGGAAGACCCAGAGTTACCTCTGCTGCAGAGGATAAGTTCATTAGAGTTACCAGCCTCAGAAATTGAAAACTAAAAAATGCTTCACAGAGTTCAAGTAACAAGACACATTTCAACATCAGGCCTTCGTGGTCAAAATACTGCAAAGAAACCACTACTAAAGGACACCAATAAGAAGAGTCTAGCTTGGGCCAAGATACACGAGCAATGGACATTAGACCAGTTGAAATTGTCCAAAGTCCAAATTTGAGATTTTTGGCTCCAACCACTGTGACTTTGTGAGACGCAGAGTAGGTGAACGGATGATCTCCGCAAGAAGGAGAGTGATAGAATGCTGCATCAGATGATCTGGCCTCCACAATCACAATTGTGACTGCATCATCTGTGGATCTGTTGGGGCGCTATGCAAATTGGAGTGTGTCTAGGGTTTCTGGGATAATGGTGTTGATATACATTAGGATAATGTTGTTGGTCTACATTTAGGAAAGCATTGGATTGGTGTAAACATGGGCGAAAGAGAGAGTTTCATTACACCATATTTTTTTGCACCAGTCTTGGTGCCTTTTTAAATCCAAGTCACATTGTTATTGACTTTATCATTTTAACCTAACCTATGACCTGAACAATCACCTTTTGTATTACTGCCCCCCCAGTTTCAAAAAGTGACATCTGAAAAAAAAAAAAATAATCTATATAACACAAATGGTTCCTAGCCTCACATGCATTCTTTCTGTCCCTAACGCTTTAACTAAAACTGAAACTAAATAATATAAAAACAAAATATGAATATTTTATAAAACTAAATAAAAACTGGCAAATTATTCTTGAAAACTAACTGAAACTAAACTGAATTTCACATAAAAAATGAAAAACGAATAGAAATAAAATAATATAACACAAAACTATAATAACCTTGTGTAACCGATGTGAAATGGCTAGCTAGTTAGCGGGGTGCGTGCTAATAGCGTTTCAATCGGTGATGTCACTTCTTGCTCTGAGACTTTTAAGTAGTTGTTCCCCTTGCAGAGGGCCGTGGCTTTTGTGGAGCGGTGGGTAACGATGCTTCGAGGGTGGCTGTTGTCGATGTGTGCAGAGGGTCCCTGGTAGGGGCGAGGAGAGGGACGGAAGCTAAACTGCTCCACTTGCTCCATGAACATATTAACTCAATAATGTTAAATAACATCAATGAGCTGCATCCAGAGTTGTATCCATGAACTGAGAACATAATAATGCTGAACTACTCTAATTAGAATATTATTATTATTACACAGTCAGACATTTTATAAGCCTCATTTATCAGTCTATATCAGACACATCCAGGAGGCCATTTAGTTTGACCGAAAACATTATCACTGAGTTCTATATTAAAATGATTTATCAAAAATAACATTCCATAACTAATCTTTTTTTTGTTTAAATATAGATTGATTATAGTAATATGGAATAGCCAATCAGTAGTGGTATCAATTGTGAGTGGCATTTGTCATCAGGTCACTGCATGGATCCCTTACATGTTTTTGTCACTCATGCCTTTACCTCTAGTACAAAGAGCGGGGTGACGTTCCCTGACTAATGCTACGTCATATACTGAAAATACCATATCGGTGTGAAAAATGTGTAACTCAGTTATTGAACTGTGATCAGAGACACCCTTAGTAGGAGAATGCGTGCTGCTTTACACACACAGATGTTTTGAGATAAGGCCATTAGTCACTATCCTCTCCATAAAGTCTACACTCAACATTATGGACCAACAGTAGGAGAGTAGGCAGGGCATGCTCCATCACTGGAATACCAACATTACCAGCTGTATTTTATGCATTATTTATATATTCACTGAAGCTTAAATGTACATCTAATAACTGACCATCATATTGCCACTTTCCATACATGCTCCATGTAAAATAAGTGTTGATGCTGGCCATAAAAAACTCCACACTGTTTGTCTCCGGACACTGTTGATAACTGCGGGACAGTTAGGAGTGGCTCCCTTGCATTAAATCACTCTTCTTTTTACAGCTCTCAAAGTGTGCCATAAATTGTGCCCTTTGCATCAGAAGGAGTGGGCCTTGTCTGATAGCTTTGGAAGGAGGCCAACAGGTTAGTTTCAATGCAGGTGAAGCGGATGTGAGTGGATGACAATATCAATGTAGCTATTCACCTCACATTCTGTATAACATTGATATTATAGATTGAATCATGACATAGACTGAAACTAAATATTACCAGCTGGCAAGGCATTGGAGGCTGTCAGAATTATATGTTATGAATTGATCTATGAATCTGAGTGAACGTGTGTTCAGAATACCTTTCAAAAGTATTTTTTTCTCTAAATGTGTACATACCTTTTTGTCGCCACACGATGGTAAATATTGAAACAATTACCGATTGCATGTTATTTTTGACGGTCTAAACAAATACCTGCTTTCAGACACACAATTCAATCATTTAGGAAACTTTGCATGTTCTGATTACTGTGCATTACAGAAACGCAAGGGCAAATTCCTAATGGCTGGTAAATCAGGACCAAGGCTAGTGTTATTAAATGTATGAGAGAATATGTAGGGAAGGAATGAAATCTTAACAGTTTCTCTGTGGCTGTGGAGGCAGAGGGTAGTCTGGAAATGTCATTAAAAACAGTTAATAAACAAAATGCACAGAACTTAATCTAGTTGCAATGATTAATTTCAACCAGTTTTGCCCGCTGGGATAATTGTAACGTTGGTCTGGTGGTGTATGAAAGGACCAAGGCGCAGCGGGTTATGAATACATAACTATTTATTACAAACAGACGAAACACTGACAAAACACTAGAACAAACTACAAAACAATAAACGAAGGCAACAGACCTGGACTACGAACTTACACGTAACAAATAACGAACGAACAAGTACTGACTACAAACAAAACGAACTCACGATACAGTCCCGTATGGTGCAACAAACACTGACACAGGAAACAACCACCCACAAACAAACAGTGTGAAAACACCTACCTTAATATGACTCTCAATCAGAGGAAACGCCAAACACCTGCCTCTAATTGAGAGCCATACCAGGCAACCCATTAACCCAACATAGAAAACACATAACATAGACTACCCAACCGAACTCACGCCCTGACCAATTAAACACATACCAAACAACAGAAAACAGGTCAGGAACGTGACAGAACCCCCCCCCCCCTCAAGGTGCGAACTCCGGGCGCACCCCTAAAACTCAAGGGGAGGGTCTGGGTGGGCATCTGCGGCTCCGGCGGTGGACGAGGACACCACTCCACCACTGTCTTTGTCCCCCTCCTTAGCGTCCTTTGAGTGGCGACCCTCGCCCCCGACCATGGTCCAGGAACCTTCACTAAGGCCCCTCCACAATAGAGGAGACAACTCAGGACAAAGAGGTAGCTCAGGACAAAGAGGTAGCTCAGGACAAAGAGGTAGCTAAGGACAGAGAGACAACTCCGGACTAGTGGCAGCTCCGGACTGAGTGGCAGCTCCGGACTGAGTGGCAGCTCCGGACTGAGTGGCAGCTCCGGACTGTAGGGCAGCTCCGGACTGTAGGGCAGCTCCGGACTGTAGGGCAGCTCCGGACTGTAGGGCAGCTCATGACTGGAAGGCAGCTCATGACTGGAAGGCAGCTCATGACTGGAGGGCAGCTCATGACTGGAGGGCAGCTCATGACTGGAGGGCAGCTCATGACTGGAGGGCAGCTCATGACTGGAGGGCAGCTCATGACTGGAGGGCTTCTCATGACTGGAGGGCTTCTTATGACTGGAAGGCAGCTCATGACTGGAAGGCAGCTCATGACTGGAGGGCAGCTCATGACTGGAGGGCAGCTCATGACTGGAGGGCAGCTCATGACTGGAGGGCAGCTCATGACTGGAGGGCGGCTCTGGCAGCTCCTGACTGGCAGGCGGCTCTGGCAGCTCCTGACTGGCTGGCGGCTCTGGCAGCTCCTGACTGGCTGGCGGCTCTGGCAGCTCCTGACTGACGGACGGCTCTAGCGGCTCCTGACTGACGGACGGCTCTAGCGGCTCCTGACTGACGGACGGCTCTAATGGCTCGGGACAGACGGGCGGCTCTAATGGCTCGTGGCAGACGGATGGCTCTAATGGCTCGTGGCAGACGGATGGCTCAGAAGGCGCTGGGCAGACGGATGGCTCAGAAGGCGCTGGGCAGACGGATGGCTCAGAAGGCGCTGGGCAGACGGATGGCTCAGAAGGCGCTGGGCAGACGGATGGCTCAGACGGCGCTGGGCAGACGGATGGCTCAGACGGCGCTGGGCAGACGGATGGCTCAGAAGGCGCTGGGCAGACGGATGGCTCAGAAGGCGCTGGGCAGACGGATGGCTCAGACGGCGCTGGGCAGACGGATGGCTCAGACGGCGCTGGGCAGACGGACATTTCAGACGGCGTTGGGCAGACGGGCAGTTCAGGCGCCGCTGGGCAGACGGGCAGTTCAGGCACCGCTG
Source organism: Salvelinus fontinalis (assembly GCF_029448725.1). NCBI lineage: Eukaryota > Metazoa > Chordata > Actinopteri > Salmoniformes > Salmonidae > Salvelinus > Salvelinus fontinalis. Next base: position 45,284,929 of record NC_074667.1, on the reverse strand, counting down.
GGCAGATGGGCAGTTCAGGCACCGCTGGGCAGACGGCTTAATATGACTCTCAATCAGAGGAAACGCCAAACACCTGCCTCTAATTGAGAGCCATACCAGGCAACCCATTAACCCAACATAGAAGACACATAACACAGACTACCCACCCAAACTCACGCCCTGACCAATTAAACACATACCAAACAACAGAAAACAGGTCAGGAACGTGACAATAATAGTGGACAGGTCCACATTGTCACATAATATTTGAATTAGACAAATTGGGCCATGTAATAATTTGCAAGAGGCCCCACAGCATTCTATCATATTATAATATTACTGGATACAATTAGGTGCAGCAGTGGAGGCTCCTCAGAGGAAGAAGGGGAGGACCATCCTCCTCAGCGAATTTCAGAAATACAAAATAGTGAAACATTAAAAAAGTTATTATTTTTTAGATAAAACTATACTAAATATATTCAGGTGACCAAATAATTGATTAAAACACACTGTTTTGCAATGAAGGTCTCCAGTTGCCTCAGCAGCACTCTGTAGGGTAGCACCATTGTGTATTTGGAGGACAGCTAGCTTCTGTCCTCCTCTGGGTACATTGACTTGAATACAAAACCTAGGAGGCTCATGGTTCTCACCCCCTTCCATAGACTCACACAGTAATTATGACAACTTCCGAAGGACGTCCTCCAACCTATCAGAGCTCTTGCAGCATGAAATGACATGTTGTCCACCCAATCAAAGGATCAGAGAATAACTCTAGTACTGAAAGCTAAAGCAATGCATTACTTAAGCAATGCAGAACTTACTTAGCTAGTGTGAAATGCAGCTAGCTAGTTTAGTCTACTTAAACACCTGGCTCTAACAGAGAGGGATGCTATGTTAGCTAGCTGGCTACGGCTATCCAACACTGGAACTCTTCCAAGTCAAGGTAAGATTTTAGCTTTATTAATTTATTGCCACCGGGGCCCGCCGGTGTAATTGCTTAACTGATTGCTGCTGACCACACTGTTCTGCATGATTGTAGCGGGTTTACTAACGCCTTAGTTTTAGTACCTATGCCTGTGCTGACTTTGACATGAAAACGATGTAGGCTGTGTGTAGCAGTCATGATATGAAGGTTAGGCTTGGAAAGGTTTTTTCGCCTGGTCACAGACAGCTGATGTGTTCTGCACTGAAGTCCACAAGCGAAGGGAAAAGGTGTGAGGAGGAGAGCGCATACAGTGGTTCCTCCTTTAAAAGTTGCGAGCTTACACTGCGGGACTTAGAGGTGCCCAGCGTCATGGCTTCATTGCTCCAGATCACCACAAGTGGGAGTTAGAGCACTCATTATGCATTTGGGTCCCAAGGTTTTTATATGACCAATCATATCGAGTGGTTCCAATGACGAATTTGACGCAGGCCACCCGTCACTGGTGACTTCAGCAAAGATGGCTGACAAAACGTTACAGGGAAGCAAATGTAAGTAATTATAACGTCATAACGAGTCAAGCAAAACATTTACAATTGAGAGAAATATGCTACTTAATGTAGAGGCTAACGATCGTGCATATTTTTTTGTCATAAAGTGTAATTTATGAAAATCGATATTTAGCAAGTTTTTTTTCAGCCATATCCATTACCAGGTGTATCAAACTCATTCATTATACACTTCCGCAGTGTTTACCACTCCTGCTCCTGGCTATTTGCTCTGAGACCGGCATAATATTGTAATGAAACAAGCAAGGAGCAGGTTTCTTACCCTCAACATTCTAGCCGAAGTCCAGCACGCTATCGACTGTGCCCTAATGTATTAATTGGGGTTGGGGCCGATTGTGGCTAAAAACACTTTATCAATTGGAATCTTTAACATGGAAAGAGGGAAAAGTATTATTATTAGTTTTTCACAAGCATAGCAGTATGGGCTATTAGCTGAACAATAGACTATTCAACCTTTACTAAAGAATTGTCTTATAGCCAAGCTGTAGATAGATGAGAGAAATAATTATATATACAGCGATCTGTTTGTATATGTCTGGTATGAAAGTGAACTGTGTTTGTGTGTGATCAGGGGTGTATTCATTGCACCGATTCTATTGAAAAACATTTCTTAAACGGAAGCAAACGGAACCAACAGGGATAAACATACCTGAATTTGTCCAATAGAAACTCTCGTTTGCAACTGTTGGACTAATGATTACACCCTAGATCAGCTAGATGCAGGCAAGATTGTGCAAGGCGGTATTGAATGTGTCACTGTCTGTTACCTTTATTACTCAAAATTCTCTCGACCTGTGCGCCTACGTTGTAAACTTTCATTCATAGGCTAGGTTGTAGCAACCTCATGATGGGTGCAAGGAAATTTGAGTATCATGTAATAGCCTAAACCTATTATTATTACATTGAGCTGGGTGATTGGAATATGAATGACAGTCATCCAATATGCTATAATAGTAATAAGGCCATGATCATAAAAAGAAAATCATCCTTCCTCATTGTAAATGGCACTAGCCACCACTGAGGTACAGCAAAGATGCCCATGTATAGTAGCTTGCAAAATAATTCACCCCCCTTGGCATTTTTCCTATTTTGTTGCCTTACAACCTGGAATCAAAATTGATTTTTTTGGGGTTTGTATCATTTGATTTACTGCCTACCACTTTGAAGATACAACATATTTTTGGGGGGTGAAACAAACAATAAATAAGACAAAAACTGAAACTAACTAACTAACCCCCCCAAAGTCAATACTTTGTAGAGCCACCTTTTGCAGCAGTTACAGCTGCAAGTCTCTTGGGGTATGTCTCTATAAGCTTGGCACATCTAGCCACTGGGATTTTTCCCCATTCTTCAAGGCAAAACTGCTCCAGCTCCTTCAAGTTAGATTAGTTCCGCTGGTGTACAGCAATCTTTAAGTCATACCACAGATTCTCAATTGGATTGAGACCTAGGCTTTGACCAGGCCATTCCAAGACATTTAAATGTTTCCCCTTAAACCACTCAAGTGTTGCTTTAGCAGTATGCTTAGGGTCATTGTCCTGCTGGAAGGTGAACCTCCATCAAAGTCTCAAATCTCTGGAAGACTGAAACAGGTTTACCTCAAGAATTTCCCTGTATTTAGCGCCATCCATCATTCATTCAATTCTGTTTTCCAGTCCCTGTCGATGAAAAACATCCCCACGGCATGATGCTGCCACCATCATGCTTCACTGTTGCACCAAACATAGCGTTTTCTTTGATGGCCAGAAAGTTCAATTTTAGTCTTATCTGACCAGAGTACCTTCTTCCATATGTTCGAGGAGTCTCCCATATGCCTTTTGGCAAACACAAAACGTGTTTGCTTATTTTTCTTTTTCTGGCCATTCTTCCGTAATGCCCAGTTCTGTGGAATGTACGGTTTAGTGGTCCTTTGGGCAGATACTCCAATCTCTGCTGTGGGGGTTTGCAGCTCCTTCAGGGTTATCTTTGGTCTTGTTGTTGCCTCTGATTAATGCCCTCCTTGCCTGGTCCATGAGTTTTGGTGGGTGTCCCTCTCTTGGCAGGGTTGTTGTGGTGCCATATTTTTAGCATTTTTTAATAATAGATTTAATTAATGGTGCTCCGTGGGATGTTCTAAGTTTCTGATATTTTTTTATAACCCAACCCTGATCTGTACTTCTCCACAACTATGTCCCTGACCTGTTTGGAGAGCTCTTTGGTCTTCATGGTGCTGCTTGCTTGGTGGTAAGCCTTGCTTAGTGGTGTTGCAGACTCTGGTGCCTTTCAGAACAGGTGCATATTGTCGTGGTAATTTCCTGTATTACTAAATGAGGAGAGTTAACAAACCACACACAAGTCAGAGTTATATTTAAACTTCATTTTTAATCAAATGAGCTTCACCATAGCCCTTTTGACTCTCAGATTTAAAAAAAAATAATGAATTCTGAGAGTCCCTATAAGAGAATACAAAGATCTTTTATAGCCAAGATACACCCCTCTCAATTTACATGACGAACCACAGATCTCAGGAACTTCACAAAGGGCCTTTTACTTGAGAGAGGAGTATCCCATAGCCAGATAGCATTAGCTATAAATTATCATTCAGTTTGGTCTCTAAGACGAGGTTCTAATCTCGTTCTTGGTACTTCATAGTACCAAAACATTACCTCATCCAATGGCATATATCAATTGTCAATTCTAGATACTCCCATCTCAAATACACCCCCTCTCCCCCCCCCCTCCTGGACAAGCTCACTGAGGGGAGTGAGCCTCTAGGTCCTATACTAGGTCAAGATAAGTTCAACATCAGAGGGGTAATACAATGGTTCCAGACACTGCCATACTCCTCCCCTTCTGATATTCTGCATAGCACCAGACATGTAAAAGACAAGCCTGACCTCTCCCATCTCTGGGCCCCAAGTGACTTTTCCCTAGAGAAGGGAAAAGTTCAGTTGCCAACAGTGTAGTCCAAAAGGAGACATTCTAATGACAAGTATCTCACATAAGCATATTATGTAAATAAAACATCTTATTTATCTATGTTACCTAACTAATTCTGATTCAGATACGACAATATATACTGAGGTCATGTGACAGATCATGTGACACTTAGATTGCACACAGGTGGAATTTATTAAAATAATTATGTGACTTCTGAAGGTAATTGGTTGCACCAGATCTTATTTAGGGGCTTCATAGCAAAATGGATGAATAAATACGCTCGCACCACTTTTTCATTTTGTTTAAACACAACATTTTTGTATTTCACTTCACCAATTTGGACCATTTTGTGTATGTCCATTACATGAAATCCAAATAAAAATGCATTTAAATTACAGGTTGTAATGAAACAAAATAGGAAAAACTCAAAAGGGGATAAATACTTTTGCAAGGTACTATATCTGATGAACGTTCTGTCAAAATCTGATCACGATCTCTATTAGCTGTGAACACGTGAGACTGCACTAGGTGTCATATGAGGCATGACACCTACTGCAGCTTTCATCTCAGCCAAGCACTAAAACATTAGCACAGTGGTATTCAAACTTTTTCAGCGGGGACCCCATTTTTCACACCAAATCTAATGACACAACCTTAAAATGTAGATTTTATAGCAACAAATAACCTTCAGTTCATTGCATTTTCATCTCTTATCAACATTTAAATAAACCACTAAATACATTTACTCAATGCATTTTTTTTACCTATCTTTCTCCAAAACATTTCTATATTGTCCCATACAATAATCCGTACTCTTCATTTTTTCCCTAATTCCTTTAGTATCTTTTTTTGGGGCGACAACACTGCAGTTGACCCCGACTTTGACTACCACTGCCTCAGCCAATCCCTTTGGTGCGCCAAGACAGTTTCAAGAGGTTTCATACACAGGCCTTTTTTTATCACAGTGATGTCAACCAAGTGATGTTGAGGATGACAAGTGCAATCACATAACTAAATCAAGATATTTATTGCCCCGTGTTCATTGTTCATAACAATGTGCTTGGGTAATGGATATGATTGGACAGGTGGTCTATCTGGTGAAAGACTGAGAAATCGGCTAAAGTCTGGGAAAGGCAATGGCTGAAACAAGCAAGACTAATAACACTAATTTAGCCTTGAGTAAAGTAAATCATCAGCTTTGAAAATAGCTACACAATTGGCACTTACTTCACTGGAATACCACAAGTGAAATTCTTATTACATGATTTCAACATCCTGAGAAATATAATAAATGGTACAAATTATAATTAAATTGCAAGCATGCCAAACTCTCCAAACTGAGATTGCCGGCTCCATTTGGGATTCCTGGCTCCAATTTCTAGTGATGAAGTTGTTGCAAAGGAAGTTGACTAATGGCCCTACAGTGTGACTAATCAAATGACTAAAGAATTTCCCACCACAGAGTGAGTGGAGTAGATAGGCTACACAGCTACCAGATAGCTCTAATTCTAGAGAATCTGAGAGGAGGGAGTGATAAAGGAGACTGTTGATGTGTTGTTATGAATAAATGAACATGTGTGTTCAGCGGTATTCTATTAGCTATGTATTAATCACTACACTATTCCTCTAAATCCCTGTTGTTTTGAGCTATATTTAGCAGCACTGCTATACTAAGGTGACTGCATGTGTCGTAACAAACAGGCCACTTCTGGCCAAATCCTCGTAAAGGGTAGATAGCGATCACTTTCACATTTTTCTAAAGCCTGTCTGTGCCTTAACAACAACTTTGGCAAAGTTGCAAATCTCCAGAACAAATATCGTTGTCAGTCTGTCAAAAAGTGATCCCACAAAGCAGGACAGGAAATCTTTACTTATTTATATAAAATAATACCACATTTATATTTTCATAATCATCAAATAAGTACCCACAGGGCACAGACGTCAATTCAACGTCTATTCCATGTTGGTTCAACGTAATTCCATTGAAATTACGTGGAAACAATGTTGATTCAACCAGTGTGTGCCTAGTGGGTATCAAATCCAGCATCCATACATGATGTACAGCCAGTTTTCCTGGTGTCAGACTTCTTGCGTATGCAACCTTATCTCTTATAGCAGCCGATGGTCAGATGGGCAGACTATATATCGTCATGTCTGGGCTGTAAACTGAACAAATTATCTCTATCTAACAGCCTTATGTCATAGGCTAGCCAATAAAGGGAAGTTGGTGGTTATCATCGTCAGCTCCCTATAACACCTCTGATATTGTTCTGTCAATACTTACTATGTTTACCACCAATTTACCTTACAGTTATCACATGATATTCCACATAGAAATATATTCACAAATATTTTACACAATTATGTATTATGTAACGTTACTGAGCATGCTCCTTTACAGTGAAAGAATAAGTATGTTTGCATCTGTAAGGTCTGATAGTGTGTAATATAATGGGATGCCTGTTCACTCATAGTCTTAAAGGTAATTCAGCCCATGGAAGGTAGACAGACTCTTTATACTGTAGGTGTGGAGGAGGAGGAGGAGAAAGTGGGTCTAAATGACACAGGTCATTACACAGCATCCACCTGGAAGTTTCTTCATTACAACTCTTATGGCCCTGCATGACCTGAGGACCAATTTTAGAGTAGATCATCTTTCAGAGAGTGATTTTATCTTCTCGTTTAAAAGAGGAGAACAATTAAGCAACAATGCCCTTAAAACCTCTTAAGGATCGGCCCCCTTTTTAAAAAATGTCACCTAAAATGACATACCCAAATCTAACTGCCTGTAGCTCAGGTCCTGAAGCAAGGATATGCATATTCTTGGTACCATTTGAAAAGAAACACTTTGAAGTTTGTGGAAATGTGAAAGGAATGTAGGCAAATATAACACATTAGATCTGGTAAAAGATAATACAAAGACAAAACCAACCGTTTCTTTTGTATTTTTTTTGTACCATCATCTTTGAAATGCAAGAGAAAGGCCATAATGTATTATTCCAGCCCAGGTGCAATTTAGATTTTGGCCAGTAGATGGCATCAGTGCATGTGCAACGTTTTAGACTGATCCAATGAATCATTGCATTTCGGTTATACATGTTGTATCAAGACTGCCCAAACATGCCTAATTTGTTTATTAATAACTTTTCATGTTCAAAACTGTTGCACTCTCCTCAAACAGTAGCATGGTATTATTTCACTGTAATAGCTACTGTAAATTGAACAATGCAGTTAGATTAACAAGAATTTAAGCTTTCTGCCAATATCAGATATGTCTACCCTGGGAAATGTTCTTGTTACTTACAACCTCATGCTAATCTCATTAGCCTACGTTAGCTCAACCGTCCCGCAGGGGAGCCACCAATCCTGAAGTTAAACCCGGGAATTTATTGTGGGACAACTCCCGATAAGAGCTGGTCTGAGGATACAGCCCTTGGAGGGAGTTGTCACATGATAATTCCCAGGTTTAAGGGCATTATTGATTTTATAAAGTGGTTTTAACGAGTAAATTTGATTTTCCATTCTAAAGTTGCTACCCAAGAGGGCTGGGCCTTAGTTCTTTTCACATGTTTTGACCAAGTCGTTAGTTCTAATTATTCTATTTATTCGACGTTGCTATGCTAAACAAATAATTGGCATGTAGCTAGCTAGCAGAGATTCAATGATGATGAGAGTCAAGAACCTAAATAAATAATGATTTAATAAATATCCAATAAGCCTACGTAGGCAACAACTATTATGGTTGGCGAGTCCAAGCTAACCAAGCTCGTTGGTGATGTTAATAGTGACATTTCTGTTGATGGCACACAAGTGGAAGAATGGTCCTGCCACTGGTTGGTGACAGCCAGTGCTTGCCTCTTCTTTGGCAGAGAATTGGACATCCCACTCACATCGTTGCCATCTAAAATGTCATCCCAGCGCTTTCTGTTCTCCATGTTAGGGGCTGCCAATAACTCTTGAGTGAGCTCTCACACCGGTGGCCACTCACAGCCATTATTTCTCGTGCCTAAGCCGCTGGTCATTAGTTATTCACAGGTCATAGAGGCAGACAGGTACAGTGTCTTCGGAAAGTATTCACACCTCTTTACTTTTTGAAAACCTCTTTGTTATGGCAGGCCTAATTAAGTTCAGGAGTAAAAAGTTGCTTAACAAGTCACATAATAAGTTGCATGGACTCATTCTGTGTGGAACAATAGTGTTTAACATGATTTTTGAATGACTACCTCATCAATGTACCGCACACATACAATTATTTGTAAGGTCCCTAAGTCTAGCAGTGAATTTCAAACACAGAATTTACCACATAGACCAGGGAGGTTGTCTAATGCCTTGCAAAGAAGGCACTTATTGGTAGATTGTCACGTGGGCATAAATTATTCAGGAGACAGGCACAGGAATTCATAATATATATATATTTTAATTTACCCCCATATTATGGCGTGCCGTGTAAAGGCAAGAGGGCGAAGACCAAACAAACACTATACAAAACACAGGGTAGAAACCCAAACAAAAGAGTGAGGAGTACCTCGAATAAATAACACACACGCACAATGATAATCACACGGGACGAGACCCATAATCATCTGTGCAATACACAATGGCACAAAAGCCAAAACACACAGCACAGGTACTCACACGCACTAACGGACAATGTAACAATAATCGACCGGACAATGGGAAACCAAGGACACACTTATACAATTACTAATTACTGGGAATAGGGGCCAGGTGTGCATAATGAAAGTTAGAGGGATCCGTGACCTAGATGGGTAATAAAAAAAGCAGACATTGAATATCCCTCGTAGTATGGAGAAGTTACTTAATTATACTTTGGATTTTGTCACACCCTGATCTGTTTCACCTGTCTTGTGCTTGTCTCCAACCCCCACCAGGTGTCTCCCATTTCCCCTGTTTATCCCCTGTGTACTTACCTGTGTTTTCTGTTGGTCTGTTGCCAGTTAGTCTTATCTTGTCAAGTCTTACCAGCGTGTTTTCCCATTTTCCAGTATCTCTAGTTTCTGTTTTCTAGTCCTCCCAGTTCTAACCATTCTAAATGCCCTGAGCCTGCCTGCCATTCTGTCCCTGTTTAAAGCTGTCTTGGATTACCAACCTCTGTCTGCCTTGGCCCTGCCGTTTGCCTGCCCTCTGTTTTGTAATAAACATCTATGATTCGAACTGTCTGCCTCCTGTGTCTGCATCTGGGTCTTATCCTGAGTCATGTTAGTGTGGACTGGCCATGACTGACCCAGGAGATAAGGACCAGTTCCGCAACGTTGTCTCCTCCCAAGGAGCCACCATTGGAAGACACAAAGAGTTACTTCAAAATCTTATGGAAGGATTCCAGACCTTGGCGGAACACCATGACTGCACTTTCAATACATTGCTGGTGCAATTCCACAGATTGTCTATTAGGCAGCCAGCCATAACAGTAACCTCCCAGCCTCTCAGTAACCATGCTGTCAGCAGCGTGTCTCCCCAACCCACCTCCGGCTTCCCGAGAAACCCGCTTACCTCAACCGGAGCACTATGCTGGAGATTCAGGAAGCTGTCGGGCGTTTCTCCGAGAGTGCTCCCTCATCTTTGAGCTGCAGCCCTCTTCTTTTCCCTCGAGCCGCTCGAAGATAGCGTACCTTATAACGCTGATGACCGGGAGGGCTCTCTCCTGGGAGCAACAATCCATTGTGTGCTTCAATCTGGAGGAGTTCATGGCGGAGGTAAAAAATATGTTAGATTCTCTGTTGTCCGGGAGAGAGGCAGCTTGGAAGCTAATCTTACTACGTCAAGACTCCCATAGTGTAGCAGACTATGTGGTCGATTTCCGCACGTTGAACGCTGAGTGTCTGGAACCTGGAATCCCTGTTCGACACGTTCCTTCATGGATTATCGGAGGAGGTTAAAGACGAAATCACAGCCCAGAAGCTGCCCATGGATCTCGACTCTCTCATCGCCTTGACCGTATGGATCGATGGGCGGCAACGGGAACGTAAGAGGGAGAGGATGTCTGTTCCCAGTCACACTCGCTCATCCAAGGATCCCACCTCGCCTCGAGGAATCCGGGAAGTCACCGGCATCTACATTACTGATAGAATCCGAGGTTACCCGAGTTCCCCTGGGAATCACCGAGGTCTGCTGACTCGCCTCCTCCGGAGCCTATGCCACTTGGTAGAGCTAGATTGTCTCCTGCCGAACGTTTACGCAGACTGAACACCAAGAGCCGTCTGTATTGTAGTTCTACCGGTCATTTAATTTCTACCTGTCCATTAAAAGACAGGCTGATCAGTAGGTACGAGTATGCTGGCGGGCCGTACGGAGAATGTCCAATCTCCCAGTACTCGTATCCCTCTCCATGCCATCCTGCTGTGTGGTGACCAGTCAAAATCTCTCCGGGTTCTCATTAACTCTGGGGCAGACAAGAGTTTTATGGATACTACCTTGGTGTCAGAGCTGGGAATCCCCAATCAACCCCTCTCCGTTCCCATGGACGTCAGAGTGCTGGATGGACGCTCTATTGGCAGAGTCACCCACAATAAGGTTCCTATCAACCTGCAAGTGTCAGGTAACCACAGTGAGTCTATAAAATTTCTGCTCATCGAATCTCTTCAGGAACCCGTGGTTTTGATGACTCCAGAGACAGAATCCCCTTATCGACTGAACTATTGATTCTGTCAAGGGTTGGAACACGTTCTGCCCGCTCATTGCCTGAAGTTGGCTCAGCCTGCCCCGGGATGTCTTCCTGTGGGCTTGGAAAAAGCCTCAAACCTCGCAGAGTACCAGGACAAGGAGGTTTTCAACAAGGCCAGTGCCACATCGCTCCCTCCTGGCCTGTCTCCTGGTAGCGCCTCCATGCTCTGGACACTACGCTGACAGACACAGCAAAGCTTCTTGCCACAGCTCGCATTGATGTGCCATCCTGGATGAGCTGGACTACCTGAGCCACTTGTGTGGGTTGTAGACTCCGTCTCATGCTACCACTAGAGTGAAAGCCCCGCCAGCATTCAAAAGTGACCAAAACATCAGCCAGGAAGCATAGGAACTGAGAAGTGGTCTGTGATCACCACCTGCAGAACCACTCCTTTATTGGGGGTGTCTTGCTAATTGCCTATAATTTCCACCTTTTGTCTATTCCATTTGCACAACAGCATGTGAAATTTATTGTCAATCAGTGTTGCTTCCTAAGTGGACAGTTTGATTTCACAGAAGTGTGATTGACTTGGAGTTACATTGTGTTGTTTAAAACCTGTTGAGGCTAGGGGGTGCTGTTGTCACTATTTATGTAAATCGTGTAATTTTTGAAACGGCTTCCTACTAAATTCTTGATCGTACAATATGCATATTATTATTATTATTGGATAGAAAACAGTCTATAGTTTCTATAGCCGTTGAAATTTTGTCTCTGAGTGGAACAGAACTCATTCTACAGCAATTTCCCTGATATGGAGTCAGATTTCACACATTTTGGCCCCTGATCTGGAGTCAGTTAAAAGCCACTGTTAGAGCTATGAGCATACAGACACTGCTTACGTCTTCCCCTGGATGCCTTTACGTGATGACGATTTGAATGGTGTCGATTGCCCAATCACAGCCACTATAAATAAAAAAAACCTGTAGGTAGGAACTCTTTTCCAGCTGCGTCAGGCGCGCTGTGGACACCGACCCGCACTTGTTCCAAGCATTAGTGTAGGGAGTAATATTTCTCCGGTCATGTTTCTACTCGTTATAGGAGTTAAAAACATCATAAGGTAGTTAATTTAAACCGTTTTATAGCAATTTATTTCCGTTTAGTGCGATTTTGGGACATTTATTTCTGAGACACTGTGAATCTCTGGGCATGGTTCCAGTTCATGCCGAACGCAATGTGCATTTCTACATGGCAAGAGGACAGCTTTCGACCAAAAGACGATTAGACCCAAGAAAGGATTCTTTGCCCAAGATTCTGATGGAAGAACAGCTCAAAGTAGGAACAATTTATTATGATAAATCGTGTTTCTGTCGAGAAATGTTAATCGCTTAGGACGCCATCTGGCTAGACGTAGCTTCGCTTGGCGCAAACTGTATTGAAAAGTAAGGATAATAAAAAAAATGTAAATCGGCGATTGTATTAAGAATTAAATTGTCTATCAATCGCTGTCCACCCTATATTTTTTAGTCACGTTTATGAGTATTTATGTATACGACTAGATCACTGTCTAATATGGCGCACGACATTGTCTGACCAGCTGGGCAACTTTTGTCATTGTCTAACCATGATTTTGGTGGCTAAATATGCACATTTTCGAACAAACTGTATATGTATGTTGTAATGTGATGTTACAGGAGTGTCATCTGAAGAATTCTGAGAAGGTTAGTGAAAAAATTAATATATTTTGACGATGTTTACGTTATCGCTCTCTTTGGCTTGAATCAATGCTCTGGTAACGTTTGCATATGTGGTATGCTAATATAACGATTTATTGTGTTTTCGCTGTAAGACACTTAGAAAATCTGAAATATTGTCTGTATTCACAGGATCTGTGTCTTTCGATTAGTGTATGCTGTGTATTTTTACGAAATGTTTGATGATTAGTAGTTAGGTAAACACGTTGCTCATTGTAATTATTCTAGTCCATTTGTGACGGTGGGTGCAATTGTAAACTATGACATCTACCTGAAATATGCACATTTTTCTAACAAAACCTATCCTATACCATAAATATGTTATCAGACTGTCATCTGATGAGTTTTTTTCTTGGTTAGTGGCTATCAATATCTTAGTTTAGCCGAATTGGTGATAGTTACTGGTCTTGGTGGACAAAGGAAAGATGGTTGATTATGCTAATGTGTTTAGCTAATAGATTTACATCTTTACATATTGTGTCTTCCCTGTAAAACATTTTAAAAATCGGACATGTTGGCTGGATTCACAAGATCTGTGTCTTTCATTAGCTGTATTGGACTTTAATGTGTGAAAGTTAAATATTTTGTAAAAAATTTTTTTTTGAATTTCGTGGCTCTGCCTTTTCAGTGGGGGTGGGGGAAGACTGTCCTAGACAGGTTAAGTGTTCCCTTTATTTTTTTGAGCAGTGTATTTCAAAAACTAAAAGTATTGTATTTGGGAGAAATCATTCACTAAACCCTAAACCTCAACTAAACCGTGTAATAAATAATGTGGAGATTGATCAGTTTGAGGTGACTAACTACTTGGAGTAACCCTGGATTGTAAACTGTCATGGTCAAAATATTTTCATACAACAGTAACTAAGATGGGGGGAAGACTGTCCATAATAAAGCACTGCTCTGCCTTTTTAACAACTAGTTTTGTCGCACCTGCACTACTGTTCAGTCGTATTCAGTCAGGCTCAAAACAGGGAAGCACAGCTGGCTCTTAAATGTACACGGAGAACAAACATGAATAATATGCATGTTAATCTCTCATGGCTCAAAGTGAAGGAGAGATTGACTTCATCTCTACTTGTTTTTGTTAGAAGTATTGATATGCGAAATGGACCGAGGTGTCTGTTAAAATGGAACACTAGTCACTTTAATAATGTTTACTTATTTTACATTACTCATCTCATTTGTATGTATTGTATTATATTCTATTATACTGTATCTTAGTCTATGCCGCTCTGACGTTGCTCGTCCATATTTATACATTCTTAATTCCATTCCTTTACTTAGATTTGTGTGTATTGTTGTGAAATTGTTAGATATTACTTGTTAGATATTACTGCACTGTTGGAGCTAGAAACACAGGCATTTTGCTACACCCTCAATCTGCTAAACATGTGTACGTGACCAATACAATTTGATTTGAAACTACTAACACACAGCTTGAACACCCGTGCTTACCCCACAAGACATGTCACCAAAGGTCTCTTCACAATCCCCAAGTCAAGAACAGACTGTGGGAGGCGCACAGTATTTCATAAAGCCATGACTACATGGAACTCTATTCCACATCAGGTAACTGATGCAAGCAGTAGAATCAGATGTAAAAAAAACAAGATAAAAATACACCCTATGGAACAGCAGGGACTGTGAAGAGACACACACAGGCACAGACACTCATACACATGATAAGACACACACTCTACACACTCGTACACATAGATGTTGTATTGTAGATATGTGATAGTGGAGTAGTGGCCTGAGGTAACACACCAAATGTATTGGGTAAAGTGTTAAGAAATCTAATGTCATGTAATCTTTTAAATTGTATATATAATTGCCTTAATGTTTCTGGACCCCAGGAAGAGTATCTGCTGCCTTAGCAGCAGCTAATGGTGATCCTTAATAAATATAAATACAAAATCCTAGAGGAAAACCTGGTTCAGTTTGCTTTCCACCAGACACTGGGATATGAATTCACCTTTTAGCAGGACAATAACCTAAAAAGGCTAAATCTACTCTGAAGTTGCTTTCCAAAAAGCCAATAAATGTTAGTTTTGACTTGGCAAGACTTGAAAATGGTTGTCTGGCAATGATTAACAAACAATTTGAAGGAGCTTGAAGAATTTTGTAAAGAATAATGGGCAAATGTTGGAGATTCCAGGTGTAAGTTAGAGACTAACCCAGAAAGACTCACAGCTGTAATCACTGCCAAAGGTGCTCCTACAAAGCATAGACTCAGGTGTGTGAATACTTAAGTAAATTAGATATTTATGTGTTTCATTTTCAATACATTTGCAAACATTTCTAAAAACATGTTTTCGCTTTGTCATTATGGGCATTGTGTGTAGATGGTTGGAATTTATATATTTATTTATACATTTTGAATTCAGTCTGTAACACAACAAAATGTGGAACAAGTCAAGGGGTATGAATACTTTCTAAAGGCACTGTAGGTTTATACAACCCCCAACTGTTACAAAACAAATAGTAGCACGGGAAAAGAATGTGAAGATACTTTTTTCCCGAGTGAGATTAAGTTTATGAATTTCCTGCATGCGTTACGGGACAGCGGAATTACGACATTAACACATTATCGTATTTTATATCAACCAATCAGCAGCCCAGATCTAAACAACCCATTTTGTAAATCTCATTATTCCACTGCCAGCTCTGTACATATTTTTTGTTGTAATATTTGTAATTTATTTGTATTTTTTTATGAATATTCGAAACATACAATATACTTGCAGTGAAGCCGCTCAACAACTACATCATACCAGTCATCCAACAGACTCCCATTCAGAGTGACACACAGAAGCATCCAGGCTCAATGCCCTGCTCAAGGGTACGTTGACAAGCCAAAAAACGTGAACCCGAACCCTCCAAGATCCCCCCCACAGTTCCCCAATAGCTGTCCCTCAACCATTCGAGACCACTCCCACAGTCCCCCCTCCAAGAAGAAAAAATCTAACAATAATAATAATAATTAATTCCATTCCCCACCCCCAAGAACCCCCCAATGCACCAACAACCAAGAGAATGAACTAAAGAGAAAAAGACAGAAGAAAACAGCAAACAACAATGCAAAAAAAAAAAAACACTATTTCTAATATTTGTGATTTCCTTAAGGGCACGGTGGTGATAGTTTGTAGAGTGATTACCTTTACTGTCCATTGAGGTACTTAACACTGTGTTATAGTCTCCTTCCATAATGATTTGATCATTTGTTGCCTGTTAGTTCAATAAATTGATATTTGGACCATATAGATTAATGAGCCAAATCTCTTTTTGATCCACTTTCATATTCATAAGGATCCACCTTCCTTGCGATTCATTCCTGACTATTTGCACATTCAGATTGACATTTTTGTTAATTAATATCATCACACCTTTTGAGTTCCTTTGTCCATGACAGAAAATTATTTCACCACCCCATTCCTTTTTCCACGTAACTTCATCTAAGGATATAGAGTGAGTTTATGGAAAAGTATATGTTATATTCCTTAACTTTTAGCCATGTAAAGACGGATCTTCTTTTTTTATAATCTGCTAAACCGTTACGATTATAACTGGTTATATTTATTTCACCCCTTACCATAACTTGATACTACTCAGTCTAAATTGACCACAATTAGTGCTCATAAAAATACTGCCATCAGAGGTATTATGACGGTCAAAATTAGAGCTTTCAAATGTCTGATATTTAGAATTCAAGAAATAGGTTCTAGCAATATTTGTTTTATTCCCTTGCCTGTTTGCCTGTGAGCCAATGCCACAGATGTTAGAAAATTGAGATAAGATATTGAGTGTAGTAAATCTGAGTAGGTTGATGTTATGTATGATATTGGATGTGATTTAGTGAGAATGTGTATTATGCCTGTATAAGAGTAAGACTATAATATGTGATGTCCAAATAAATAAAAACTCTGCCAATTTGCATGGTTGTGTGTCTATGTGTGTAACATGTAGTGCGTATAGCCTTAATATTCATGATGATAATTGTAATCCATATCGTATCACCGTCGTAGTTGCATCATAATTACCTTTAACATCATTGAAAAACACATCCCAGCATTTCCATAGCAATTGACGTTTCACATGATCATGAAAGAGACCTTGCATTACTCTAGAGACGGCTTCACTACAGTACAAATGTATTCCGTACAATATGCTATTATTCCCCAATGCCCCTATTCTGATATCTTCCCCTTGCTTGTTGTAAACATATATAAACTTGTGACAGTGGTGTATCTTTTTAGATATTAATATTATCAGTATCTGACATTGCTCGTGCTGATATTGCTCGCTCTGATATTTCTTATTTTTTGTATTTTTTATTTAACTTTTGGGATTATGTATATATTTTTATTGTTAAATATTACTGGACTGCTGGAGCTAGAAGCATTTCGCTGCACCTGCGATAACATCTGCAAATCTGTGTATCGTGACCATTTCACTTTGATTTAATTTCATTTTGATTAAGATGTGAAGGGAAAGTTGACACAGATTCACTGGGTACATCTGCCAGTGGATTTAGTGACTGTGTCCATACCATACAGTCAATGCAAATTCTTATCTAGTCTCTAGGAAAATAAAATGAGTTGTGCCAGTGTCTGCCTTGTACCAAATAATCATACCACTCTTTATCTATCCTGGTGGAGTAACTCATTATCCAACTGTATTGTGTTCTCCAACTCGCTCCTGTTGGCAGAGCTCACTGGCACAGCACGTTCAGACATGGTGAAATAGTGCTAAGGTACAGAGGAACTGTGTGTGTGTGTTTGTGTGTGTGCTTGCGTGCATGTGCATGCGTGCCTGTATGTGTGTAAGGTAGCCTTTGCGAATTTGTGAGCTCTTGTTACGCAGGAGAAGGATTATTTAAGACTTTATATATACACATAAATGGGTAAAGAGGAACCTTATCCCACACAAACAGTAAATGATGCAGAGTTTTCCATAAAGGCACTTCCACAGACCACTACAGTGACAGTGCAGTTGCATATGATATGTCCAGCATATGAACAAGCATTCTCTTGGAAAACAGTCATAAACAGGATACCTTCAACTGAATCAGAGAGATGCGGGGGGCTGCCTTAATCAACATCCATAGCACTCGGGGAACAGTGGGTTAACTGCCTTGTTCAGGGGCAGGACGACAGCTTTTTACCTTGTCAGCTCAGGTATTCGAGCCAGCAACCTTTTGGTCACTGGCCTACCACTCTAACCACTAGGCTACCTAATTATAGCATGTTTATGTGTTATTTTGTTGTCAGCAAACTCTATGGTTTAGAAGTTGTGACTCATTTCAGGAAACTAGGCATATGTCGCGCGCTACCACATTACAGGAGAGGCATTTGAACTTAAGAATATTTTTTTAAATCAAAATGCATTTTTTGGCAGAAATGCCTTCTGGAACTTGAACTTTCATGTGCCTTGATAACAAACTTGTATGCCGTCTATAAATACTAATAAAATTGTTAAATTATGAGCCTAGTTGGTTAAGCCACAGGAAAAACCTTCCCGCTTGTGATGATTCGCTGAGATAATGGATGGGCTAGACATGTCGGGAAATGAGTTTGTATTGGTCTGCCACGTAGCATGCTTTTGTCTATGACATGAGCTACTCATTATGTGTAGGTAATATTACTAACATGGCTATTATGATAGATATCACAAAGAACTGCATAAGTGTTGCTAATGCTCTCCACTTTCTGGAGGACTGAGTTTTGAAATTAGTGAAATGCCCGGTGGAAGTAGAGTATGATAGCTAAGGAGAACACACAGAAGAAGGCTGTTGTATAAAATACCTGTTTCAGGATTACATCTTCAAACTAAGGGCAACCATGACATCGATGACAGAGAGAGAGAACCGTTCATCAATGTAAGAGAGTCTAGCTAGCTACATTTTCAGATATTATGATATCAAAATTTTGTCAGCTAGCTAACGTTAGCTGGCTGGCTGGCTCGCTAGCTAACGTTACGTGTATGATCTGTGTAGTAATATTATTCATGTCTCAGAGCCATTTGCATTTCCAGTTATAGCCTAATGTTAGCTACATTTAACCTAGCTAGCTAGTTGGTTAGCTTAAGCTACCAGCAGATTTGTGTAGGGTAGTAATGTTATCACTTGGGATAATGGTTCATTGTTTAGCTAGCTTGCTACAGTGGTTCCTCTTTAAAAAGTTGCTTCATACTGCTGCACACCTTTTGTGCTGCCGGAGCATTCTGTGGCACCTCATTTACTTCTCAGCCTTTTTTTCTGTTAGTGCAAGTTATTGCTAGTTTGACCACCAGAGGGCATCTTTGAGAAGCATTTGATAGTCTTCCATATTGCAGACACGCGGGAGACTGGGGTTCAATCCCCCAAATGGGAGGAAGGAGTAGTCCTTGTAAATAAGAATTCATTTTTAACTGATTCCATATGTGTTATTTCATAGTTGTGATGTCTTCACTATTATTCTACAATGTAGAAAATATAAAAAGATATAGAAACATCCTGGAATGAGTAGGTGTCCAAGCTTTTGACTGGTACTTGCTTAATTAATTTGATTAATATTATGGTAATTTTATTCCATGAAAAATGACAAACCCTCTGAGTTTCTGTTAGGATGGAACAGGAAATATGGCGCTGTACAACGTGACGGTCGGCAGTACAGTGCTGGGCTATTTGGATAATGAATCTCTGTGTTGTGCGGAAGGGAGACTGCGGTTCAATCCCCCGACGTGGAGGAAGGAGTAGGCTATCCTTGTAAATAAGAATTAGTTCTTAACTGATTCCATATGTGTTATTTCATAGTTGTAATGTCTTCACTATTATTCTATAATGTAGAAAATAGTAAAAATATAGAACAATTCTGGAATGAGTAGGTGTGCCCAAACTTTTGACTGGTACTTGCTTAATTAATTTGATTAATATTATTTTCTATTCCATGAAAAACGCAAAACCCTCTGGGTAAATTCAGACCGTTTCGCTCTCGGAGTGCACACTGGACGTTCAGGTCGAGGCAGTCAAGCACCCAAGCTAACGTTGGCTAGCTTGCTAGCTACTTCCAGACAAAAATGAGACCACTCTGACCATTTTACTTGCCCTAGCAGAGCTGGTTAGGCAGTTTTTGTGTTAACCAGAGCGTTGGTGACTGTAACTGTGCTGCTGGAAATAATTGAATTGCGCTTTTTTGCCGAATTTAACTGACCCCGGCCATATTCAACGGGTGTTGACCGCTCGTAAATTCATTATTCTGCGCTCTGGTACACTCAGACGAGAGTGCTCTGAAATCAGAGTAGATAGCCAGAGCGAATTTACGAAGCACCCGAATGTCCATTGAGAACGCACTCTGACTATACCATTTAGCTAAGCTAAGAATGATGGGAATAATCATAAACGTTGGGTAGTTAGATAGCCTATAGTTAATATACTGTCATGTTTGATGTATAACTACTAACGTTAGGTAGATAGCTAACATACCGGTACATACTGCTGTAATGATATGCTATGTGGTTCGTAAGGACAGCGTAGCTAACAAATTGTCAGCCAACATAACGTGTACGGTAACTTATTTGAAAAGTCATTACTTTATTACATTGAGTAGCAAGCAACCGCGAGGATGCGCTCTGTCAACTCTGCGGTATGAGCATGCTTTTGGTACACTCAATCGAAGGTTGAGGGTTTTAAACCTGCTCCCTGCTTGCTTCATTTGAAGTCGTGCACAATCATCAGTTTATTATTTGGTTTATATTGCCCATTCATTGTCAGTTAGAGACAGTAGTGCATTGGGACACAAAAGCAAAATCAGTGCTCTAACTCTCTCTTGGTCGTTAAGGCAAATCTGGTCTGTGATAGGACGTTTTTTTTTCACACCTAGCTCGGCTATTAGACCATTATTTAGTAGGTTGAATAGTCTATTGTTCAGCTATTAGCCCCACTCCCCAACTTGCAACAAATGGATGTATTTTTGTCGAGAGCAGAAGTTTTTTATTTTCATTTCCAAAATAATTTAATGCAAATACGAGGCTTCAGAGTTTAAAAAATAATAATTTGCAATCAAATATTTTGTAAGAGCGCAAAACTTTATGCATTTTATTCCCCAAAAATATTTTGATAACAAAAAATGTATTTGAAAACAAAACTCACTATCAATCATTTTGGCCATTTTTTGAGTGTCAGTTTGGCTACAACCAATACTGTTCAGCCTTTCTTTTCGACACAAAGGAAGTCATAGCAGACACCTACGAAGAAGGACTGTGTGATGATGGCATCTCAGGTAAGCAGCACTGGGCATTCTTCCGTCCAACTTTTACATAGCTAGTAGTTAGCGCCTACGATTCAGTGTCAGTTCATAACATTGTACAATATTACATAGATACCTACATACCGTAGAATGATAAATCATGCAATTATTATTCTCAAGCTAACCAAAAGCATTTAGCTACGAACACCTATTCTTGCCATTTTCAGATTAATTAATGTAACTTACTTTCATGGCAACTCATAAGCAGACCATGTCCTATTTGTTTCATAGTCGACATATAGTCATATTTCATGACAGTGTAACGGTTAGATTTATTTACAGAAGGAGGAAAGAACACAATATGTCTGTCAGGGAATGTCTGTAAGGCAAGGATGCCCCATGCAGACTTTAGAATGGTCAAAGGAAGTCTCAGAGCAATGGGCCATCGTGTACAATAGCGAAGAGTCTTTGCAGCGTGTAGATGGTGCACGTACTATCTTGCCAGAATGATCCAGCTTCGTTGCATTGCTCGGCAAAAAATATTCTGTTCCTGCACACCTGTCTCTCGTCCACATTGATACAAATCATAAATTGATAAGGTAATAAGATGTATAATGTCTCTATCAAATCTAAGAAGTTATTTTTACTTTTTTATTCTTACTTAATCCTAGACACATATTTAATGATGTATGAAAATTGAGTTGTTCTTCATCAACTGCTAATACATAAATAATGAAGCAGATTAATAGGGTAAACATTTCACTTTTAATTCCAACGATTTTTTTTTTCACGATACAACAGGTAAGTACAGTTGAAGTCAGAAGTTTACATACACCTTAGCCAAATACATTTAAACTCAGTTTTTCACAATTCCTGACATTTAATCATAGTAAAAATTGTCTTAGGTCAGTTAGGATCACCACTTTCTTTAAGAATGTAAAATGTTAGAATATACAGTGAATACAGTGTATACAGTGATAAGTGAAATAATCTGTCTGTAAACAATTGTTGGAAAAATGACTTTATTTCAGCTTTTATTTCCTTCATCACATTCCCAGTGGGTCAGAAGTTTACATACACTCAATTAGTATTTGGTAGCATTGCCTTTAAATTATTTAACTTGGGTCAAACAATTCGGGTAGCCTTCCACAAGCTTCCCACATAAAGTTGGGTGTATTTTGTCCCATTCCTCCTGACAGAGCTGGTGTAACTGAGTCAGGTTTCTAGACCTCCTTGCTCGCACACGCTTTTTTTAACCACAAATTTTCTATAGGATTGAGGTCAGGGCTGGCCACTCCAATACCTTGACTTTGTTGTCCTTAAGCCATTTTGCCACAACTTTGGAAGAATGCTTGGGATCATTTTCCATTTGGAAGACTCGTTTGCGACCAAG
Source organism: Salvelinus fontinalis (assembly GCF_029448725.1). NCBI lineage: Eukaryota > Metazoa > Chordata > Actinopteri > Salmoniformes > Salmonidae > Salvelinus > Salvelinus fontinalis. The sequence continues at coordinate 45,262,549 of NC_074667.1, read as the reverse complement.
CTTTAACTTCCTGACTGATGTCTTGAGATGTTGCTTCAATATATCCACATAATTTCCCCTCATGATTCCATCTATTTTGTGAAGTGCACCAGTCCCTCCTGCAGCAAAGCACCAAACAACATGATGCTGCCACCCCCGTGCTTCACGGTTGGGATAGTGTGATTCAGCTTACAAGCCTCCCCCTTTTTCATCCAAACATAACAATGGTCATTATGGCCAAACAGTTCTATTTTTGTTTCATCAGAGGACATTTCCAAAAAGTACAATCTTTGTCCCCATGTGCAGTTGCAAACCATAGTCTGGCTATTTAATGGCGGTTTTGGAGCAGTGGCTTCTTCCTTGCTGAGCGGCCTTTCAAGGTATGTCGATATAGGACTCGTTTTACTGTGAATATAGATACTTTTGTACCTGTTTCTTCCAGCATCTTCACAAGGTCCTTTGCTGTTGTTCTGGGATTGATTTGCACTTTTCGCACCAAAGTACGTTCATCTCTAAGAGACAGAACGTGTCTCCTTCCTGAGCGGCATGACGGCTGCGTGGTCCCATGGTGTTTATACTTGCCTACTATTGTTTGTACAGATGAATGTGGTACCTTCAGACGTTTGGAAATTGCTCCCAAGGATGAACCAGACTTGTGGAGGTCCACAATTTTTTTTCTGAGTTCTTGGCCGATTTCTTTTGATTTTCCCATGATGTCAAGCAAAGAGGCACTGAGTTTGAAGGTAGGCCTTGAGATACATCCATATGTACACCTTCAATTGACTCAAATTATGTCGATTAGCCTATTAGAATCTTCTAAAGCCATGACGTCATTTTCTGGAATTTTCCAAGATGTTTAAAGGCACAGTCAACTTAGTTTATGTAAACTTCTGACCCACTGGAATTGTGATACAGTGAATTATAAGTGAAATAATCTGTCTGTTAACAATTGTGGGAAAAATGACTTGTGTCCTGCACAAAGTAGATGTCCTAACCAACTTGCCAAAACTATAGTTTGTTAACAATAAATTTGTGGAGTGGTTGAAAAAACGAGTGTTAATGACTCCAACCTAAGTGTATGCAAACTTCCGACTTCAACTGTATATTATTATGTATACATTTTGCATTTTTCCCCATCACCTAATGAACAACCACAATTACCAGTCTGGTGTTAAGCTTTCTGTCCTCAGAAGATTGAGGTTAGAAACAAGGGTCTGGGGGATGAGGAACATGAAGAATTTTGAAGAAAACTGTAGAGGGGTGGCTCCCGTCTGCCATATCTCAAAAACATTATTATTATTATTATTATTATTATTATATATTTTCTTTTACTAATTGGGCTCTACATGTAATGTGAATACAGATAAATGAATGCAAAATAACCCTATATGTGTATAGTCTATCCCTTAAGTTTATTTAAAGCAGGGTGATAAGTAAATGATAACTGAATAGCATGTAATGTATGGATGGTGTAAAATAATCGTTCTCTATGGAGCAACCACAAAATAGTAAAGGGTTCAAGATGATTTATAACTGGTATAAACTTTGGTATAACCTCCACAACAATCCTGGTATCTCTATGATAATCTTCTCCTTCCAATGGAGAAACAATTTCTTCTTTTTAAAATGGGTCAGTAACACATGGGCAGGTGTATTCCATAATACAGCAATGGTGTGTGCTTTAAAGTTTATACCCCCACAGGAAACTCTTTGTCCACTCAGTTAGTTAAAATACACGGCCATTATATTGTTTATAATAACTAACTCCTGATTTAATGTCCCACCATCCAGTCACACCACACAGAAGACATGATACATAGAACAATTACAAAATACATCGAACAATTACAGAATACCTTAACAGAAACATTTTCAAACCCTTAACTTTATCACAACAATCGGCGTTTATACTTGGAATTTCGCCCTAAACCTATCACCAAGTCTCACAATAATCATAACAATCGGCGTTAATACTTGGAATTTCGCAAAAAACCTATCAGCAAGTCTCACAATAATAAACATTTAACCCAGGAATTTATAACACAACCCTCCCACGGGTTGTGTAACAATAATTTCACACTTTCAATTATTCCACTATTACAAAGAAATTTACTGTAGTTTCATATAAATTTAACAGCGAGGCACCACTTATTTGCCAGAATGACTCATTAACTACAACGTGCTATAGCAAATTACAGACTTTAGATATAACAGACATTACATTACATTACATTTAAGTCATTTAGCAGACGCTCTTATCCAGAGCGACTTACAAATTGGTGCATTCACCTAATGACATCCAGTGGAACAGCCACTTTACAATAGTGCATCTAAATCTTTAAAGGGGGGGGGGGGGGGGTGGCAGAAGGATTGCTTTATCCTAGGTATTCCTTGAAGAGGTGGGGTTTCAAGTGTCTCCGGAAGGTGGTGATTGACTCCGCTGTCCTGGCGTCGTGAGGGAGTTTGTTCCACCATTGGGGTGCCAGAGCAGCGAACAGTTTTGACTGGGCTGAGCGGGAACTGTACTTCCTCAGTGGTAGGGAGGCGAGCAGGCCAGAGGTGGATGAACGCAGTGCCCTTGTTTGGGTGTAGGGCCTGATCAGAGCCTGAAGGTACTGAGGTGCCGTTCCCCTCACAGCTCCGTAGGCAAGCACCATGGTCTTGTAGCGGATGCGAGCTTCAACTGGAAGCCAGTGGAGAGAGCGGAGGAGCGGGGTGACGTGAGAGAACTTGGGAAAGTTGAACACCAGACGGGCTGCGGCGTTCTGGATGAGTTGTAGGGGTTTATTGGCACAGGCAGGGAGCCCAGCCAACAGCGAGTTGCAGTAATCCAGACGGGAGATGACAAGTGCCTGGATTAGGACCTGCGCCGCTTCCTGTGTGAGGCAGGGTCGTACTCTGCGGATGTTGTAGAGCATGAACCTACAGGAACGGGCCACCGCCTTGATGTTAGTTGAGAACGACAGGGTGTTGTCCAGGATCACGCCAAGGTTCTTAGCGCTCTGGGAGGAGGACACAATGGAGTTGTCAACCGTGATGGCGAGATCATGGAACGGGCAGTCCTTCCCCGGGAGGAAGAGCAGCTCCGTCTTGCCGAGGTTCAGCTTGAGGTGGTGATCCGTCATCGACACTGATATGTCTGCCAGGCATGCAGAGATGCGATTCGCCACCTGGTCATCAGAAGGGGGAAAGGAGAAGATTAATTGTGTGTCGTCTGCATAGCAATGATAGGAGAGACCATGTGAGGTTATGACAGAGCCAAGTGACTTGGTGTATAGCGAGAATAGGAGAGGGCCTAGAACAGAGCCCTGGGGGACACCAGTGGTGAGAGCGCGTGGTGAGGAGACAGATTCTCGCCACGCCACCTGGTAGGAGCGACCTGTCAGGTAGGACGCAATCCAAGCGTGGGCCGCGCCGGAGATGCCCAACTCGGAGAGGGTGGAGAGGAGGATCTGATGGTTCACAGTATCGAAGGCAGCCGATAGGTCTAGAAGGATGAGAGCAGAGGAGAGAGAGTTAGCTTTAGCAGTGCGGAGTGCCTCCGTGATACAGAGAAGAGCAGTCTCAGTTGAATGACTAGTCTTGAAACCTGACTGATTTGGATCAAGAAGGTCATTCTGAGAGAGATAGCAGGAGAGCTGGCCAAGGACGGCACGTTCAAGAGTTTTGGAGAGAAAAGAAAGAAGGGATACTGGTCTGTAGTTGTTGACATCGGAGGGATCGAGTGTAGGTTTTTTCAGAAGGGGTGCAACTCTCGCTCTCTTGAAGACGGAAGGGACGTAGCCAGCGGTCAAGGATGAGTTGATGAGCGAGGTGAGGTAAGGGAGAAGGTCTCCGGAAATGGTCTGGAGAAGAGAGGAGGGGATAGGGTCAAGCGGGCAGGTTGTTGGGCGGCCGGCCGTCACAAGACGCGAAATTTCATCTGGAGAGAGAGGGGAGAAAGAGGTCAAAGCACAGGGTAGGGCAGTGTGAGCAGAACCAGCGGTGTCGTTTGACTTAGCAAACGAGGATCGGATGTCGTCGACCTTCTTTTCAAAATGGTTGACGAAGTCGTCTGCAGAGAGGGAGGAGGAGGGGGGAGGGGGAGGAGGATTCAGGAGGGAGGAGAAGGTGGCAAAGAGCTTCCTAGGGTTAGAGGCAGATGCTTGGAATTTAGAGTGGTAGAAAGTGGCTTTAGCAGCAGAGACAGAAGAGGAAAATGTAGAGAGGAGGGAGTGAAAGGATGCCAGGTCCGCAGGGAGGCGAGTTTTCCTCCATTTCCGCTCGGCTGCCCGGAGCCCTGTTCCGGGCAGCATAAGAGATGGTAGCAGCAACATTATGTACAAAATAAGTTACAAACAATGTGAAAAAACAAAACAAAATAGCACAGTTGGTTAGGAGCCCGTAAAACAGCAGCCATCCCCTCCGACACCATTATTTTGAACCAGCATGTCTTCCACAGCATTCTGCAGCGATACGCCATCCAATCTGGTTTGCGCTTAGTGGGACTATCATTTGTTTTTCAGCAGGACAATGACCCAACACACCTCCAGGCTGTGTAAGGGCTATTTGAAAAACAAAGCCTGGGTTCCATGTAGAGCCCTTTCACAGAGGATTCTACATGGAACCAAAAAGAGTTCTTCCTGGCACCAAAAAGGGTTCTCCCGTAGAGACAGCCGCAGAACCCTTTTGGAGCCCTTTTTCTCTAAGAGTGTAGTCTTTTTTGCTCATCTTTATCAAGGGTGCCAAAAATCTGGGTCATGACTGTATATGCAGATACTACATGCAATGTACATGGTAGCTTCGTACCCCCCAAAAAACTCTCCCCATAGAGATCCAGACAGTGTGATCGTGACTGATTTTAGCTAGCTAGCTAACCACCGGAGGACAACGACACAACGAGATGCAACAATAAAAAAAGATATACGTCAATGACGTTTGGCTTCTGATGTGATGTGATTGGTCCGAATCCAAATCCAAACTGGCTTCCCTTAACACCTTTTTTTGGTGCGCCAGGGCCATTCACAGCTGAGCTCACTCAGTTTAGCTCAAGGCTGATTGGCTATTATTTTATGCATTTTTTATCAAGGGCGGCCAAAGGGCTCACTGGCTTCACTTACATTCAATACTACGGGCGGCAACAATGTCACACTCTTTTTGACCAGACAGCATCAGATAGATAATCTATATATACTGAGACAGAGGGTCGCTGTTTCATTCGCTCAGATGCTTTCTCCGGTGAGATACATTCAGCTTCTTGTGAATTAAAGGAAAACTATGAAACACAGAGAGATTAAAGATACTTTATTTTCTATGTTTTGTATTTTTTTTCTTGGTCAATTTTTTGTCTTGGTCTTCCCTTGGTATCCATGAATACACGCCACTGGTGTGAATGTTGTTAGCAGGCGTCATTAGCATATTCATAAATTACAATGTTCTCAATTGACCTGCCCGGTAGGAGGCACATAAAACGGTTCCATAAGTAAATGAATAAACCCACTCTCTAGAGCATGCGCTACGTGTGTCAGCCCTCTGCTTCAGGTACCTAAGGAGCAGTTTTCACAGGCGCAGTTTCTTGCAGCGGATAACTCCTCTCATCTCCTTTCACCACCTTCTACTATTCTTTAAAAGCATGTCCAGACTTTTTGAAGAAGGAGCACGTTTTCTTTTGTCCTTCGACGTGTTAAAATGATGAGCAAGCGCAATCTCAGGCAGCTGTGAACAGGAATCGAAGGTGTGTTCAAATTCTACTGAGCTCCACAAATGTCTCAAATTACATTATACAATGGTAGTCTAAAACAAAGTTGGTTGCTTTTGCTGAGCATACAATTAAGAATCGTTCATTCTAAGTAAGTGCAAGAAGTAGAGATAAAGGATACATTGAGTTCTTCTGCCACACGTATATTTTTGTATGTCCACGTACTTTAGTTCTGAACATTTAAATGTCATGAAATTGACTGAATGTTGTTTTATCCCATGTGTTGCTTTTATGCTCAGTTCAGATTTTCTGTCACTTTAGAGTTGAAGTTTAATTTCTTGAACAGGCAGGCAGCCTATGTGGGGTACAGTATGTTGGGTTTGGATGTATTCTTTATGAATTGATTTGATGCGCTTAAATCAGGATCCTGCTGCTAATTGCAGTCTGTAAAATAGGCTGAACTGTTGTTTAGGAGAGTGCTTGGGTAGCAGTCATGTGAAAATGCCTTTCCAGTTTTATGCACAGTCTGTTCAGTTTCATCAGTGGGCATAGATAATCTTTGGTGCCAATAGCATAATTAACATATTGGATCACAGGTAAGCTCCAGAGCTCATTTTCACACCCTCTAGCTCTGTATCCCTGCCTTCTGCTCCTATAGAGTAAGATGAGACACCCACTGCAGAGAAACTAACAGGCCTAATGAAACATATTCATGTCTCAGCTCTGAAATATATGAAGTGATAGAGACATCTATTACTGTAGCAACAGCACATCATTTTGCTGCAATACAAAATTATTTCATTTTTACATTAGACTTGATTTTGCCAAGCATTTAGAATGTGTTTATCACACAGTGCTAAGTTCTGCTGAAGACTTGGTTATTGCAGGAATAATTTTTTATTTGAATTAGCTAACATTCAAATAATTGTCTTCGCACAGAACAGATGACTGAAAAATGGGAATCATAATATGTGGTAAATAATTGCACAAACATGAAAACTGTGGATACACAAGATATACTACAGTATTCATGTTATACACATTGGTGAAACTACCACCATACTATCACTGTAAGAGGCAAAGTGTGCATTTGTGATGTACTGTAAATTCATAATTCCCAGTTACAACTAGTGGAATCTGATCAGCCCTTTAGTCAAGACTTAATCGTGAAAAACATATATCTCTTGTGAGACTTTACTGAGCTGTGTCAGTCACCATATGAGAGCTTTTACATCATCTTATGTAGAATCAGGATGCGGTAATATAAAATGCTGTAGTGTTGCTGTGGTACTCTTTAGGTGTTGTATTTCTCTCTGTATGGAATGTCTCTCAGAGCAATGATGTGCAGACATCTCCAGTGATCCTGTTCCTCTCTACTCCCACTTACAAGCCCCTACTGTGAAATGGAGATGTACTGCCTGGACTCTCTTTCCAACATCTCAGAACAGCACGGCATGTTCTGTAACATCACGTTGCTAAACGTCACAGGAAATGACTCTGGGACCAAATCCATCGAGGACCTCCTACTGGAATTTCTAGGGCCGAAGCGTTCTCCCGTCTTCCTCCCTATCACCCTGGTTTACCTGCTCATCTTCTTTCTTGGCGTGTCTGGCAACCTTCTCACATGCGCAGTGATTTCCAAACACAAGAAGATGCGTACCACCACCAACCTGTTCCTGTTCAGCCTGGCTGTGTCGGACCTCCTTGTGCTCCTCTTTGGGATGCCCCTGGAGATCTACGACATGTGGCAGAACTACCCCTTCCCATTCGGCGAGGGAGTCTGCTACTTCAAGATTTTCCTCCTTGAGACCGTCTGCTTCGCTTCCATCCTAAATGTGACAGTGCTGAGTGCGGAGAGGTACATCGCCGTGGTCCATCCACTAAAAATACGCTATGTCTCCACCAACAAGCATGCCAAGCATGTCATCAGTGCCGTATGGGTGGTGTCCCTGGTCTGTGCCATCCCCAACACCTCCCTGCATGGCATCTACTACTTGAATCTCCCGGAGAAGGTGGCAGAGTCAGCCATATGCAGTTTGATAGGGGCCCCGTGGATCTATAACCTGGTGATCCTGATCACCACTGCGTGCTTCTATATTGTGCCCATGACGGTGATGAGCGGTCTGTACCTAGTGATGGGCATCCAGCTGGGCAGGGAGCGACACCTTTCCCAGGGAACGATGAGGAAGAACTGTAGCACCAACACCAACTGGAGAATCCACGTAGAGCGAGGGCGTAGGAGACAAGCCACCAAGATGCTTGGTAAGTTCTGCATTCCATTTCCATGCCCATTTCCGTTGTCACAGTCACAAGCCTGTCTTCCATGGTCAACACAATTTTGACATTTAAACTGTAATTTTTCTGTTAGTAATATCCATAAAGGTTTTGAATGACTGTACATTTTTGATTGTACATTTTATATTATGCAGTCTGTTTTAGTGATAATAATATTGTAATTTAGAAAATGCTCTCATGTTGATAATAAAGAGCATCGGATTCTAATACCAGTCATTATATTCCTACATTTTCCAGGTTGATGTACAGGTAACTACCAAAATAATGGAAACACTTGAGTAAATGAGGTATACAAAGTATATTGAAAGCAGGTGCTTCCACACGTGTGGGTCCTGAGTTAATTAAGCAATTAACATCCCATCATGCTTAGGGTCAAGTATAAATATACTGGGCAGGTCATTATGTTAGCCATTATTTTGGATACCATGATTATGCCCCCCATAGGATGACAATGACAGGGCACAAGTGGTCACTGAATGATTTGATGAACATGACAACGATGTTAACCATATGCCATGGCCATATCAGTCACCAAATCTTACACCAATTAAACACTTATGGAAGAGTCTGGAGCGGCACCTGAGACAGCATTTTCCACGTCCAACAACAAAACACCAAATTATAGAATTTCTTGTTGAAGAATGGTGTCGCATCCCTCCAATAGAGTTCCAGACACAGATCTTCTGGCTCGCGGTGGCCCAACACCCAATTAAGACACTTTATGTTGGTGTTCCCTTTATTTTGGCAGTTACCTGTATGTCTTGGCAGTGTTTGTTTATTTGAGACTAGGCCAGATTATGTAATCTGCGACAATGCCATGGCATGGTCGAAAAACAAAACATTCTGAAAGCCCAGGCATGATTCTATGTACCCATTTGACACTTCTTATACAGGACATTGCTATTCTGGGGAGTGTCTCTGCACTGAATGTTGATCTCTTAGCTATGGCAGAGCTTTGTTTTGAGTAGCAGGGTTCATCCAATACTTTCATTTTCTCTGCAGTAGTTATCTAAAGATTTATATTGATTTATATTCCTTGGAAAATTGAGGAGGCAATTCCTTTTTTCCTCGTTCTGCTTTCAGGAAAATTGGCTGTCAAGAGGCCATTAACTCCCTCTACATGATCTCATGGTGAATGTGGGCCAGTTTCTGTCAGTAGTTATATGAGTAGAATGTTTCAGTTTCATGAGGACCAGGTCTTGCAGGGAACAGGATATCCTGTTGTTCCCCTCCTTCCTCCCTCTCTCCGCATCACTTAATTCATCCTCCCTCTCGGTCTCCCTCTCCCCTTTACTGTCCTACTCCTCTTGTTGCTGTCTGTTATGTAGCTGTGGTCGTGCTGGTGTTTTCCATCTGCTGGGCGCCTTTCCATATCGACCGGCTCTTGTGGAGCTGCATCATGCAGTGGTCTGTCTGGACAGACCTCAACCAAACTGTGTACCAGTGTGTGCACCTCCTTTCCGGCATCCTCTTCTACCTCAGCTCTGCAGTCAACCCCGTTATCTACAACATGCTCTCCACACGCTTTCGGGAATGCTTCTGGGATCTTATCTGCAGACATACGAAAGACACCACCTCTAGAAAAGACTGCCCACCCTTCGCCAAAATCCTGCTGGTTCCCTCTGGCCCAGTTCCTAATTCCCAGGCCAGTCCCAGGGACCACAACTCCCTCACTTCCCTGTTATCTCCAATTGGGACTGGGAGCACAGAGATCACAACACTGACATGTGAACATTCCTGTGTGGTAGACTCTGACTTCACTGCTACTGCTTTTTAATCATATTTAATATTTAATGTGGTAGTATATATGATGCCCTCTGTCAGGGTGTGGATTTGACTAATGAGAAGATGATGCATTGTGCACAGCTGTATGATCATTCATTCATGAGGTGATCTGTGGACTCAATTGTGATCTGTTATTAAAGCAACATAAATCCTCATAGCAGACAAATGTATCCGAAAACAACTAATTTAGGGGTATGTAAATGAGAGACTTGGTTGCACTTGATAATTCACTCTCTAATGATTGATTATCCCATATGATTGGTCTTCTCATATTGACCTGTGTGATATATAGACTATGTGAACTGCAGTTACAGTATTTATCGTCCTTGTGTTTCATAACCACCTATTCCAACCCGTAATTTATTGAGTGTATGTCAAAACTTCCCCATTTCTTCTTGTCAAAGACATTGAATGTACGTATGTAGCACTGCTGTCCTTTGACCTAGACATTTTATGTAAATATACTGTAAATCAATTCATAATTATTGCCTTTCTGTGAAAACAGCAAAACATGAATGAATTGCTTGATGAGTATTTCATGAATTGTTTAAAATGTCTGCAACAGAATGTGTATTACAATGAGAATGTATCGTATGAGTCTCTTGGAGACCCTAACAACAACAACAGCAACAACAACAGGAGGTCTGTTCGATCATCAATGTGTAAGTGGCAGTAGTATAATGGGAACCATGATGAGGCTTCTACCAAAGTTGATCCTGATTTCCCTGCTGCCCCACATCTAGGCCAAGACTGTGTTCTTGTAGAGTGTCAATAATGCAGAGAATCCATCATAAGAGACAATTACAGAACTTAGAACGTTTGATTAAAGATTCCTAGAAGCATCCTGGTAGCCTCTATGGATGAATTGTTATTCTGTACAAAACAAATTAGCTTTGCCTGCCACATAACATTCACTGGAGGGTAATGAATGCCATTTTCTTTCTTGTGTATACGACAACATATTGAATAGCTCCATCCCTGGTGTGTGCTAACATTGTGTTCTCCAACTGGATATTGAACTCTACTCTGAGAAAAAAAGGTGCTATCTAGATCAAAAAACGGTTATTTGGCTGTCCTCATAGGAGAACCCTTTGAAGAACCCCTTTTGGTTCCAGGCAGAACCCTTTTGGTTCCAGGTAGAACCCGTTTGGGTTCCATGTAGAACCCTTTACAGTGTTCTACACGGAACCCAAAATAGTTCTACCCGGAACCAAAAAGGGTTCTGCTATGGGGACAGCCGCAGAACCCTTTTGTAACCCTTTTTATCTAAGAGTGTAGGAACCAACTCTTATTCCAAATGCAATCCTTGCAACCACACTGCACCTGAGGCCTGGAGAATTACCTTTCATTTTCATTTCGGGTTTCAATTTCAATAGTGTTTGTCTAGACCCATTTGAAAATGATCTGTTTTCCCTCCTACGTAGTATTACATTAGAAAATCTAGCTGCCAAACCAGAGGGCCACAATAGGTTATTCATTTGGAGTCAGTTTATGAGCTACTGATATTTGTCATGAATCTATTCATATGGAGGATTTAAATGAGTCAGAATTGGGATGATGAAGTACACAGTCATTCCTGGATCTATACCACTATATCCCAAAGCCCCCTTTTAAGCCCATACTTTTTGATCTGTTCTCACATACAGTATACTCTACAGTATGGCTACAGACACTGTAAAAGGTATCTATGTCAAAACCCAACATGATCTCTATTTAAAAATCGGAGTATATAAAAATCGGAGTTTAAAATCTTATGGATTTTTCGTAGGTCAAAAATGATCAGGAGATAATTTGATAACAAACTAAAATAAATCCATCTTTTGCTGCAGTAGAAACGTGCATTTGACATCTTTGAGATTCATAGGGCAAAAAAACATGAACATCCACATGCAAATGACAGTGTTACAATTGAAGTGTGTTGATTGATGCCAGCATACCATATTTACATTCTGTTGTTTTGTTACAAATGCAATGTAAGGATAGAACAAGCTGAGTACGGTAACAATGTGCATAGTGCAGGAAAGATAGGAAATACTGTGCCACAAAACAGTGTAGGGTGGCAGGGTAGCCTAGTGGTTAGAGCGTCGGACTAGTAACCGAAATGTTGCAAGATCGAATCCCTGAGCTGACAAGGTAAAAATCTGTCGTTCTGCCCCTGAACAAGGCAGTTAACCCACTGTTCCTAGGCCATCATTGAAAATAAGAATTTGTTCTTAACTGACTTGCCTAGTTAAATAAAGGTTAAAAAAAAACAGTAAAACGTGTACAGATGAAGGATCTTAAATTGGTCACTCTTTTGTTGATAAGAAACTTATGTATTCCATGTTTAAAAAGCAGAAGTTTGTAACTTACACTTTAAAATGTCAGACTTGATTTTCCCTAATGAAAAATCTATCAACCTCTCCCAAAAAAATCCATTAATTAGAATCCACATAATAATTACATTAAATTAATTTCCTGCTGTAGCAAACTGTCTCAAATTAAAATACTACATCTGTACAGTATAATGCACTATACAGTACTGGTCAAAAGTTTGGACAACCTACTCACGCAAGGATTTTTCTTAATTTTTTACTATTTTCTACATTGTAGAATAATAGTGAAGACATCAAAACTATGAAAAAACACATATGGAATCATGTAGTAACCAAAAACGTTGGACCGTAGAGTAAAGGAAAAGCAGCCAGCAAGTGCTCAGCATATGTGGGAACTCCTTCAAGAATGTTGGGAAAGCATTCCAGGTGACTCTCATGAAGCTGGTTGAAAGAATGCCAAGAGTGTGCAAAGCTGTCAATAAGGCAAAAGGTGGCTACTTTGAAGAATCTAAAATCAAAAATATATTTTGATTTGTTTAACACTGTTTTGGTTACTACATTATTCCATATGTGTTATATCATAGTTTTGATGTCTTCACTATTATTCTACAATGTAGAAAATTGTAAAAATTAAGAAAAACCCTTGAGTGAGTACGTGTCTCCAAACTTTTGACTGGTACTGTATAACTTTGAGGAAGGCCCTTTCCTGTTTCAGCATGCCAATGCCATCGTGCACAAAGCAAGGTACGTACAGAAATGGTTTTTCGAGATCGGTGTGGAAGAACTTGCCTGGCCTGCACAGAGCCCTGACCTCAACCCTATCGAACGCCTTTGGGATGAATTGGAATGCCCAATGCGAGCCAGGCCTAATTGCCAAACATCAGTGCTCAACCTCACTAATGCTCTTGTGGCTGAATGAAAGCAAGTCCCTGCAGCAATGTTCCAACATCTATTGGAAAGCCTTCTCGAAGAGTGGAGGCTGTTATAGTAGCAAAGAGGGGATCAACTCCATATTATATACCATGATTTTGGAATGAGATCTTTGACAAGCAGGTGTCCACATACTTTTGGTCATGTAGTGTATGTTTAAGGTCAGGTTATCAACTGTATGAAAAGGATGAATATTTACAATGCCATTATTTGACACAGAAATCCAAAACGTTGACGTCAATGGGTAAATAGAATAGAAAGTTCTGTCTGTGTACCTTCTTTTGCAATTCATCATGATACGGTCTACTCACTGTCTGACAGCAATGTTTTCTTTCATTTCAGAGTATCCCTATTAAATATAGGCTACAGACCCAAAAAGGACCTTCATTCAGCATGTACATGTGCCTTTCCGTTGTATGAGTTCAGTTAGTTTGAGAAAGTCGGCCTACGGACTATCCGGATCACATTGTATGTATTCAGTCCTGGTGCATCGAAGCCAGGGGACAGACCACGCTTGTCAAACACATAAAAGTTAAAGAGCTGCCCGTCTTGGGCCTCAAGGGAGACTGAGGCGGTGCTGACCCGCAAAACACAGGGGTACTCCTTCTCAAACACCACCCTGAACACCCTGTCTACCAGGTAGTTCAGCTTGATTGTCCGATATCTCTCTGGGATCAGGTCCTCAATCTGGGGACCAAACTGCTGCATGATCAGAACCCCGTCTGCCCCAGCTTTGATCTCATAGAAGGTGATGTTTCCATAAGTGAAGAAGCCTATGTAAGGGTCTGGATTAGGGGGAGGGATGAGGATCTTTTTGGCCTCCCGGAACACCCTCTCCATGGCGGGTATGATGTGACTGTAAGCCTTGGCCACCACCTCCTGGTTCTGAGGTCTGGTGCCAGCCATCAGCACCACCAGGCCCAGCTTGAGCCTGGGCACCAGTGAGAAGGTGGCAGAGTAGCCATCCAGGTCTCCGTCTTTACGCAGCACCTCGTAGCCCAGCTGCTCATTCACCTCCCAAGGCGTGCCGGTGCGGTTGGCAAAGTAGTCCTTATCACAGCGGTACAGCGGGGTCAGCATGATCTTCAGGGTGTCGGGCTCCAGGAGCTTGCGGTGGTAGGCCCCCAGCAGCATCATGGCCAGCTTGGCAAGGTCAGCGGCAGTGGAGAACATCTGGCCTGAGGGGCGGTACCAGCCCAGGTCATACAGAGGGGCAGGCTGGCCACTGGAGTAGACGCCCACAGCCATCTGGCTTTGGATCCCTGGGGTGATGTCGAAGCCTGTGTCCTCCATCCCCAGCCGGTCCAGGATGTTATCATTGATCCAGCGCTGGTAGTCCAGGCCCACCACCTTCTCAGCCATGACATGGGCCAGTAAGGAGAAGGCTAGGTTACTGTAATGGCATCTGCAAAACACAGAGCAGCAGAGTGGGAAGTCACTGTGTTGCTGCATTGACTGAAGGGTCAATGCAGCCCACAGGGGTGACGTAATTAAACACCTGAGCCATCTATTTACATCCAAATGAGTGAAGCAAATACAGTTGGAGTCGGAAGTTTACATACACTTAGGTTGGAGTCATTAAAACTCATTTTTCAACCACTCCACAAATTTCTATTTAACAAATTATAGTTTTGGCAAGTCGGTTAGAACATCTACTTTGTGCATGACACAAGTCATTTTTCCAACAATTATTTACAGACAGATTATTTCACTTATAATTCACTGTATCACAATTCCAGTGGGTCAGAAGTTTACATACACTAAGTTGACTGTGCCTTTAAACAGCTTGGAAAATTCCAGAAAATTATGTTATGGCTTTAGAAGCATCTGATAGGCTAATTGACAACGTTTGAGTCAATTGGAGGTGTACCTGTGGATGTATTTCAAGGCCTACCTTCAAACTCAATACCTCTTTGCTTGGCATCATGGGAAAATCTAAAGAAATCAGCCAAGACCTCAGAAAAAACAATTGTAGACCTCCACAAGTCTGATTCATCCTTGGGAGCAATTTCCAAATGCCTGAAGGTACCACGTTCATCTGTACAAACAATAGTACGCAAGTATAAACACCATGGGACCACGCAGCCGTCATACCCTCAGGAAGGAGACACTTTCTGTCTCCTAGAGATGAACGTACTTTGGTGCAAAAGTGCAAATCAAGAACAACCCAGAACAACAGCAAAGGACCTTGTGAAGATGCTGGAGGAAACAGGTACAAAAGTATCTATATACACAGTAAAACGAGTCCTATATCGACATAACCTGAAAGTCCGCTCAGCAAGGAAGAAGCCACTGCTCCAAAACCGCCATAAAAAAGGCAGTTTGCAACTGCACATGGGGACAAAGATCATACTTTTTGGAGAAATGTCCTTTGGTCTGATGAAACAAAAATAGAACTGTTTGGCCATAATGACCATCGTTATGTTTGGAGGAAAAAGGGGGAGGCTTGCAAGCCGAAGAACACCACCCCAACCGTGAAGCACGGGGGTGGCAGCATCATGTTGTGGGGTGCTTTGCTACAGGAGTTACTGGTGCACTTCATAAAATAATGGCATCATGAGGAGGGAAAATGATGTGGATATATTGAAGCAACATCTCAAGACATCAGTCAGGAAGTTAAAGCTTGGTCGCAAATGGATCTTCCAAATCGACAATGACCCCATGCATACTTCCAAAGTTGTGGCAAAATGGCTTAAGGACAACAAAGTCAAGGTCCTATAATCCTATAGAAAATTTGTGGTTAGAACTGAAAATGTGTGTGCAAGCAAGGAGGCCTACAAACCTGACTCAGTTACACCAGCTCTGTCAGGAGGAATGGGCCAAAATTCACCTAACTTATTGTGGGAAGCTTGTTGAAAGCTACCCGAAACGTTTGACACAAGTTAAAACAATTTAAAGGCAATGCTGCCAAATACTAATTGAGTTTATGAAAACTTCTGACCCACTGGAAATGTGATGAAATAAATAAAAGCTGAAATAAATCATTCTCTCTACTATTATTCTGACATTTCACATTCTGACAGGTCATTTTTACTAGGATTAAATGTCAGGAATTGTGAAAAACTGAGTTTAAATGTATTTTGCTAAGGTGTATGTAAACTTCCGACTTCAACTGTAGGTTCCGTTATATTACAAAAGGCAAATATTGAGTGAGTTTTAAATGGCACAAGGACACACACAACATTTGAATGATTATAAGGCTAAGGCTAAGGCTTTACTTGGTGCCAGGGTCTGCAACAAGGACATCATCTTGCAGCAGATTCACTGCAGCCTGTGTTTTCCCCTTCCACAGCAGGTTAGTGGCTCTTAGTCTTCTGGGTAGACCTGCAGTTGACAAAACACAACATCTTTTGTGTTTACTTCTAAAGAAAATAAAATGCATTAATTTAGCTACTATGATAAATGAAGCTCAAGCCAATTGCAATTCATTTGAACTGAAACAGGGTCCTCAAATGTTATTCTAACATGTCATCTGTTTGGAGTGTCTCTGATCATTTAATTAAATGTACAGCTCAGAAATCATCTGGTCTAAAACATTGAATACTCTCCTCTATGAATTATTGAGTTCGACATTCATGCCTCAATGATCAAAGTGTGAACCTCATATCTAATCAAACCTGTTTTGAAAGCAAGGTATTGTGGGGGGGGGTTTCAATTCAGTGTTGCCCATCAATGAGTGTGACTTATTGTCCCTTGGCCCTTCACATAATCTATTTCTGATGATAAGCAGATGCAGTGATAATCTAAACCGTTTCTGTTACATCAGAGGTGTTTACCACCTCAGAAGGCAATTCAGCAACCTGCTTAGAGGTGACTGACCAGAGTTTGCGGTATGGTGGCATTTGAATTTAATCAATAAATAGGATCATGAACATCACATTAAAATGTCTATTTTTCTCATAATAGCATGATACTGTTCAACATTGTAGCTGAGTACATTAGGCACATAACTTGTTCCACCTGATAGTCTTTTAACGGGTCGGCATGACATGAGTTCCAATCCCAGGTGGGAGGGGCGGAGTATGAGGTTTGTATCTTACCTGAGAGCTGGCTGGCCATCCTGCGCAGAGTGACAGAGGAGGAACGGATCTGAACCTCTCCACTATCCAGGAAGATCAGGCCGTCTGTCACGTACTTGAGCTCAGAGTCCCGTGACTTGCCCAGAGGGTTTTTAATGGTGAAGTTATCCACATATTTCTCCAGAGGGTCATCCAGAGAGGTTATCTTCCCATCATCCCACAGCCTGTATAGCATCAGCGTTGGGAAGATCTTGGAAAGGCTGGCAATCCTGTAGGGCATCAAGCAGGAATTGACTACTACTGTATCACCCTGATTTCTGCCCCAAACTTTTTTTTAAATCATTTCAACAAACAGTAAGACAAGCACACACAAATTAATAGAGTACCTTTCTTCCTTTTGGAGGATGTACTTACCCTAACATCCTTTCATTTTCACATGCACTCTCCAAACCTTTCTACACTCAGGCTTTTGACCTCACAACGTTTTCTCTGCCTCATAGCCCAGACATTTCTGCCTTATACCCCAGACATTAAGGGGTTTGGAGTTTGAAATTACAACATCATGCTATATATCTATTTAAGGCCAGTGCTGACAACACTCAAGACAGATGAAAACATAATGACTGAATAGCCCATACATAGTTAAGGACATAGGTCAGTATTCAATCAAAGGCGCATTTCTGGCAATAGCAATGCACTTGACTTTTACAAGTAATTTACTCTTGAACCGATATACACACAGTTTACTGTGAATATGATTTCCACAAACATCAGTAAATTGCCTTTGTATTGTGGATTGTGCAATGGGCTTTTCAAGCCAATTTCAGGCTCAAACTCATTGCTGAAATGGCAACATACCACAAATCAGAAAAATTACAGCAGTGTTCACATAACACTTCAAGTCCACTATAAGCGTTGCGTTGCTTTGCCAGTAGCATTGCTTTGCTTTGCCAGTAGCAAAGCAATGCCAGAGTGCATTGTTTTGAGAGCGGAGGAGAAAGGGGGATGAGTATCTTTATTCTATCTTTCCCTACTGTACTGTACCATATTCATCAATTGTGTGTGAGTACAATAGCTTTGGTCCAGTTTTTCGCAAGTACTCTTAAAATGTTGCTAGTGGGTGTACTAAATTATCCTCTAATTACATGTTGCTTTTGTTTACATTGTGAATATAGTCCATGTAGCTAGCTAGAGTTTCTGCTAGCTAGTAGCTTCTTGACTTCATAAATCTTAGTAAAATAGCCAGTGGTGTCTAGTGGAGACCACATGCAACCAAAATTAATTTTATTTCTCTATATTTCAATTCACAAGATAGAAGGAATGCACTCCTCAGCCGTAAAAAAATATAACCTCTGCGATACTTGTGCTTTAACGCTGCCTTTGGACGTGACGCAACGAGAGCTCAACATACGCAGTATACAGTAACAGCTTTCAATGATTTCAAATAAACGGCTGATGTGTAACTGCAACGCTGGATGCCCGATTGCTGTAATGTAGCAGGGCCGTAAGTGGGGCCTTCACTCTTATTAGTATTCCATAGAAACACCTCCAACCCTCCATAGATGTAAAGATAGTGTATACCCCCTAAATCACAGGAGTCCATCAGGAAGCAGACTTCTCAGCTTTGATTTGTGAATAGAGGATGCAAGCAATAAGAAATATGAATTATTATGTCGAACATTTGTCATATTTTTGTATTTGTATTTATTATGGATCAGCATCAGATGCCAAGGCAACAGCTACTCTTCCTGGGGTCCAGCAAAAATGAAGGCAGTAATATACATTATAATAAACATTTTAACATCAAAATACATTTTACAAAAGATTTCACAATACATTAAGTGTGTGCCCTCCAGCCACTACAGCACATCCTCCAGTTGTACTTGTGTGTAGTGTGTATGTTATGTATATTTGTGTGTTTGTACCTGTGTGTGTGTAACCACAGTCCTCACTGTTCCATAAGGTGTCTTTTTATTTGATTTTACTGAGTTACTTGACGTGGAATAGAATTCCATGTAGCCATGGCTCTATATAGTACTGTACGCCTCCCATAGTCTGTTCTGAACTTGGGGACTGTGAAGAGACCTCTGGTGGCATGTCTTGTGAGGTATGCATAGGTGTCCGAGCTGTGTGCTAGTAGTTTAAACAGACAGCTTTGTGCGTTCAACATGTCAATACTTCTTACAAAATCAAGTAGTGATAAAGTCAATCTCTCCTCTACTTTGAACCATGAGAGACTGAAATGCATATTATTAATGTTAGCTCTACGTGTACATTTAAGAGCCAGCCGTGCTGCCATGTTCTGGGACAGTTGTAATTTTCCCAAGCCACTCTTTGTGGCACCTGACCACATGACTGGGCAATAGTCCAGGTGCGACAAAACTAGGGCCTGTAGGACCTGGCTTGTTGAGATTGTTGTTAAGAAGGCAGAGTAACACTGTATTATGGACAGACCTCTCCCCATCTTAGTTACTGTTGTATCAATATGTTTTGACTATGACAGTTTACAATCCAGGGTTACCCGAAGCAGTTTAGTCTCCTCAACTTTCTCAATTTCCACATTATTAATTACAAGATTTAGTTGAGGTTTAGGGTTTAGTGAATGATTTGTTCCAAATACTGTACAATGCTTTTAGTTTTTGAAATATTTAGGACTAACTTATTTCTTGGCACCCATTCTGAAGCTGACTGCAGTTCTTTGTTAAGTGTTGCAGTGATTTTACTCACTGTAGTAGCTGACGTGTATAGTGTTGAGTAATCCGCATACATAGACACACAGACTTTACTCAGAGCCAGTGGCAGGTTGTCACGATCCCTCCGGAACGTTCATTACACACACCTGGCCCCTATTCCCAGTGATTAGTAATTGTATAAGTGTGTCCTTGGTTTACCATTGTCCTGTCGATTATTGTTACAATGTCCGTTAGTTCGTGTGAGTACCTGTGCTGTGTGTTTTGGCTTTCTTGACATTGTGTATTGCACAGATGATTACGGGTCTCATCCCGGGTGTTAATCATTGTGCGCTTGTGTTATTTATTCGAGGTACTCCTCACTCTTTTGTTTGGGTTTCTACCCTATGTTTTGTATAGTGTTTGTTCGGTCTTCGTCCCCGTGCCTTTACACTGGGACGAATTCAAAGGCAATTTACTTATGTTTGTAATTTGGGGTATAATAAAAAAATATATTACGCATTCCTGCGCCTGCCTCCCGACCCTTCATACCAACGTGACACAGGTCATTATTAAAGATTGAAAAACGTAAGACAGCTGCCCTGGGGAATGCCTGATTATACCTAGATTATGTTGGAGAGGTTACCATTGAAGAACATCCTCTGTGTTATGTTAGGTAGGTAACAGGTAACTCTCAATCCACAATATAGAAGGGGGTGTAAAGCCATAACATACCTTTTTCCATGATCGATAATGTCAAAAGCTGCAATGAAGTCTAACAAAGCAGCTCCTACAATCTTTTTATTATCAATTTCTCTCAGCCAATCATCAGTGATTTGAGCAAGTGCCGTGCAGGTTGAATGCCCTTCCCTGAAAGTCTGTTAATTTATTTACTGTAAAATAGCATTGTATCTGGTCAAACACATTTTTTCCCAAAAGTTTACTAAGGTAACATGTTGATTGATCGGATATTTGAGCCAGTAAGGGTGCTTTACTATTCTTGGGTATCAGAATGACTTTTGCTTCCCTCAAGGCCTGAGGACACACACTTTTTTGTAAGCTTAGATTGAAGAGATGGCAAGTAGGAGTGGCAATATTATCCACTATCATTCTCAGTGACTGTATCATGATGCTCTGCCGCCTCATGATACAGTCATGACCAAAATTATTGGCAGCCTTGATAAGATTAGCAAAAAAGACTGTATAAATCAAGTAATATAATACTGTTAAATTACGTATATAAATGGGGAAATTATATTATTTTATATAAATACAATTGCTCTGAGAACTAGTTTAATTGCTCAGAGAACTAGTTTTTCTCAAAAAGATAGGGGTCAACATTATTGGTACCCCTGTTTTCAATACTCTGGCACCCTTCCCTTGTGAGAATAATGCCGCTGGGCCTTTTTCTAAAATGTTTTATGAGACTGGAGAACACATTGGGAGGGATTTTAGACTATTCCTCCATACAGAAACTTTGAAAATCTTTGATATCCTTTATCTGTGGCCATTGCAAAATGTAACCATTTCTTTGTGGAATTTTATGTGTGCTTGGGGGTATTGCCTTACTGCCAAGTTTTACAACTGAGCAAGAGGACAAGTACATTTGAGTGTCTTGTTTGAGAAACAGACGCCTCACAAGTCCTCAACTAGCAGCTTCATTAAATAGTACCCACAAAACACCAGTCTCAACGTCAACAGTGAAGAGGCGACTCCGGGATGCTGGGCTTCTAGGCAGAGTTTCAAAGAAAAAGCCATATCTCAGACTGGCCAATAAAAAGAAAAGATTAGGATGGGCAAAAGAACACAGACACTTGACAGAGGAACTCTGCCTAGAAGGCCAGCATCCCGGGGTTGCATCTTCACTGTTGACCTTGAGACTGGTGTTTTGCGGGTACTATTTAATGAAGCTGCCAATTGAGGATTTGTGAGGCATCTGTTTCTCAAACTAGACTCTCTAATGTACTTGTCCTCTTGCTCAGTTGTGCACCGAGGCCCCCCACTCCTCTTTCTATTCCGGTTAGAGCCAGTTTGTGCTGTTCTGTGAAGGAAATAGTACACAGCGTTGTACCAGATCTTCAGTTTCTTGGCAATTTCTTGCATGGATTCCATTCATTCTTCAGAACAATAATAGACTTACGAGGTTCAGAAAAAAGTTCTTTGTTTCTGGCCATTTTGAGCCTTTAATCGAACCCACAAATGCTGATGCTCCAGATACTCAACTAGTCCAAAGAAGGCCAGTTTTATTGCTTCTTCAATCAGAACAACCATTTTCACCTGTGCTAACATAATTGCAAAAGAGTTTTCTAATGATCAATTAGCCTTTTAAAATGATCAACTTGGATAAGCTAACACAATGTGCCATTTGAACACAGGAGTGATGGTTGCTGATAATGGGCCTCTGTACGCCTATGTAGATATTTCATTAAAAAATCTGTCGTTTTCAGCTACAATAGTCATTATCAATGTCTACACTGTATTTCTGATAAATTTGATGTTATTTTAATGGATATAAAAAAAAAATTAAAAAAAAGATTTTCTTTCAAAAACAAGGGGCTTTAAGTGACCCCAAACTTTTGAACGGTATTGTATGAGTGTAACCAGGGTGAGATATTGTACCTATACTTTGATGTTATTTTCCCTCCTCCTCCCAATGTTATTTTCCCTCCTCCCAATGTTACTTCCCCTGAATGTCACTTCCCCTTGGATTGTAGGTGTTTCAACAATAAACGCTATGACAGTATCTCTATCGGCAAGAGAATAGAATGATTGGCACAGTTACATAAAAATTCCTGCACATGCCTGTACAATACCACACAAACGACTGAAAATACTGCATTATTTACCTACCACCAGTAGATATGGTTAGAGTTAGCAAAATACACATAACTGGACGTTGAGCATCAGCGAATGCAGACTTCTGTTGGTCAGTAATGACAGCTGTACTCTGAAGCGAGAATACCCACAGCTACAGGGCCCATGGTGTTAAAAGGCTCCATAGTGGTGTAGTGGCTAACTGTGTCAGAGGCTGATTGACATGTTACATTTATGCCTTTTTTAAGAGCAGTAAGGCAGCTTCTACTGATAGGACATTCACATGCTCTGAGCACGTACTGTAGTACATCATACATATGGACAACAGAACTACACGCATGTCCCTGAATCGAGAAATGTATAAGAAAGGGCTAAGGGTGCTTATCATTAATGACGATCACGCCAACACCACAAGCTTCATTTTTTGTAGGAGTCTTAAACATGTGATGATTTGGGTCATAAACAGACCTGGCTTTGTCATCCCCTTTAGGGCCCAAAAAGCCATGAGATCTATGCTGCTCGCCTGTATATGGTGTACTCATTGGGAGGAGCTGAGAGTGGGTCACTTCTGTTCCTCTTGCCAAAGTTACCAGTCCACAGAACGGTGTTGTTGAAAATCACAATGGCCGACAAAGAGGGAAGACTAGTAGGATTGATGATTTGGCGCAGCAGTGTGTCCACCTGAGTGAGAACATATCAGTATTTACTGTATATCGAATAATATTCATAGTTCTACAGTAGTTTCAGTAAACAAGAAGTTCAAAAGTTCAAAGTTGTGTATGAAAGATTTGATATGAAAGATTTGAAGGCACTCTGTGGACAAAAATACTGCCTATTGATTTGTTGTGATGAAAGTGATTTCAATGTCAAGGTTTGGCAGATGTTGAACATACTCTGTTTTTACATGGTGTATCTTCTGTTCTGTATAAAAGATATAAGGAGTTATAATGTGTTTTATCATTCTGAGGACATTGTTAATGTCCAACGAAAATGTAATCTCATCCATAACAGACTGCTGCTGTACAGCAGACTGCTGTACAGATTCTCAATTTGAGCCAGTTTGCTACAACAGGAAATGTGAATTATTATGTGGATTATAATTAATGGACATTTTTTGTAGGGATTTAACTTTTTTTTAAGGGAAAATCAAGTCTGAAATTTCTAAGTGGTAATGAAAAACCTTTTTAAACATCAAATACACTACACGTTTAAAATGTCCTGCATTGCAGGAAAGTTCTCCTGCAACTGGGTGATCAAATTAAGATCCTACATTTGTATGGAGATGTGCTGGGACTGATAGGACTGTTTGTCAAATGCCCTTCACTGTCTGAATAATATCAATGCAGGAATTGGTCACGTCCACATCTGTTGCCAGAGGCTTCATGCAAAAGGACACTTTCTTTATCAATTATATTTCTCTGCATGTTAATACAGTCCCTCATATCTAGGCAACTTTTGTCAAGCATCACTAACACATGTTCCCTGTTCTTAGTTGGACATGAGCATAATGTGGATAGTCTGTGAATGGCCCAAGGGAGCTCTTACCTTTTCCAGTGCCTCTTTCAGAGTAGGGATAGGGTGCTCGAGGGGGAGAGGCTCAGGGAAGCGTGGGCACATCCGTTCTGGTTTGGCATTGCCTCCCATGCTCTCATCTGGCAGAGAGACAGAAGAAGGGGAAATTAAGTGCCAAGAAGGTGATTAATTCTGAACACACTATGAATTTTGAATGAGCAGTTAAAGGAGACTTTCATTTAACTAACTACACAGGATTTGAT
This sequence comes from Salvelinus fontinalis, assembly GCF_029448725.1. Lineage (NCBI taxonomy): Eukaryota > Metazoa > Chordata > Actinopteri > Salmoniformes > Salmonidae > Salvelinus > Salvelinus fontinalis. The sequence continues at coordinate 45,238,291 of NC_074667.1, read as the reverse complement.
CTAGTCTTTATAGTTCATAGAGTTACTATAGTAAACAGGCCCCTAGGCCAAGAGTATGTTCTGATCCAGTACCAGATCATACAGGCATGGTGTGCTACTGAAATAATACATGTGTAAGAAACTCCAAGAAGGCGTAGCAGTCGGACGTGTGTTTGTCTTGTCTTGTCCCGTCTTGTCCCGCGTAAATAGTCCTCGTATTTTTTGTATACATTTCGTATATATTTTAATTTCACTTTCCATCTTGGAACTGAATATACATTCCCGCAACCTGCCTCACCCAATGTGGTACGGATCTGCTATTTTTTATACTTTAGAACCGTAACCCCAATCAGAAGCTAGCCAGATAACTAGCTAGTAGTCAGTTAGCCACTGCTGCGGTCTTCGCCCTTAACTCGGACACCAGCCAGCTTCAGCTCGGGCAAATACCTGCCAGTCTGCAGGCGCGATATCAACCCAGAGAATATAGGACTGCTTTTTCTCTACCACATCACCGGATTCCTGACGCAAGCTCTGGACAATTACACCGGATCATCGTCGCTAGCTAGCTGCAACCAGGTGGCTACTACTGGCTAATACCTCTGTCCCGAAACAAGCACCAGTTAGCCTTGAGCTAGCCTCGAGCTAGGCCCATCTGCCGGCTAGCCGAAGAGGCCTACCAGCGAATTATTGGGCTACAATACCTCTTTTGCCAATTGGACTGGACCCTTTATTGCCGACACGGAGCCCCGCCGATCCATCACGACTGGTCTGCCGACGTAATTGTCCGAGGTGGTTTCAACAGGCTTTTCCATTGCGACGTTTCTGAATACCCATCTGCTAATTATTAGCTGTCTTATCGGCTGCTATCTAAATAAATATACCGGACAATTTTTTTCTTTTTCCTGGGTCACTATATCTATTTTGCCAATTGGATCGATCCCCTCTACCACACGGAACCCCACTAATCTACCGACGGAAACGAACGAGGTGACAAAAAAATAAAAAATAATAAAATAAAAACAGACCATCCTATGTTATCTTGCTACCGATAGCCAGCTACCCGGCCAGCTGTCTGGATCGCCGTGCCCCCAACCAACCTCTACTCACTGGACCCTTATGATCACTCGATTAAGCATGCCTCTCCTTAATGTAAATATGCCTTGTCCATTGCTGTTCTGGTTAGTGTTTATTGGCTTATTTCACTGTAGAGCCTCTAGCCCTGCTCACTATATATCCAACCTCTCAGTTCCACCACCCACATATGCGATGACATCACCTGGTTTCAATGATGTTTCTAGAGACTATATCTCTCTCATCATCACCCATTACCTAGGTTTACCTCCACTGTATTCACATCCTACCATACGTTTGTCTGTACATTATTCCTTGAAGCTATTTTATCGCCCCCAGAAACTTCCTTTTACTCTCTGTTCTAGACGTTCCAAACGACCAATTCTCATAGCTTTTAGCCGTACCCTTATCCTACTCCTCCTCTGTTCCTCTGGTGATGTAGAGGTGAATCCAGGCCCTGCAGTACCTAGCTCCACTCCTATTCCCCAGGCGCTCTCTTTTGATGACTTCTGTAACCGTAATAGCCTTGGTTTCATGCATGTTAACATTAGAAGCCTCCTCCCTAAGTTTGTTTTGTTCACTGCTTTAGCACACTCTGCCAACCCAGATGTTTTAGCCGTGTCTGAATCCTGGCTTAGGAAGACCACCAAAAATTCTGACATTTTCATCCCTAACTACAAGATTTTCAGACAAGATAGAACGGCCAAAGGGGGCGGTGTTGCAATCTACTGCAAGGATTGCCTGCAGAGTTCTGTTTTACTATCCAGGTCTGTTCCGAAACAATTTGAACTCCTACTTTTAAAAATCCACCTCTCTAAAAACAAGTCTCTCACTGTTGCCGCCTGCTATAGACCACCCTCTGCCCCCAGCTGTGCTCTGGACACCATATGTGAACTGATTGCCCCCCATCTATCTTCAGAGCTTGTGCTGCTAGGCGACCTAAATTGGAACATGCTTAACACCCCAGCCATCCTACAATCTAAGCTTGATGCCCTCAATCTCACACAAATTATCAATGAACCTACCAGGTATCACCCCAATTCCGTAAACACGGGTACCCTCATAGACATCATCCTAACCAACTTGCCCTCCAAATACACCTCTGCTGTTTTCAACCAAGATCTCAGCGATCACTGCCTCATTGCCTGTATCCGTAATGGGTCAGCGATCAAACGACCTCCACTCATCACTGTCAAACGCTCCCTGAAACACTTCAGCGAGCAGGCCTTTCTAATCGACCTGGCCGAGGTATCCTGGAAGGATATTGATCTCATCCCGTCAGTAGAGGATGCCTGGATATTTTTAAAAAATGCCTTCCTCACCATCTTGAATAAGCATGCCCCATTCAAGAAATTTAGAACCAGGAACAGATATAGCCCTTGGTTCTCTCCTGACCTGACTGCCCTTAACCAACAGAAAAACATCCTATGGCGTTCTGCATTAGCATCGAACAGCCCCCGTGATATGCAACTTTTCAGGGAAGCTAGAAACCAGTATACACAGGCAGTTAGAAAAGCCAAGGCTAGCTTTTTCAAGCAGAAATTTGCTTCCTGCAACATAAACTCAAAAAAGTTCTGGGACACTGTAAAGTCCATGGAGAATAAGAACACCTCCTCCCAGCTTCCAACTGCACTGAAGATAGGAAATAATGTCACCACCGACAAATCCATTATAATTGAGAATTTCAATAAGCATTTTTCTACGGCTGGCCATGCTTTCCACCTGGCTACCCCTACCCCGGTCAACAGCACTGCCCTCCCCTCTGCTACTCGCCCAAGCCTTCCCCATTTCTCTTTCTCCCAAATACAGTCAGCTGATGTTCTGAAAGAGCTGCAAAATCTGGACCCTTACAAATCAGCCGGGCTAGATAATCTGGAGCCTTTCTTTCTAAAACTATCTGCTGAAATTGTTGCCACCCCTATTACCAGCCTTTTCAACCTCTCTTTCGTGTCGTCTGAGATTCCCAAAGATTGGAAAGCAGCTGCGGTTATCCACCTCTTTAAAGGGGGAGACACTCTAGACCCAAACTGCTACAGACCTATATCTTTCCTACCCTGCCTTTCTAAGGTCTTCGAAAGCCAAGTCAACATACAGATTACCGACCATCTCGAATCCCACCATACCTTCTCCGCTATGCAATCTGGTTTCAGAGCTGGTCATGGGTGCACCTCAGCCACGCTCAAGGTCATAAACGATATCTTAACCGCTATCGATAGGAAACAGTACTGTGCAGCCATATTCATTGACCTGGCCAAGGCTTTTGACTCTGTCAATCACCACATCCTCATCGGCAGACTCGACAGCCTTGGTTTCTCTAATGATTGCCTCGCCTGGTTCACCAACTACTTCTCTGATCGAGTTCAGTGTGTCAAATCGGAGGGTCTGTTGTCCGGACCTCTGGCAGTCTCTATGGGGGTGCCACAGGGTTCAATTCTTGGACCGACTCTCTTCTCTGTATACATCAATGATGTCGCTCTTGCTGCTGGTGAGTCTCTGATCCACCTCTACGCAGACGACACTATTCTGTATACTTCTGGCCCTTCTCTTGACACTGTGTTAACAACCCTCCAGGCGAGCTTCAATGCCATACAACTCTCCTTCCGTGGCCTCCAATTGCTCTTAAATACAAGTAAAACTAAATGCATGCTCTTCAACCGATCGCTGCCTGCACCTGCCCGCCTGTCCAGCATCACTACTCTGGACGGCTCTGACTTAGAATATGTGGACAACTACAAATACCTAGGTGTCTGGTTAGACTGTAAACTCTCCTTCCAGACTCACATCAAGCATCTCCAATCCAAAGTTAAATCTAGAATCGGCTTCCTATTCCGCAACAAAGCATCCTTCACTCATGCTGCCAAACATACCCTTGTAAAACTGACCATCCTACCAATCCTCGACTTCGGTGATGTCATTTACAAAATAGCCTCCAAAACCCTACTCAATAAATTGGATGCAGTCTATCACAGTGCCATCCGTTTTGTCACCAAAGCCCCATATACTACCCACCACTGCGACCTGTACGCTCTCGTTGGCTGGCCCTCGCTTCACACTCATCGCCAAACCCACTGGCTCCAGGTCATCTACAAGACCCTGCTAGGTAAAGTCCCCCCTTATCTCAGCTCGCTGGTCACCATAGCAACGCCCACCCGTAGCACGCGCTCCAGCAGGTATATCTCTCTGGTCACCCCCAAAACCAATTCTTCCTTTGGCCGCCTCTCCTTCCAGTTCTCTGCTGCCAGTGACTGGAACGAACTACAAAAATCTCTGAAACTGGAAACACTTATCTCCCTCACTAGCTTTAAGCACCAGCTGTCAGAGCAGCTCATAGATTACTGCACCTGTACATAGCCCATCTATAATTTAGCCCAAACAACTACCTCTTTACCTACTGTATTTATTTATTTTGCTCCTTTGCACCCCATTATTTCTATCTCTACTTTGCACCTTCTTCCACTGCAAACCAACCATTCCAGTGTTATTTTTTTTACTTGCTATATTGTATTTACTTCGCCACCATGGCCTTTTTATATATATTTTTATTTATTTATATATATATTTTGTTTGCCTTCACCTCCCTTATCTCACCTCACTTGCTCATATTGTATATAGACTTATTTTCACTGTATTATTGACTGTATGTTTGTTTTACTCCATGTGTAACTATGTGTTGTTGTATGTGTCGAACTGCTTTGCTTTATCTTGGCCAGGTCGCAATTGTAAATGAGAACGTGTTCTCAATTTGCCTACCTGGTTAAATAAAGGTGAAATAAATAAATAATATAAAGAAGCAGCCCTTCAGTTAAAGAATGCAATTAAAGCCCAGGAGTAAAGATCACCTCTACATTTGAACCATTGATTGCATTTTACATGTCCCCATAATATTCATTTCTCAAATGGTTGCAACAGAAACTTTTAGCAAAGAAGAAACAAAAGGAGAAAGGACAGATGTGGCATCTTAATGGGACCCCTATTATTACAGGAGGAAAATGCAGTACAGTAGCATCTCTGACTGATCACACCTTCAGCACTCCAGTAGGTTGGTTCCCTATGAGCACAGTCTGTCTTTAACATTCTAATCTATTCACCACCCACAGAAAACAGCTAATTGGATTTCAGATCACACCTCAGACACTGGACACATGTCTAGTTTTGATTTACATTTGGTTGAGTTGTCAACTATTGTGAATTCAATGTGAAATCAGCTAAACATGTCACCATGTCATTGAATTTAGGTTAAAAGTTCAGTGAAAAAAATACAAAATGCCCTCTCAATGATGACTTTTGCAAATATAATGAGTTTTTCACGTTGATTCAACGTCATCACATTGGTTTTTGGGGTTGAAATTACGTGGAAACAAAGTTGATTCAACCAGTTTTTGACTCATATGGGTCCCAGGCAAATAAATCCATTCTGAAGCACGAACTGCCATGTGTCTTGGAACTTTTTCCCCTGAAACAATGGACTTCCTCCTTGATTTCTACAGGTTTTTTTGTGTGCAAAATCTCCTATTGTATGAGTCAACGTTAATGCAGGGGAAGCAGGAGCTACTGGTATAATTATAAACTCTGATTAATCTTAACCCATTTACCTCAGATACAATGTAACAAAGCCACAAGAGATTGACAGGCTAAAGTGTTTAGAGTGAATCAACGCTGTTCACTGTATAATATGTTGAATTGCTTCATGTCCTGCCATTGTTTTTACTTTGGTTCTATTTTTTCTTGAACACGGTTGAATGCAGGGAGTGAGCCTTACTTGGCAGTAACTTTGGGATCTGGTACTGCCAGAGGAAGCATCCTGTCATGACCAGAGAGAGCAACAGGAAGAACACCATGCCCAGCTGAGTCCACTTCACCTTCATCTTCTTGGTCTTGGTGAGCCCCTCTATAGCAGCAGCTGGGGAAGGCTAAAACACACAGACACACGCACGCACGGTTAGGGATGGGCCTTTAGAATGCTAAGAGATGCTGAGAAACGAAGGGTTTGATGATATGGCAAATGTACTATCATAACATTAGTGAGCTAACTTGCTGATTTACATGCACAATTTAGATAGCAATCACAACCAAGACTACTTACCACTTGATGCTTTAAAAGGCAGGCAAAATATAATAAAAGGATCTTTCTCTCACTGAATCAGCATCTGAACAATGCACTCAGCATCGTGGAGAGACAACTTACAAATTCCAATAGTGGTTGATGTTCTTCCCTGAAGGTTTTACTGTACAGGGGTATGGCACAGACATGGCTTCCCATTCCTATATCTCCTCACTGACCGTTCCATAATTCTGGCCATCAGCACTCCTCTGACAATAACATTTCCTCTCCGACAACCACGGGCCTCTGACATCATAATCCACAGATTTACTCCACTAAAGCCCATCTCAGCGGGAGGGGAAATCTTAATCTCTAATCCCCCACGAATCAGTTCACTTCAGTCCCGTTTGCACCACTTTTGGGACCTACCAAGTAGTCCCTTCTGAAAAACATGGTGTCTACTTAACCCTTACAGGAGGAGGGCATGTTGGCCTTATCAGGCACATTTAGAGGAAACATGAGTTGACAAGGAAAATCACATGGGCACACAAAGTTAGAGCGCTCCAGTGGACTAATATGTTAACAGAGGACACTGACTGAGACAGCCTAGGAAGGAATACAATTCTCTCACTCTTTCCCATAGCTAACAGTCACGCAACACACACACCGTACACATGGGCTGCATCCTTTAAAGTACAACTTTGCATAGAATGTGTGTTCCATGGCTATGATTCATTAATTGATCTCTTCATGTGGCTCAGGTCTAAGATCATTGTATCAGGTGTCAGTGGGCCAATTGTGGGCCTGAGCCTGCTGGGGGGAAACAGGGGGAAAATTAATGGAGTTTGTGTTTGCATTAGACTTAGCTCAATAATCAATAAAATAATGAATGTGCTTGTAATCAATTAGGAATTCATGTTTACCTGGTTGTATCTATTTAAATGTATTTTCATTTGTTTAACCTTTCCTTTAAATGTTTAAACGGATTGGATGTTTTAATTAAATATATCATTGTTTTGATTTGATTTGATCAAACAGGGAATGAGCTTTCCTAAGAGGGATTTCAAGCACTTCTCAAGGTTTAGAAAAAGGTAGAACTTATATAATACCCGACATCAAAAACGTGTCTTCCTCAGCGATTACCATCTCTTTCATAGAGGGGACTTAAGTTTTATCACATTTGAAGTGAATCATTCTATATTTCTACATTCAGCTAGATTATGCCTGTTTTATTAGCTGTGGAAGGCTGTGAACTATTGGAGGCCCAGTAATGTATTCTGATATACATAGGACTAATGCTACAGAGAGAAAGAACATGTTAAAGTAAGCTGGAGTTGATCCTGGTTGCATAACCAGCTGATGGCTGTGAAACAAGCAGCTGTCCCATTTGGACAGAGTTGTGGTGAGTTAGAGGCGCAGAATCAGATAAGCTCCATCGCATACACACACATGACCTGCAGTCTCCCATTAAGGAAGTCAAATCAAATTGTATTTGTCACGTGCTTCGTAAACAACAGTGAGACTTACAGGTCCCTTTCCAACAATGCACAGCTAAGATAAAGATGTAAAAAATCTAATAATACAGAGTGAATAATGAATAACAATAATGAGTAAAAATAACATGTCTATATACAGGGAGTACCAGTACCGAGTCGATGTGCAGCGGTATGAGGCAATTGAGGTAGCTATGTACATATACTGTAGGTAGGGGTTAAGTGACTAGGCAACAGAATATATAAAAGACAGTAGCAGTAGAGTACAGTATGTGGTGAGTGTGAAAGTATGTGTGTACGTGCACGTGTGTGTGCGGCATCAGTGTGCATGTGTTGTGTGTGTGTGGGCGTATGTAGTATGTGTGTTGTGGTGTCAGTGTAAGTGTGTGTGTAATGTTGTGTATAAGCCGTTACCTGCTGAGGCTGAACTCCATCCATAGACATCTCTCTCAGGACTTTACTGCCTGTCTTCCCCATTACTCATGTGCAAGAAACATGAAAGGATGTCTACAGGATATTTTATGAAGGAGAGATATAAAGTAAAGGCATCACTATATCACTTGTATGATGGATGTACAGTACATTAACGTAGGTGTATGGCAAGACATTTAGAGGATAACTTTTATAAATCATTCAAGACATCCAATAAAAAAACATTGGAAAACAGAGCAGATTAAATATGCCAAAAATAGATAAACACATAAAAAAATATAGTAAGCCAGGCCTTATCAAAGTGAACATTGAAAGGGAAAGGGGGATACCTACTCAGTTGTACAACTGAATGCATTCAACTGAAATGTGTCTTCCGCATTTAACCCAACCCCTCTGAAGACATCTCATCTAGACTTCCTCTTTTTTTCTGAAAGTGTGAAGAGTGCAGATGTGCAGTCTGCCATGAGAATATTATAATTATACTGTAGCTGACAAAGTCACTCCAGACATTGCTCCAAGCTGCCAAGCTTACAGCAAGAACTGAACTTATGTCTCGGCATAGAACAGCTCCCAGGTGCTACCATACTGTTGATAAACACCCCTGTTGTTCGTGATGCAGGTTTCATGATGGTAGGTCAACCCTTCTTTGATTAATTTCCTCTTATGGCCTTGGATTGTCTTCTTAATGAAGCCAACGAAAATGTTTATCTGAGGTAAAACTGGTAAATTTCATGTTTGAATGCTAACCAGATGCACTATTATTTTCAAGCTAATATTTTTAAGTGGAACTCGGGGCTTACAAAACCAAGGCGTATAATTCAACAACATTATGACTCTGAGGTACGAGTCATATTACATAATACAGCTTCATGTATTGGGTGCTTGGGTGTTATTGTCATGTGTGTGAGACAAAATTATGTTTTTCCAGCACTGGATATGGACAGTTTGTTCGAGTTTCTAAATTGCAACATTTTGTACTTTAATATTTGTTGAATCCTGCAAAATGAACCTTCAGGTTGACCTGTTCATGAAGCATATACAAAAAACAGTACAACAGCAAGGTAACTTCTTGTTTGTCTCACATATCAACACACACATACAGTATCAACAGGCTGGGATGGGATGATTCACATTGGAATAGATTAGGTTACATGCACAAAGAAAGGGCTTTTGGTACATCTTGTGCTTGCCAATAAAACACATAGCCTACCTCACTGAACAGTTGAAACGTTTTTCATATTGACTTGTCTCCAATTCAGCATGAAATCCTGTTGATGGCCAATATTGGTTTAACTACTTATACTGTCCAGGCATTGCTTGAAATGTATTCCTCTCCAGTGCCTTTTAGTCTGTATTTTTAAGGTGTTCAATCATTTATCTTAAAGATGTTCTACTTGAGCCTCTCAGCTCATATCCAAAGGAATAGTTTAGTCTTGGTGAGCCCCTCTATAATAATTTAGTTATACATAATGTTTACGCAATTACCGTGCAAGCAGGATAGGCAGCAGCCAAGTTACAGTATATGATGTCATATTGATGTAACATCGACAACATAAAGGGTTCAACAATTTGATCAAAAGTTCAGATTTAAAAGTAACACTTCAGATACGGTTGTTTGTTTAACTGACGTCATTCACAGATCATGCTTTGCATTCCAAATGAATATAAGTGAGTAGAGCGCTGCTCACTGAGAGGCTTAGGTCTATTCCTACAAGGAAATATGATGAACAGGACATGTGCACACAATCTCACATAATCCTATTCATGCTGTTGAGAAGAATAGCCCATTAAGGAGCACATGCAGAAGCCATGTGATGGGATGTTTACAAAGGAATGCTAAGCATTTTCTTTCTAGCTGCAGTGTTTTGATAGAGGTCCATGCCATTAAACATTGTTAATAAAGTAATGTACCCACTATTAAATGAATTCTATGAAACTATGAAGTCATGCTTTAGTGATGTCTTATTAACCGTCAATAACTGAGTCGCTGACAAGACATGCTTCTGTAAGGTAACTGATTTGTGATGGCAAAAGTAGGTTCTATAGTGTGTTCTACTTTCTAGAAACATGTTTTTTTTTATTGTATAATTATTAATCAACTCAATCAATTCAATCTTTGTTTAGTTGGATTTACATTTTCTCCTGGCAAAATGTCTTTGACAATCCATAATAAATGCCTTGAAATGTTCACTCCTCATTTGGCAAACATGAGTACACCAGCATGCTAAATGTACAATGTTTTATTCAGACTGGCTATCTGATTAACTTTAATTTGCATTTTAATCTAAATCTATTCATGTCTGTGTGCACTTTCACATTATCCAACCTAAATGTTCAAGACTGTATACTGATTATCAAAACATATAGCAAAAATATACAATGTGAATAATAACCACATGCTCCTTTGAATTATAAGAGCATTGTCTAAATTACTAAAATGTAAATACACCTCCAACTGCTGCACTGACTGAAATGTTCTCTGTATAGTGTCATTTTTTTTAAACACAGAAGACAGTGTTTTTGTTATTTTATATAAAAACATATTTTCAAAGTCTACATCATGTACTGTTTATCATCATGTACACGTGTATCAAACATAATATGATATGCATTGAATAAATATCCATCTACTACATCCAATAAATGAACACAATTTATATAAAAAATATAATATATTTTTCTAGATTATGAAATATAACCATACAGACCTTTTTTCCTGACAACCCTTTCTTGTTGTAAGACACCAACAACCTTAGATAAAGTAGTTATTCATGGCCATAAAACATCCAAACCCATCAATTCTGCATGAACTTACCACAAAATGGATTCTGGGTAGGTCTTTACCCTCTTTTACCAGAACGGAAATGTACAGTATTCCTGTGCAGTTGCTCTGTGTGTGTTTGGAAGATCACTGCAGCATCCTGACAGATGTTGGTATCATGGCCATGGCTAAATCCTGCTTGTATCAAACTCAGGACCCAGGATCTTGGATTAACTGCCATAGCCACCAGTGACATCTGCCAGGCTGGGAAAATGGGTGCCCCTGCAGTAGGATAATGTGTGGTAGAGTTAGTGTGTGAGTGATTGTGTGCTGTATGTGTTGTGGGTTTGTTGGTATGTGTCTGTCTGTGTCAATAAGAAAATATGTTTCTAAGGGTGAGTTTTGCGATGGATTAAAAGTTCACCCAATAAAGGGCCACTCTGGGCAACTAAAAGGGATGGATATTATGTCACAGTACCTGGAGAGTTCATGCCAGTCATTAGGGAAGATTGTATGGTCATTGAATCCAGTGAGTTACAGGTGTTACTGTGTCACTGTAATGTAATCTGTTGATAGGAAAAAAGGACATGATCATTTCCCCCATTGATTAGACCTGTGAGTTAAGCAAGACTGAATATGCAAAAAGCAGTATACTCCTTGACTCAAATTTATGTGGACTGGATTAGTGTTATTCACAACAAACAAGCAGTAGCTACTCATGCCATTCAGAAACTAGGACAGACCGATTATGTTTCTTTTTTTGGTTATATGCAAGGTCTGACTTATTTATCCCTGTTGCTATGATTTTCAGTTGGATAAGAAAAATAGAGGCATCTGTTTTCAGGTCAGATGCATGTTAATCAGTGGTGATGATGTCAGATAACAGACAACACATCAGAACAAACATGGAACTGCATGTTCTGAAATCAGAAACTCTTCCCATGACAACCTCTGACTTATTGCACATCTCTTTTAAATTATGTTTACACTCTGAAATCAAATGAAAACCCTCTTGCCATTGAGGACAGGTTCCAGTCTTTCCTGTAACATGCCACACGTGGCTTGATGTCTGGTGGAAAAGGGGTGGTATTATTTCAATGAACTAATCCAAGGATACAGTGACACTTTTATCTCATACGTCTGGTGATATAAGAAAGTCAGATCTTTTTAATGATTGCAAGTTGAATGAGATTTGTGGGACACATACACTACATGACCAAAAGTATGTGGACACCTGCTCGTTGAACATCTCATTCCATAATCATGGGCATTAATATGGAGTTGGTCCCCCCTTTGCTGAAGTAACAGCTTCCATTCTTCTGGGAAGGCTTTCCACTAGATGCTGGAACATTGCTGCAGCATCCATTCAGCCACAAGAGCATTAGTGAGGTCAGGCACTGATGTTGGGCGACTAGGCCTGGCTCACAGTCGGCGTTCCAATTCATCCCAAAAGTTGTTGAGGTAAGGGCTCTGTGCAGCCCAGTCAAGTTCTTCCACACTGATTTCACCAAATCTTTTCTGTATGGACGTCGCTTTTTGCACAGGGGCATTGTCATGCTGAAATAGGAAAAGGTCTTCCCCAAACTGTTGCCACAAAGTTGGAAGCACAGAATCGTCTAGAATGTCATTGTATGCTGCAGCATTAAGATTTCCCTTTAATGGAACAAAGGGGCCTAGCCTGAACCATGAAAAACAGTCCCAGACCATTATTCCTCCTCTACCAAACTTTACAGTTGGCACTATGCATTGGGGCAGGTGACGTTCTCTTGGCATCCGCCAAATCCAGATTCGTCCGTCGGACTGTCAGATGGTGATTCATCACTTCAGAGAACGTGTTTCCACTGCTCCAGAGTTCAATGGCGGCGAACTTTACAAAACTCCAGCCGACGCTTGGCATTGCTCATGGTGATTTTAGGCTTGTGTGCGGCTGCTTGGCCATGGAAACCCATTTCATGAAGCTTCCGACAAACAGTTCCTGTGCTGACGTTGCTTCTAGAGGCAGTTTGGAATTCAGTAGTGAGTGTTGCAGCTGAGGACAGACGATTTTTATGAGCTACACGCTTCAGCAATCAGTGGTCCCGTTCTGTGAGCTTGTGTGGCCTACCACCTCATGGCTGAGCCATTGTTGCTCCTAGACGTTTCCAGCTCTAGCTGTGCAGAAATTTAACGAACTGTCTTGTTAGAAAGGTGGCATCCTATGACAGTGCCATGTTAAATAGCTGAATCCACTCATTTGAAGGGGTGTCCACATAATTTTGTATTTATAGTGTATATTGCATTAGAGTTATAATGCAAGGGTTAAGACCAACGTCTTTAATATATACATTAATCATTTGTAGCCTAGTTCATACAAATTAAGTAGTACAGTACACTCTTAGAAAAAAGAGTTCCGAAAGGCTTCTGCGGCTGTCCCCATAGGAGAACCCTTTTTGGTGGCAGGTGGAACTATTTTGGGTTCCATGTAGAACCCTTTCTTTTCTAAGAGTGTAGTGAAACCGTGTATTTATATGTGAGTTACATCGAAAGGCAGTCAATCAAAGCTGCGCACATAATGAATTGTGCTTTTCCCTCACAAATTATATTTCAAAGAGTAAGAGACCAGTAAAATGACTAATCTCATTATGACATCATTGCAAACAATTTTCTCTGGGTTAGTAAATCCACTGTTTCAGGATTATCTAGACATTGCACATTGGCAGAATCAACTGATTACAGTGCACATACAGTATGTGACTACCTTGATAATACTGAAAAATTATTCAATGATATTTGAGAATGATGATAATAGCATTTCACCAGCAGCAGGAACATTACTGAGTATACATAGAGTAATTTGATGCCAAACGAGAAACATTTGTCTAGAGACCATAAAGCAGCTGCCACTGCAACCTATTTGTTGTGGCTTTCAGTTGCAACAAGTCTGGAGACTCGACTAGTTTTTGTGAACAGCTCTTGCCTAGGTACAGGTAACTGCCAAAATAAAGGAAACACAAACATACAGTGTCTTAAAGACATACTCTGAAACTTTGGTGACAAGTAAGTATTTTTTAAACCTACCGCTTGGGCTGGATGTGTCAATGTGTAGTTCATACATGCCTATTCTATGAGCAGAATGACTGTTTTATCTCAATCAGCCAAGAAATCCCTAGTTTGAATGCAAATGTTTTTGGGAAACTGTGCGGCGCCATTTTCCTAAAATTTTCTCCCCAAAAAACTGTTTGAATTAAAGTTGTTTCCACGTTATTTTGACCAAAAAAGTCAAATTTGAGGATGTCGAAATATACAATATACTTTGTATACCTCATTTACTGAAGTGTTTCCATTATTTTGGCAGTAACCTGTAGGTGGGGTTAGTTACCAGGGTGAGTAGTTCAATATGGCATGTAGCCTAGTGGTTAGAGAGTTGGGCCAGTAATTGAAGGGTTGCTCGATCAAATCCCTGAGCTGACAAAGTAAAAATCTGTTACTCTCAAACTGAGCAAGGCAGTTAACCCACTGTTCCTAGGCTATCATTGTAAGTAAGAACTTGTTCTTAGCTGACTTGCCTAGTTAAACAAAGGTAACATTTCTGTAGGCAGACATTATGTGCAAAAGCCACACCCACATTTATTTTGATTGCAAAACACTGGACTCTGTATTTCACAAACGGTGGAAAAATCCTTCACTTGCACACCCTAAATCTTGCAGTTCGTTTATAAAATTAAGTTGGAAATCTCAAGGTGTAGGCCTACCACCACCCAATTTCCAATTGAAAAGGAAATAGATTGCTTGGAACAGATTTTCCTGGAAACGTGTTGCAGAGGGCCACCTCACAGCCTATGCCCAGTTTTCTATTGGGACATGAATCACCTCGGTTGTGCTACTCATGGCTGCTATGCCGATTTTTTAAAACCAAATATTTGGACATATTGTATGAATGAATGTCAATGAGATGGTCTTATATAGCCTCGCGTGTCAGTTTTCACTGCTGGCTTACCTCAACATGATTGGATCACTGAAGGGTGTTGTTGAAAAGAAATACAGAAGGAGATGCGATTAAATTGGGATATACTGCCCCCAAATGGATGAAAAATTATAGCCTACTGCAGCAAGACAGTTGAGCAAGGATCAGATTTTTATGTAATTTGACTTCAAATTATGCAATAAGTGATCCAGGCAACTAGAAATTCAAATGAAACAGTTTGCATGTCACAGGAGCTGAATGACGGAAAATTCCCGGACAATGTTTTATCTGAGATTTGTAACTCCTAATATAGAGCACAATCTACATGATATACAATAAGATCCAAATAAAATTCCAATGGTGTATCTCTATTTACCTGGTCTCTTTGTGAAAACGTTAACGTGTCTCATGGGCACGTTGCAGCAGGAGGCAAAGTTAAAGGTACAAATAACTGGTGCTACAAAAATAATTGGGCCCATTGCCCCATATGGAGGATAGGCCACGAACGACATCCTTACAGCGAACTCGACTTTTGGCAGACTTGTCCATCTTGTTCCCGGACTACAAAATTCAAAGGGCAGTACAGTCAACAACTTCATTTTTCTGTGTGTTATAAATATTTCCACACTATGAGGTTGGACTAATACTGTGAAATTATGATAATGCCCTTTTAGTGTAAGAGCTGTTTGAAAAGAATGCCTGAAATTTCAGCTTGTTTGGCTGGGTGGGTTTTTTGGACCAGATAATTTTTTTTCTTTGCTTCTAAGTTAGTAGACGAATAACAAAGAGAGTTTGCCCTCCTCTCTGCCAATAACAGCTCGTTTTCAGTTTACACATCCCTTCAATTAGGCTCTTCCAATTAGGTCCCTTTCTCAGACCACTCCCAGACAGTCCTAGCAAAATTGCATTTTGCTAAGAAGCTATTTTTGCTTCTTTTTGAGCATTTTAATTGAAAACAATCACAGTAAGGTACTTAATTGTTACCCAGAAATAAATTGAGAATGAGATAACTAAAACAGCTGCATTGCAACAAAACATGTACTAAAAGACTGTCAAATCTGCCTATGCAAATCTGCCTATGCAAATCTGCCTATGCAAATCTGCCTATGCAAATCTGCCTATGCAGGCATTCCTGATGATATAACTCACTTGACATAAGGTGGGGTCTACCAGGCTCTAACCAGACTCCCCACAAGCATCATGGCTGCCTCTCTCCTGCATGAAATGAACACATGCAATACACCCTCTAGACTTAAGATGCTATCATTTCATAGGCGATCATATATAATCATTCTGATTGTTTCACACTATGACAGATCATCAGTCTATGAGTTCTATGGGCTTGGAGAGGCACTTCTCACTATCTTACTTATTGGTTTGCGGCCTCTCTCTTTCCTTCTGCCTGTCTGTCTGTTAATGGCTGTCACTCTCCTGCCATAATCATGATGATAGCACCAAACAAAGTCTTGACACATGGAACAAACCTTCATGATCCATAATCACTGTGATGAAGTTAAGGACATCTAAGCTGAAAGCACTCAAATTTGCCAGCTAGTTAGCCAGGGGTGGTGTGCAGGCAGTTGCAGGAATCTTACTTACAGTTATATGCTCTCCTTGAGTATGTCCTCTTTTTTCTCTTCTTGACTGGTGACACGTCCATTGCTAACTTTCTGACCCTACGATGAAGACTAAGACAGTGATTGTGCAAGTATTCCTGACTTTAAAACATTCACTATCAGTTTTCACACAGCCAGAATTACCCAGCATTAGCTAGCTAGATAAAACCTGACACAGCTAAAAATGACTGAACTGTAAATGTAAAACTAACTAGCTACTAGCCAGGAGAAAGCTTATAGTTACTCAGGTTCATTCTAACATCTCAACGTTTATTCACATTCATACACTTTTTACTTTAACCTCTAACGAGCCTCTACCCCCCAACCCCCCCCCCCCCACACTGATTAGCATCGCTAGCATAGCGTCACAATTAAATAGTAGCATCTAAATATGATTAAATCACAAGTCCAAGACACCTAATGAAAGATACAGATCTTGTGAATAAAGCCACAATTTCAGATTTTTAAAATGTTTTACAGGGAAGACACAATATGTAAATCTATTAGCTAAACATGTTAGCAAAAATCACCATTTCTCTTTGTCCACCATTTTCTCTCAACACCAGTAGCTATCACCAATTCGGCTAAACTAAGATATTGATAGCCACTAACCAAGAAAAAACCTCATCAGATGACAGTCTGATAACATATTTATGGTATAGGATAGGTTTTGTTAGAAAAATGTGCATATTTCAGGTATAAATCATAGTTTGCCATTGCAGCCAGCATCACAAATCTCACCAAAGCTCCTAGAATTACTACAGAGAGCAACTTGTATTACCAATTTACTCATCATAAAACATTTCTTAAAAATACACAGCACATAGCAATGGACAGACACAGATCTTGTGAATTCAGATAACATTTCAGATTTTCTAAGTATTTTACGGCGAAAACACAATAAATCGTTATATTAGCATACCACATACGCAAACGTTACCCGAGCACTGATTCTAGCCAAAGAGAGCGATATCATATCATCGCCAAAATATATTAATTTTTTCACTAACCTTCTCAGAATTCTTCAGATGACACTCCTGTAACATCATATTACAACATACATATACAGTTTGTTCGAAAATGTGCATATTTAGCCATAAAAAAACGTGGTTATACAATGAAAATAGTAGCAAAACAAGCCTGGAAATGTCGGTCGCCATCTTTGAGTGATCTAGTTTAATCAATAGCTAATCATATACTTGACAAAAAAATACAGGGTTGACAGGAATCGAAAGACAAATTAGTTCTTAATGCAATCGCTGATTTACATTTTTTTAAATTATCAGTTTTTTTGTTTTATAGTGGCTGTGATTGCGCAATCGATACCATTCAAAGCGTCATCACGTAAAGGCATCCAGGGGAAGACGTAAGCAGTGTCCGTATCCTCATAGCATTCACAGTGGCCTTTAAACTGACTCCAGATCAGGGGCCAAAATGTGTGAAATCTGACTCCATGTCAGGGAAATTGCTGTAGAATGAGTTCTGTTCCACTCAGAGACAGAATTCCAACGGCTATAGAAACTAGAGAGTGTTTTCTATCCAATAATAGTAATAATATGCATATTGTACGATCAAGAATTGAGTAGGAAGCCGTTTCATCTGTAATGCAAATTATGCTAATGAGAAAACAGCACCCCCTATAGTCCCTGACTTTGTTGTTGCCAACAACAATTACTTTACCTGGTGAGGCAAGTAATGATGGTGCTGCACAGTGC
This sequence comes from Salvelinus fontinalis, assembly GCF_029448725.1. NCBI lineage: Eukaryota > Metazoa > Chordata > Actinopteri > Salmoniformes > Salmonidae > Salvelinus > Salvelinus fontinalis. Next base: position 45,220,240 of record NC_074667.1, on the reverse strand, counting down.
TTTTTCTCTCTCACACGCACTGCCACACTGATATTAACAACTAAGAGTGAGAACATATCAGTCAGGTGAGGGAGGAGAGTCAAAATATAAGTCTTGCAGAATTACACTACCGTTCAAAAGTTTGAGGTCACTTTAACATGTCCTTGTTTTTTAAAGAAAAGCTTTTTTTTGTCCACTAAAATAACATAAAATTGATCATAAATACACTGTAGACATTGTTAATGTTGTAAATGACTATAGTAGCTGGAAACGGCAGATTTTTTAAATGGAATATCTACAGAGGTGTACAGAGGCCACTCAGGAACATTCACTGTGTTCTTGAATAAGCAACTCCGGTGTAGATTTGGCCTTGTGTTTTAGTTTATTGTCCTGTTGAAAGGTGAATTAATCAGACTGAACCAGTTTTTCCTCTAGGATTTTGCCTGTGCTTAGCTCCATTCTGTTGCTTTTTTTATCCTGAAAAACTCCCCAGTCCTTAACAATTATAAGCATACCCATGATGCAGCCACCACTATGCTTGACTATATGAAGAGTGGTGCACAGTAATGTGTTGTATTGGATTTGCCCCAAACATAACACTTTGTATTCAGGACAAAAAGTTAATTGCTTTGACTTTTTTTTGTTGTATTACTTTACTGCCTTGTTGCAAACAGTATGCATGTTTTGGAATATTTTTAATTCTGTAGTCTTTCTTCTTTACACTCTGTCAAATAAGTTAGTATTATGGAGTAACTGCAATGTTGTTGATCAATCCTCAGTTTCCCCCTATCACAGCCATTATACTCTGTAACTGTTCTAAAGTCACCATTGGCATCATGGTGAAATCCCTGAGTGGTTTCCTTCCTCCCCGGCAACTAAGTTAGGAAGGACTCCCGTATCTTTGTAGTGACTGGGTGTATTGATACACCACCCAAAGTGTAATTAATAACTTCACCATACTCAAAGGGATATTCAATGTCTGCTTTATTTTGATAATTTTTACCCATCTACAAATAGGTGCCCTTCTTTGCAAGGTATTGGAAAACCTCGCTGTTCTTTGTGGTTGAATCTGTATTTGAAATTCACTGCTCAACTGAGGGACTTTACAGATAATTGTATGTGTGGGGTACAGAGATGAGGTAGTCATTCGAAAATCATGCTAAAAACTATTATTGCACACAGTCTATGCAACTTATTATGCGACTTGTTAAGCACATTTTTACTCCTGAACTTATTTAGGCTTGCCATAAAACAGTGATTGAATGCTTACTGACTGAAGACATTCCAGCTTTTCAATTACTTTTTTAAAATTTAGAAAAGCATAATTCCACTTTGATATTATCGGGTATTGTATGTAGACCAATGATAAAACATCTCAATTTAATACATTTTAAATTCAGGCTGTAACACAATAAAATGTGGAAAAAGTCAAGGGGTGTGAATACTTTCTGAAGGCACTGTATGTGTTCCTTATTTTTCTGTGCTTGAAGTGACAACCCTACTTGTGATATTGCACCCTCAATATTTGTACAGTATGTTATTATAGAGTAGTTTACAGAAGCATGTTTGTAAATGCATATCTTCCTTGATATGGCTAAAGTGTAATAGAAAGAACCAGAGCCTTCAATTTAGATGGCTCTGGATAGACAGTCATATCTGCACTCACTTGTTGAGAGCATGTCTATAATTCAGCTGTTTCAATGGAGCCATGTTGGAAAGAAATCTAACAAACGGTCACTAGGTGGCCTTCATGCTCCTCACGAACAAGCTATGCTCCATGAATTCTGGACTAAAGGTTTTTTATTTTTTATTATTAACTAGGCAAGTCAGTTAAGAACAAATTCTTATTTACAATGACGGCCTACCCCGGCCAAACCCTAACCCGGACGATGCTGTGCGCCACCCTATGGGACTTCCAATCACGGCTGGTTGTGATACAGCCTGGAATCCAACCAGGGTCTGTAGTGACACCTCTAGCACTGAGATACAGTGACTTAGACCGCTGCGCTACTCGGGAGCATCTCAATCACTATGTCTAGGTCCCAATAATCTCTAATTTCTTACTAAAGAAAGAGCACTTGTTCACTTCTCCCCCAAAATGTAAAACCATTGGATTGGTGTAGGCATGGGCTAGAGGGAGCTTTCATAAACCAGTAATTTCAATCATTTCAAATCGATGAAGGGAAGTCAAAAAGTGCACAAAATGGGAGAAAGGAGAGATTATTGGGACACAACATATATGGTTCACCTTCTGACATGCAAGCAGTAGGTGGAGTCTGAAATACACATATTCTTATCTTCGTCCTTGTGTACAACCAGTAGTGAAGTTAAGCTCCAATACTATAAACCCATGGGCAGAATGATGCCTGAGCTACACATCAATATTTGAATATCGGAATAGAATGTGGGCAAGCTCAACCCTCCCAAAATGAACCCTGTGTGGAACCCTGTGTAGTCCCTCTGCCAGTCAAGAAAAATGCATGGCCTGCCCCCGTGTTGAAAGGAGGACCGAAGTTGAACAAAAACAGAGCTGGTACTTTGTGTTTGCCCCTCGGCCATCTTCCAATTGTTTAATTTGACATTTGCTTGCAAAGTCTTCACAGTAGTGCCAACCGTTGCCACCCACATAAACCCCACAGGATTTTCCATCCCAGATAGAAAATGTGCAATCAAGACAGATCCTCCGGGGAAGTCAGGATGTAGTATCTCATTTTGCAAAGATCCACAAAGGGCAACATACCCTTGTGCTGCACGCCAATATCTTAACAAGCCAGGATTATTAGAGAGGGGAGCTAGAAATTAACTGGGGCCAGAACCCTCACATGGTATATATACAGTAGTACTGCGATAATTCAAAGGATATGCATGTCAATCCAGGAAATGTTTATAGCGATGTAGACATTAATTAGAGTTAGAATTCTGACACGAGGAAGGTTCCTTTTAATGAATAACATTTGTGTGACCTCACAATTCATGCAGGACACAGTTTATAGGCAATTTTATAGCAAGACCTACACTTTTCAGTTTGAATGTCCCACAATATATTGATGATACAATTTTCCCATGAACATTTCACACACATAATCTAGTACATTAATCTAAGCTGTTTTAATATCAGTTGGTACTGAGCCTATACAAATTATTCTCTAATGAGGCTTTTTGAGGCTCAGTCAGTCCAGTGACGATCTACTGTACTAAATGATGGAACATTCTGCTCTGGCGTTATCACCCATGTCAGCCCCCTCCCTCCTCCCCCACCACTAACATGTTGTTTTGCATGCCGGATTGTTGCCTGTTGTGTCTGTGTGGCCACAGTTAAACCAGCACAAAAAGTCTATGGAGTAAACAGACAGGGGATATTTTTGTTCTCCTATGAGGCCCGTTGTTAATTTCCTATGCCTCCTTTTCATTTGTTTCGCCTGACCTCTGACCTATTACCATCCCAGAGTATAGAGAGGGGCATCTAGACACAGCTTCCTCTGTAGGAGCTGAAATTACATTGTGGTCTATGTAGGTCAGCTAAGGCCTGTCAACCTCTCCCACAAAGCACAGTGTATTGAGTGTGTACGTGTGTTCCAGTCCACCGTCCTTATTGTGGGGTCGATGTGCTATTTGTGAGACATGCAAAAAAAAGGAACTTCCATCTGTTGCCAGTTCTCCTTTATGCTTCAAGCTTGTTTGTCCACCTATCTGTTTAATACTTCAGGTTTCCAAATCATATTCTGTTTTTGACATGCATGGTTCTTTGCCATGGCACTCTTGCTTGTAGATTTAGTCAATAACACAAAAGAAGAATGGATTTTTTTTACATAGGCCGCACGGGATCTTTTGTCGTTACCATATTACTTTGTTTGAGGATGGATATATGAATATACTCACAAGTTAAAGATAATAAAACATATCAGTATCAATAGTGGAAAATGATTTAGCTATGTACTGTAATTAAGGAAAGCAACAGTGGCCAAAACCTGAATTGATGCTATAAAAAGAGTGGAGGCATATATACTCGATAGTAGAATACAATAACATAATATTTGAAGGAAAAGTTCCATAAAAAAATCTAAAAACAATAAGTTAGACAGAATCTTTTGCCTGTTAAGTATCTATATTGTTATTAAAAGCAGCTTGTGGAAAAAGTGTTGTATTATGTTGTAATTTAGCTAGTGAGATTGGCAATACCCATAGGGGTATTACCCATAGGGGTATCAATACCCATAGGGGTATCACAATATAAACAAGGTTTTTATGTTTTTCAATATTATGACGATAAATCACAATATTCAAACTCCAATAACTATTCAAAACATGTTTCTTCTATTGGTGTCAGTCTATTGTTAATTACACTCCTTATAACTGTTGTTGGCCCATTGATTGTGCCTACTGACTGGGCCAGTGGTCTGACTCACCTAACAGTTTGGGACTCCAGAGGAGCGGGCCTGTGTGTTGCTAGGACTGCCTCTCTGACACAGATTTAACAGGCAGCAGTGGGATGCCTCCGGGGGATGGGAAGATTGGTGCGCTCTGCTCTGCCCTGACTAATATCTGCCAGTTCAGAGGGCCAACTCTCCCTGACCTCTGTCTCACACCAGTGATCCAGTCTGGCTTATAGCCAGCATCAGAGCCAGGGAGGCACAAACACCCCACCACCCTACAAAGATAGATACACCCCACAGCAGCATACCAGCTCTCACACCAGGACTGATCATTACCACTCTGGTTAGAGCAGATTAAAGCCACTTTTAGGCTCCCCCTTTTCCTACACACAAAAAGAAAAACAACTAAATGCAGGTGTAAAGTTAATCCCAAAATGCGTCATGCACCACAATCCTGAGTCCCACTATCTGGGAAAACAGTCCATTTTGGGTGGAAAATCTGCAAAACAGAATTATAGAAGATTACGATTGACACTGTTAAAAGGCTGTTTTCAAGGCTCAGTGTTCAAATTAAGTAAAATAGCTTGAGTATTTCCTTTCTCCTATTTTTATTCATGTAAATGTACCCAAGCCTTTAAGCTAACAAATTATATTTATCTCTTGTGGGCACGTCAATGAAAAGTAATTTATTAGAACATTTAAATGGGTCATTGAAAAGCTGGCTTTTCCCAAATATGGGGATTTGCTATTATGCTGTGTCTCAAGTTTCTCTCCAGAGGCCTAACTAGTGATGAAAAAACTATTAACCAAAATGAATGTTTTTCAATGTGAACTCATTTTAATCCAATTCCATGAAGAAGCTTTTTTAAAGAAGCTTAATATGGACAATAGATCATTCCAATTATGAGCACAAGAGGACAATGTACATGCACTTCTCTTTTTTCTCTCTTTTTATAATTTCCCCCAATATTACATTTTTTTTTTTTTACAACATTCTACTGTATTTTTGGTGCTGTTGAACGTATTAAAGTATTATTTTTTTTTACAATCTGGCATTTAATATAGCTTTTGTATTGTTTTTAGTTCTACTAACTACTATGTTTACGTCACCAAACTAGGTACTACCATTTACAGAAAACGCTGGATCATTACATCATTCAGCAAGCCATCAAGTTGGCATCCAGATATTAACAATCTTTTAGTTCTTGCATCTCAGTTCTTAAGAGGTCCTCTGTAGTAAAATGAATATCATCAGAAAATATCCATAGAATTGGCGCCAGGTCATGTGAATGCTCTCACACTTTCTCTTCTCACCTCCGCCGTTCTCAATAACACTCTCCTGCCTCCACAAACACGTGTCACATCGCCTATGGCTCTTCCCACCATATTCAGTCATTAAGGCCCCTGATGACACTGGAGATGACAGCCATCGATTTTACTGTCAGCAGCTTCACTGCATCCTCCTGTTGAGAAAGAAAGACATCATTCCCAGAGAGTCACTGGTTCAGTGGCGGTCCATGGGGGAAAAGGAAATCTAACCCAGGGAAATGTTTGCTGTAGCTGGGTAACCTAGGGCTTGTTCCATGAAAGTGATCCACATAATAGAATAGAAATTCACTTTCACATCAGAACTTATCAATACACGTGTGACAGCTTTTGGTTCATGGCAACGCAGACTCCAGCCCATCTGTGTGGATTTTGTCACGTTTGCAATTTGCATATACAGTAGCTGAGATAACTGGTAACCACCAAGGGACAAATTAATATGTTTGACATACATTCAGGGAGACAGTTATAAGCTCACAAAAATTCACTAATTTGTACATTTGGTCTAATATGCTTGTACGTAAATACACTAAAAGTAACTCCAAAATGGAAATCACCCAGAAATTCACCCTACAGTAATCAATCAGTCAATCAAATGTATTTATAAAGCCCTTCTTACATCAGCTGATGTCACAAAGTGCTGTACAGAAACCCAGCCTAAAACCCCAAACTGCAAGCAATGCAGGTGTAGAAGCACGGTTGCTAAGAAAAAATCCCTAGAAAGGCCAGAACCTAGGAAGAAACCTAGAGAGGAACCAGGCTATGAGGGGTGGCCAGTCCTCTTCTGGCTGTGCCAGGTGGAGATTATAACAGAACATGGCCAAGATGTTCAAATGTTCATAGATGACCAGCAGGGTCAAATAATAATAATCACAGTGGTTGTAGAGGGTGGAACAGGTCAGCACCGCGTTAGACTACCAAAGAGCAAACACTCTATTTGACCTCTTTCTTCATAGAGGCTCATCCCTACTACCCTAATCTAAATGGTATACCCTTTTATTGCAGTGTCATATATTGTTATATGCAGTTGAATTCCCACCCGACTTGCTAGTTCCCAAACAGTGCTCTCTCACAAGGCGTGAGGTTGCCCTGGTGTGGCGTCCCAGGGGCTTGCTAAAACATTCAGGAGCTGGTGTGAACGAGCTGTAACAGATGCTGCTCTAGGTCTGAGAACCCTCGACTCTAATCAACGTAATCGGACTCTCCTCAACCTCAGACTTTTCAATGCCCCATTAGCCACAGGAACAATGAGCACAGTTTGTGAAGAGCCACTCTCTCAGAAGTAATTCATTCATTGCCTTGGCATTACCCAGAAAATGTAGTCAACACGCAAGCATGTGCAGTATTCATATGATAGGAGGCCGTCTGTGCTTTTGCAAAATAGTGTCAGTTCCAGGTGCGTAGGTATCAAAAGGAGAATACTGAATAGAGATGGAGACCCAATCACTGTCAAAAAACAGGAATAAATCCATAACTGAGGCTTAAATAAATAAAACAATTCATGTTTTATTTGGGCACCATCATATCCAAATAAAACATCTTTAATTTTGGATTCATTCAACAGTGTGTGGGTCTCCATCTCTTTTACTGATCACAGTTGAAATAATGTATGTTTTGTACATTACTGTACATCCTAATGATATGAACGTTTTGATCAGTCTAGTTTCAGTATATTGGTTAATTCTCTTAAAAACACTTTCTGCTACTATACATTTACAATATGGTACATTAGTAATGTATCCAGGCAGCTAACACTGTGATACAGTAGTCATCTCATCATTCACATGCCCCATATAAAGTGTTCCTCTGATACAGGTGGTACAGTAGTTGCGTGCATGGGCCCTCAGCCTCCAAAGCCGACACACTGTTTCAGTTCAGGGCACATCAGGGATGGCCAGATTGAGCATGACCCTTGAACCAGCGAAGGGGAGGGGGCGATCAGGGTGGAGGGTGTACTGTGCCCCCAGCAGGGCCGGAGTGTTGTACTAACCGCCCCCTCCGCCCTCTCGTCCTCCCCTCTCCCCGTCCCTCGCCTGCCTCCCAGATCATTGTCTGTTTCCGGGCCAGTATCCTGAGTGGGCTGCGCTCATGTTCCAGATATTAAATTACTCATGAAATATTTGCTTGGCCTCCAGGCTCCGCTGCAGCCTGCTCAGAAGATTCCACTTAGCCCCTGCAATGTCTCAGAGAGCAGGCTTGTGTCACATCTCTACGCAAGGTCAATTTTTCCAATTTAGAGCCTAGGCATTACAGGACGATTCGGCTTGCATTTGCGTCAAAGTCACGCTCTTGCCACCTTTTCCTCCAACCATGGGCGGATTGGCTGTCTGGCAATTCTGACGAATGCCAGAAGGACTGGACCATCATTTATGAGGACAGGCTGGTCGAAATATATACATTTTTAAATATACAGTGCATTCGGAAAGTATTCAGACCCATTCACTTTTTTTCACATTTTGTTACGTTACAGCCTTATTCTAAAATTGATTAAATACATTTTTATCCTCATCAATCTACACACAATACCCCATAATTGCAAAGTGGAAACAGGTTTTTAGAAATGTTTGAAAATGTATTAAAGAATAGAAATATCTAGTGGCACAGCTACCCTAGCACTGTGATGCAGTGCTTCAGCCATTGCCAAGCTGATCTGACCCATTGTGATCCTCACAGTACAGTCATGACACAACATAGCCTAACAAGTCGTTAAATTGGCTTTTATAACACATAGATAAGGCAATAGCCATCTAGACATTTATACAGTGCTTTTAACTGAACACAAGTCATCATGTACTACAATAAAGGTCAATTTGGGGACTGTCTGTGTATTTTAATTTCTTTATCAATGTTTATTCACTTAAGCCCAGCGAGTAAGTTTGAGCCGTAGTAACTCTGTGACTCTGGTGTCTGATTACATCACATAGTGGCAGGTAGCCTTGTGGTTAGAGCGTTGGACTAGTAACAGAAAGGTTGCAAGATTGAATCCCCGAGCTGACAAGGTAAAAATCTGTCCTTCTACACCTGCACAAGGCAGTTAACCCACTGTTCCTAGGCTGTCATTGAAAATAAGAATTTGTTCTTAACTGACTTGCCTAGTAAAATATATTAAACATACACTGAAGGCTGAACACCTGCACTGAAGGCTGAACAGTCCTGCTTATTAAAGACTTGGTTTCATGCATGTTAACATTAGAAGCCTACTCACTGCTTTAGCACACTCTGCCAACCCGGATGTCTTAGCCGTGTCTGAATCCTGGCTTAGGAAAACCACCAAAAACCCTGAAATCTCCATCGCTAACTACAACATTTTCCGCCAAGATAGAACTGCCAAAGTGTTGCAATCTACTGCAAAGATAGTAATATAGAACTCTGCAGGCCATCTAAGTCTGTACCCAAACAATTTGAGCTTCTACTTCTAAAAATTCACCTTTCCAGAAACAAGTCTCTCACTGTTGCCGCTTGCTATAGACCTCCCTCTGCCCCCAGTTGTGCCCTCGATACCATATGTGAATTGATTGCCCCCCCCATCTATCTTCTGAGCTCGTGCTACTAGGTGACCTAAACTGGAACATGCTTAACACCCCGGCCATCCTACAATCTAAGCTTGATGCCCTCAATCTCACACAAATTATCAATGAACCTACCAGGTACAACTCCAAATCCGTAAACACGGGCACACTCATAGATGATTGAAGTTGATCAGAAGGCCAATCCGCTATTACTGTTTATGTGCCTGCGCAAAGAAAGCACACGACACCTCTGTTACAGGAGACTGTTTTAAAACAATGTATTTGCTGCTTTGTTTTTTTCCACTCCTGTTCTTATCCCGATGGTGATATTCCTCTTTTAAACAGTTCTCTTTTTATGAATGAGGCTTTTGTTTACCTCCAAATACACCTCTGATGTTTTCAATCAAGATCTCAGCAATCACTGCCTCATTGCCTGCATCCGTAATGGGTCTGCGACCAAACGACCACCCCTCATCACTGTCAAATGCTCCCTAAATCGACCTGGCCAGGGTATCCTGGAATTTTATTATTTTTTATTTTTTTATTTCACCTTTATTTAACCAGGTAGGCTAGTTGAGAACAAGTTCTCATTTGCAACTGCGACCTGGCCAAGATAAAGCATAGCAGTGTGAACAGACAACAACACAGAGTTACACATGGAGTAAACAATAGACAAGTCAATAACATGGTAGAAAAAAGAGAATCTATATACAATGTGTGCAAAAGGCATGAGGTGGCAATAAATCGAATAATTACAATTTAGCAGATTAACACTGGAGTGATAAATCATCAGATGATCATGTGCAAGAAGAGATACTGGTGTGCAAAAGTGCAGAAAAGTAAAATAAATAAAAGCAGTATGGGGGTGAGGTAGGTAAATTGGGTGGGTAGTTTACAGATGGACTATGTACAGCTGCAGCGATCGGTTAGCTGCTCGGATAGCAGATTTTTAAAGTTGTTGAGGGAGATAAAAGTCTCCAACTTCAGAGATTTTTGCAATTCGTTCCAGTCGCAGGCAGCAGAGAACTGGAAGGAAAGGCGTCCAAATGAGGTTTTGGCTTTAGGGATGATCAGTGAGATACACCTGCTGGAGCGCGTGCTACGGGTGGGTGTAGCCATCGTGACCAGTGAACTGAGATAATGCGGCACTTTGCCTAGCATAGCCTTGTAGATGACCTGGAGCCAGTGGGTCTGACGACGAACATGTAGGGAGGGCCAGCCGACTAGGGCATACAGGTCGCAGTGGTGGGTCGTATAAGGTGCTTTAGTAACAAAACGGATGGCACTGTGATAAACTGTATCCAGTTTGCTGAGTAGAGTATTGGAGGCTATTTTGTAGATGACATCGCCGAAGTCGAGGATCGGTAGGATAGTCAGTTTTACTAGGGTAAGTTTGGCGACGTGAGTGAAGGAGGCTTTGTTCCGGAATAGAAAGCCGACTCTAGATTTGATTTTGGATTGGAGATGTTTGATATGAGTCTGGAAGGAGAGTTTGCAGTCTAGCCAGACACCTAGGTACTTATAGATGTCCACATATTCTAGGTCGGAACCGTCCAGGGTGGTGATGCTAGTCGGGCGTGCGGGTGCAGGCATCGAACGGTTGAAAAGCATGCATTTGGTTTTACTAGCGTTTAAGAGCAGTTGGAGGCCACGGAAGGAGTGTTGTATGGCATTGAAGCTCGTTTGGAGGTTAGATAGCACAGTGCCCAGGGAAGGGCCGGAAGTATACAGAATGGTGTCGTCTGCGTAGAGGTGGATCAGGGAATCGCCCGCAGCAAGAGCAACATCATTGATGTATACAGAGAAAAGAGTCGGCCCGAGAATTGAACCCTGTGGTACCCCCATAGAGACTGCCAGAGGACCGGACAACATGCCCTCCGATTTGACACACTGAACTCTGTCTGCAAAGTAGTTGGTGAACCAGGCAAGGCAGTCATTAGAAAAACCGAGGCTATTGAGTCTGCCGATAAGAATATGGTGATTGACAGAGTCGAAAGCCTTGGCCAGGTCGATGAAGACGGCTGCACAGTAATGTCTTTTATCGATGGCGGTTATGATATCGTTTAGTACCTTGAGCGTGGCTGAGGTGCACCCGTGACCGGCTCGGAAACCGGATTGCACAGCGGAGAAGGTACGGTGGGATTCGAGATGGTCAGTGATCTGTTTGTTGACTTGGCTTTCGAAGACCTTAGCTAGGCAGGGCAGGATGGATATAGGTCTGTAACAGTTTGGGTCCAGGGTGTCTCCCCCTTTGAAGAGGGGGATGACAGCGGCAGCTTTCCAATCCTTGGGGATCTCAGATGATACGAAGGAGAGGTTGAACAGGCTGGTAATAGGGGGTGCGACAATGGCAGCGGACAGTTTCAGAAATAGGGGGCCCAGATTGTCAAGCCCAGCTGATTTGTATGGGTCCAGGTTTTCCAGCTCTTTCAGAACATCTGCTATCTGGATATGGGTAAAGGAGAAGCTGGGGAGGCTTGGGCGAGTAGCAGCGGGGGGGCGGGGCTGTTGGCCAAGGTTGGAGTCGCCAGGTGGAAGGCATGGCCAGCCATTGAGAAATGTTTGTTGAAGTTTTCGATTATCACGGACTTATCAGTGGTGACCGTGTTATCTAGCCTCAGTGCAGTGGGCAGCTGGGAAGAGGTGCTCTTGTTTTCCATGGACTTTACAGTATCCCAGAACTTTTTGGAGTTAGAGCTACAGGATGCAAATTTCTGCTTGAAAAAGCTGGCCTTTGCTTTCCTGACTGACTGCGTGTATTGGTTCCTGACTTCCCTGAACAGTTGCATATCACGGGGGCTCTTCGATGCTATTGCAGTTCGCCACAGGATGTTTTTGTGCTGGTCGAGGGCAGTCAGGTCTGGAGTGAACCAAGGGCTATATCTGTTCTTGGTTCTGCATTTTTTGAACGGAGCATGCTTGTCTAATATGGTGAGGAAGTAACTTTTAAAGAATAACCAGGCATCCTCAACTGACGGGATGAGGTCAATATCCTTCCAGGGTACCCGGGCCAGGTCGATTAGAAAGGCCTGCTCGCAGAAGTGTTTCAGGGAGCGTTTGACAGTGATGAGGGGTGGTCGTTTGACCGTGGACCCGTGGCGGATACAGGCAATGAGGCAGTGATCGCTGAGATCTTGATTGAAGACAGCAGAGGTGTATTTGGAGGGCAAGTTGGTCAGGATAATGTCTATTAGGGTGCCCATGTTTACGGATTTAGGGTTGTACCTGGTGGGTTCCTTGATGATTTGTGTGAGATTGAGGGCATCAAGCTTAGATTGTAGGACTGCCGGGGTGTTAAGCATATCCCAGTTTAGGTCACCTAACAGAACAAACTCTGAAGCTAGATGGGGAGCGATCAATTCACAGATGGTGTCCAGGGCACAGCTGGGAGCTGAGGGGGGTCGGTAGCAGGCGGCAACAGTGAGAGACTTATTTCTGGAGAGATTAATTTTTAAAATTAGAAGTTCGAACTGTTTGGGCATAGACTTGGAAAGTATGACAGAACTTTGCAGGCTATCTCTGCAGTAGATTGCAACTCCTCCCCCTTTGGCAGTTCTATCTTGACGGAAAGTGTTATAGTTGGGTATGGAAATCTCAGAGTTTTTGGTGGCCTTCCTAAGCCAGGATTCAGACACGGCAAGGACATCAGGGTTGGCAGAGTGTGCTAAAGCGGTGAGTAAGGCAAACTTGGGGAGGAGGCTTCTGATGTTGACATGCATGAGGCCAAGGCTTTTTCGATCACAGAAGTCAACAAATGAGGGTGACTGGGGACATGCAGGGCCTGGGTTTACCTCCACATCACCCGAGGAACAGAGGAGTAGTAGAATGAGGGTGCGGCTAAAGGCTATCAAAACTGGTCGCCTAGAGCTTTGGGGACAAGGAATAAAAGGAGCAGATTTATGGGCGTGGTAGAATAGATTCTGGGCATAATGTGCAGACCAGGGTATGGTGGGGCACGGGTACAGCGGAGGCAAGCCCAGGCACTGGGTGATGATAAGAGAGGTTGTATCTCTGGACATGCTGGTCTCAATGGGTGAGGTCACCGCATGTGTGGGGGGTGGGACAAAGGAGGTATCAGAGGTACGGAGAGTGGAACTACGGGGTCCATTGCAAACCAAAACAATGATAACTTCTTCAGGCTGCAGGGTGAATATTGAAAAAACTGGAAAATATGTGCACATTTTCAAACGGCCTCTTAAGAAATTTTTTATTTTACAATATGCATATATTTACTACTGTTGGATAGATAACAGTCTATAGTTTCTAAAAAGGTTTGAATTATTTCTCTAAGTCGAACAGAACTATTTTTACAGCCATTTTCCCAGCCGAATTGAGATTTCCAAAATGCGATGTGTCTCTTTAAGACCTTGTCTATAAAAGGTCATTACACTTAGGACCGTAGAAACACGTCATACGCCTTCATCAGGGTGTAATGCGGAAGTGAGAATTGAAAGGAGTCGAATATCTCGTCCATGGACTGAATACCACACCTTCTTGTGAGACCTGCGCAGTTAAAAAAAAATTCTGGGCGCGAAGCAGAATTTGGTCTCGGCTACTGGAAGAAGGTCGATAACGGTGAATATGATCTCTGACTTCGATATTATTTGATACATGTCACAAAATCATCCTAAAGTATGTTTTTTCAATATACTTTAATTATATTATTGCAATTTATTCTGGACTTTAGACGTGATGTTTTGGAAGAATGTTTTGAAGACAGAAAGTTTAGCGCCGCATAGCCGTGGTGCTTGCTAACCAAAGAGGGAAATATTTCGTTCTGGAACCCAACTAAAGACTGTACTGGACATTGGACCCCGTTACAACATTCTGATGGAATATCAACAAAGATAAGGACCCAATTTGGGATGCTTTTTCATATATCTGTCGAACTGTTGTATGCTAACTGTGCTAACTGTGCTAGGCTAGCGCTTCACTAGAATCAGTGCTGCCTTATGCTAGCTTATGTTGTTAGCTAATATAACGATATATTGTGTTTTCGCTGTAAAACACTTCAAAAATCGGAAATATTGGCTCTATTCACACGATATCTGTCTTTCATTAGCTATCCACCATATGTTTTTCTGAAATGTTTTATGAGGTGTAATTAGTAGTCGACGTTGGTGTCTGTATTTTCTCTGGCTACTCCCGTCTGGATTCAGACTGCAGCTATGTGGTAGCATTTATGGTAGCATCAATGTAAAACTGATTTATAGCTAAAATATGCACTTTTTATGAACAAAACATAGATTTATTGTGTAACATGTTATATGACTATCATCTGAGGTAGTTTTTTCTGGGTTCTTTAGGTTGGTTTTAGTTTATTTCGGTTGGCTTGTGCATGCTACTTGAATCATAATTCATACATCATAATCATATTCATACGTGTCTGTCCACTTTTGTATTTGGTGGTGAGCTAACATAAATATATGTGGTGTTTTCTCTGTAAAACATTTAAAAAATCGGACATGTTGGCTGGATTGACAAGATGTTTATCTTTCAAATGCTGTATTGGACTTGTTAATGTGTGAAAGTTAAATATTTAAAAAAAATAGATTTTGAATTTCGCACCCTGCAGCTGTTGTCATTTTCGTTCCGACATCGGGTTTGCAGCCCAAACAGGATAACTAGCCTGAACAACAGTATGTAAGGCATATTGATATTAGAGAGAGACATACAATAAGGCATAAAGTGATTGCAGGTCATGATTGGGAGAGCTAGCTAAAACAGCAGGTGAAATAACAGCAGCTAGTCAGCTAACACAGCAACAGAAGGTAAAAATGGCGACGACTGGGCAGAGAGGGTCGGATTAACTACACACAGATCCTGAGTTAAGGCACAGAGCCGACAGATAAAACACAAATAAACAGAATTGAGTACCGTGAATTAATGGACAGTCAAGCAGGCATCAGCTATGTAGCCAAGTGATTATAGTGTCCAGGGGGCAGCCGTAGATGGAGTAGTGAGGCCTCCGCTAAGCTAGCACGCGTTTAAAGTTAGTAGCCCGGGGGGGTGGTCTGCTCAGACGGAGGGGGTCTGCTCAGACGGAGGCCGGTTGAGGGCACCGGTTGAGGGCACGTCTGCAAACCAGACGTGGTCGTGTCGACAGAGAATCCAAGCCGGATAGCGATGGCGAAAGAGAGGTTGTGAATTGTAGAATTGTGTTTGCTAACTGGTGCTAGCTTCCTAGCTGCGCTAGCTGCAAGATAAGCTAGCAGTTAGCAGACCGGGGCAGGCAAGTTAGCCTTTGGGGGACGTCGCGATGGGGGGGAAGTCTGTTTTTGCCTCTTCGTGCGGTGACGTCGATAGACCAGTTGTGGAATTAGTAGGGATCCAGGTAGCTCTAGGTAGCTAACAGGCCTAGTAGGTTAGCAGAATGGGCCTTCAGCGGGCGTCACGCCTGAGGGGCCTGTTGGAGTCCCCGGGCAGATTATGTCGGTATTCCAGTCGTAGAGGATAGGCGGGGTTCCGTGCTCCGTACCGGCAGTAAATGGGTCCGGGTCTTGTAGCCCAGGAGTGGGCTTCAGTGGTAGCACAGGAGCCCTAGCCAATTAGCTTCAGGCTAATTGGTGCCTGCTCCGGTGCCTGCTCCGGGATGGAAACGCTAGCCAGGAGTGGTCACCCGGGATTGTGGTTAGCTAGTTGCGAAGATCCAGATGAAAATGTTCAGAGTTTGCGGTAGGAATCCGGGGATATGGAGAGAAATAGGTCCGTTATGCTCTGGTTTTAGTCACGTTGTTCGAAGTAGCGTGAGCTTTCCGAGCTAAAGGTTAGCTGATGACCGCTAGCAATGGTTTGCTAACTGATAGCTGGTAGGCAGTTAGCTGGCTATCTTCAGTAGATGGATTCCAGATCAGAAGTAAATAGAAATACTTTAGAAAAAAGCAGATCCACGCCACATTGGGTGAGGCGGGTTGCAGGAGAGTATTTAGAAGTTGAGGTTTAAGAAAGTATTTTTAAAAGATATGCGAAGAAAAAGATGTAAAAAGATATATACAAGGGACACGGGACACGACAGGACAAAGACGTCTACACTGCTACGCCGTCTTGGAAGAATGACATTGACCTCATCCCATCAGTAGACGATGCCTGGCTATTCTTTAAAAGTGCCTTCCTCACTATCTTAAATAAGCATGCCCCATTCAAAAAAATTAGAACTAGGAATAGATATAGTCCTTGGTTCACTCCAGACCTGTCTGCCCTTGACCAGCACAAAAACATTCTGTGGCGTTCTGCATTAGCATCGAATAGCCCCCGTGATATGCAACTTTTCAGGGAAGTTAGGAACAAATATACACAGGCAGTTAGGAAAGCTAAGGCTAGCTTTTTCAAACAGAAATTTGCATCCTGTAGTACTAACTCAAAAATGTTCTGGGACACTGTAAAGTCCATGGAGAATAAGTGCACCTCCTCCCAGCTGCCCACTGCTCTGAGGCTAGGAAACACTCTCACCACCGATAAATATAATTGAGAATTTCAATAAGCATTTCTCTACGGCTGGCCATGCTTTCCACCTGGCTACCCCTACCCCGGTCAACTGCCCGGCACCCTCCACAGCAACCCATGTGAGACAAGTAAAACTGTGCCCCCACCATTTCTCCTTCACCCAAATCCAGATAGATGATGTTCTGAAAGAGCTGCAAAATCTGGACCCCTACAAATCAGCCGAGCTAGACAATCTAGACCCTCTCTTTCTAAAACTATCTGCCCAAATTGTTGCAACCACTATTACAAGCCTGTTCAACCTCTCTTGTCGTATCGTGTGAGATTCCCAAAGATTGGAAAGGTTCCTCTGCTACAGACCTATATCTATCCTACCCTGTCTTTTTAAGGTCTTCGAAAGCCAAGTTAACAAACAGATTACCGACCATTTCGAATCCCACCGTACCTTCTCCGCTATGCAATCTGGTTTCAGAGCTGGTCATGGGTGCACCTCAGCCACGCTCAAGGTCCTAAACGACATCATAACCGCCATTGATAAGAGACATTACTGCGCAGCCGTATTCATCGAACTGGCCATGGCTTTCGATTGTCAATCACCACATTCCTATTGGCAGACTCGACAGCCTTGGTTTCTCAAATGATTGCCTCGCCTGGTTTACCAACTACTTCTCTGAGAGTTCAGTGTGTCAAATCGGAGGGCCTGTTGTCCGGACCTCTGGCAGTCTCTATGGGGGTGTCACTGGGTTCAATTCTCGGGCCGACTCTCTTCTCTGTATACATCAATGATGTTGCTCTTGCTGCTGGTGATTCTCTGATACACCTCTATGCAGACGACACCATTCTGTATACTTCTGGCCCCTCTTTGGACACTGTGTTAACTAACCTCCAGACGAGCTTCAATGCCATACAACTCTCCTTCCGTGGCCTCCAACTGCTCTTAAAGACAAGTAAAACTAAATGCATGCTATTCAACCGATCACTGCCCGCACCTGCTCGTCGGTCCAGCATCACTACTCTGGACGGCTCTGACTTAGAATACGTGGACAACTACAAATACCTAGGTGTCTGGTTAGACTGTAAACTCTCCTTCCAGACTCACATTAACCATCTCCAATCTAAAATTAAATCTAGAACGGGCTTCCTATATTGCAACAAAGCATCCTTCACTCATGCTGCCAAACATACCCTCGTAAAACTGACCATCCTACCGATCCTCGACTTCGGTGATGTCATCTATAAAATAGCCTCCAACACTCTACTCAACAAACTGGATGCAGTCTATGACAGTGCCATCCGTTTTGTCACCAAAGCCCCATACACTACCCACCATTGCGACCTGTACGCTCTCGTTGGTTGGCCCTCGCTTCATACTCGTCGCAAAAACCCACTGGCTACAGGTTATCTACAAGTCTCTGCTAGGTAAAGCCCCGCCTTATCTCAGCTCACTGGTCACCATAGCAGCACCCACTCGTAGCACACGCTCCAGCAGGTATATCTCACTGGTCACCCCCAAAGCCAATTCCTCCTTGGTCGTCTTTCCTTACAGTTCTCTGCTGCCAATGACTGGAATGAACTGCAAAAATATCTGAAGCTGGAAACACTTATCTCCCTCACTAGCTTTAAGCACCAGCTGTCAGAGCAGCTCACAGATTACTGCACCTGTACATAGTCCATCTATAATTTAGCTCAAACAACTACCTCTTCCCCTACTGTATTTATTTATTTATTTTGCACCCCATTATTTATATTTCTACTTTGCACATTCTTCCACTGCAAATCTAGCATTCCAGTGTTTTACTTGCTATATTGTATTTACTTCGCCACCATGGCCTTTTTTTGCCTTTTACCTCCCTTATCTCACCTCATTTGCTCACATTGTATATAGACTTATTTTTCGACTGTATTATTGACTGTATGTTTTGTTTATTCCATGTGTAACTCGGTGTTGTTGTATGTGTCGAATTGCTATGCTTTATCTTGGCCAGGTCGCAGTTGCAAATGAGAACTTGTTCTCAACTAGCCTACCTGGTTAAATAAAGGTTAAATATTTTTTATTTTTTTAAACAACTTGTAAGCTGCTGTTGGGCCCATCACTTCTTGGCTGAAATATATACATATGCATTTGACACTGTCAAACAAAGCACAATAAAACATGTATTTAACTTTATTTAACTAGGCAAGTCAGTTAAGAACAAATTCTTATTTACAATGACGGCCTACAACACTGGAAATGGGTCTGCATCCACATAAACTAGTCCACATAAACTTTTACAAACAGAAGGTTGTATAATGAATTCAATTGAAGAAAACAGAGAGAGACTGCCAGTTCCTTAATGTAACCACCGCAATATAAGTAGTTTGACTTTCATAAGGTATTATGAGCCATTGGTCATTTATTAGACATTAATAAATGACAATTTCCTCGGTGATGTGGGCTGAAATGCCAGGGCTTAATTTTTGTCCCAGTCCGCCCTTGCATCAAACTCATTCTTACCTCTTTTCCTCAACACCCTTGTGCAGATACGGTTTCCTAAAACAAGTGGTCTGGAGATGTTGAACATTGCATGATTCTGTCCCTCCAAAAAATGTATCCCTCACGCTGGGTGCACTTGCATGTACCAGAAAGTTCTGTCATGTTCACTGAACCTCAAGACACAGTGGCCCACAGTTCAGAGAGGCACAATAGAGTGAGAACTAGGGTTGCAAAGGGAGGGTATATTACTGAAAACACTAGAAAGATGTGTCGGCATCAAGTAATTGTCTCTGTCCCCCTCCCAGTTAGGGGGAGTGATGAGCTCTACAGCAGTCTCTACAGCAATCGCTGGTTGAAAACTGTTTTCTGCCCCTCCCAAAATATAGAATTTGTAGATCATTGGCACTCTTTCTGGGACTCACCCACAAACAGGACCAAGCCTGGCCTGTTGAGGAGTGACTGACTCCATCCTAGCTGGAGGGGTGCTCTCATCTTATCTACAAACATAGACAGGGCTCTAATTCCCCTAGCTCCACAATGAAATAGGGTGCAGGCCATGCAGCAGGCTGTTAGCCAGCCTGCAAGCTTAGTGGAGTCAGCCACTAGCACAGTCAGTGTAGTCAGCTCAGCTATCCCCATTGAGACTGTGACTGTGCCTCGACCTAGGTTGGGCAAAACTAAACATGGCGGTGTTCGCCTTAGCAATCTCACTGGAATAAAGACCTCCTCCATTCCTGCCATTATTGAAAGAGATTGTGATACCTCACATCTCAAAATAAGGCTACTTAATGTTAGAACCCTCACTTCCAAGGCAGTTATAGTCAATTAACTAATCACTGATCATAATCTTGATGTGATTGGCCTGACTGAAACATGGCTTAAGCCTGATGAATTTACTGTGTTAAATGAGGCCTCACCTCCTGGTTACACTCGTGACCATATCCCCCGCGCATCCCGCAAAGTCGGAGGTGTTGCTAACATTTACGATAGTAAAATTTCAATTTACCAATGAAAAAACGACGTTTTCATCTTTTGAGCTTCTAGTCATGAAATCTATGCAGCCTACTCAATCACTTTTTATAACTACTGTTTAAAGGCCTCCTGGGCCATATACAGCGTTCTTCACTGAGTTCCCTGAATTCCTATCGGACCGTGTAGTCATGGTAAATAATTTTCACATTTTTGGTGACTTTAATATTCACATGGAAAAGTCCACAGACACACTCCAAAAGGCTTTCGGAGCCATCATCGACTCTGGGTTTTGTCCAACATGTCTCCAAACCTACTCACTGCCACAGTCATACTCTGGACCTACTTTTGTCCCGTGGAATAAGTATCTATGCTAGTAAAACAAAATGCCAACCGATCGCTGCACGCAACCGCCCGCCCGACTAGCATCACTACTCTGGACGGTTCTGACTTAGAATATGTGGACAACTACAAATACCTAGGTGTCTGGCTAGAGTGTAAACTCTCCTTTCAGACTCACATTAAGCATCTCCAATCCAAAGTTAAATATAGAATCGGCTTCCTATTTCGCAACAAAGCCTCCTTCACTCGCGCTGCCAAACATACCCTCGTTAAACTGACAATCCTACCGATCCTTGACTTTGGCGATGTCATTTACAAATTAGCCTCCAACACTCTACTCAGCAAATTGGATGCAGTCTATCACAGTGCCATCTGTTTCGTCACCAAAGCCCCATATACTACTCACCACTGCAACCTGTATGCTCTCGTTGGCTGTTCCTCACTACATGGTCGTCAGCAAACCCACTGGCTCCAGGTCATCTGTAAGTCTTTGCTAGGTATTGCTCTGCCTTATCTTAGCTCACTGGTCACCATAGCAAGACCCACCCATAGCACACGCTCCAGCAGGTATATTTCACTGTTCATCCCCAAAGCCAACACCACCTTTGGCTGCCTTTCCTTCCAGTTCTCTGCTGCCAATGACTGGAATGAAGTGCAAAAACTCACTGAAGTTGGAGACTTAAATCTCCCTCACTAACTTTAAGTGTCAGCTGTCAGAGCAGCTTACCGATCGCTGCAGCTGTACACAGCCCACCTGTAAATAGCCCATCCAACCAACTACCTACATCCCCATATTTGTTTTTCTGCTCTTTTGCACACCAGTATTTCTACTTGCACATCCTCATCTGCACATATCACTCCAGTGTAAATTGCTAAATTGTAATTACTTTGCCACTATTGTCCTATTTATTGCCTTACCTCCTTACTTCATTTGCACACACTGTATACATATTTTTCTATAGTGTTACGTTTGTAAATCCCATGTGTAACTCTGTGCTGTTGTTTTTGTCGCACTGCTTTGCTTTATCTTGGCCAGGTCGCGGTTGTAAATGAGAACTTGTTCTCAACTGGCCTGCCTGGTTAAATAAAGGTGAACTAAAAATTTTATAAAAATCTAGTGGCCCTTTTGGGTAATCCAGATTTTTACAGGTGTCTGTAATTATCTCTGGCCCAGAGATTATAAAATATTTTTTATAGTAGAATGACAAATCTGTAAAACATTATCTTAAATATAAACCATCAACTTTGTGAATAGTCAACTTAATGCATTTTTTATTTATTTTACCTTTATTTAACTAGGCAAGTCAGTTAAGAACAAATTCTTATTTTCAATGAAGGCCTAGGAACAGATCTCCTCAGAGGGAGCTTCAATAGATTAATTTTTTTCTTTCCCCTAGTTGTCATCTGACCCTTTTTGTTGAAGTTTAATGGCACCTTATTCTCTGTATAGGGTCAGAATGACAGATTTTGACTTTGTCAGCTCTGGGATTTGACCTTTTAACTTTCCGGTTACTAGTCCAACGCTCTAACCACTAGGCTACCTGCCGCCCCGAATAGTCCACATTCACGTAATAATAAGGAATTCCTTATCAAATTATTAAATTTGTTGTCGATTTTTCTGGTTATACAGAAACAACAAAACATACTGAAAATGTGTTGTTCGCTGTATATGTAACCAGTCAAAAATATCGACCTACTGTTTGCAAAGTTCCCACAAACGGCTGTAGAGCCCTGTGGCTTCAGGCTATTCGGCATTGGGAGAGTGGGAAATGTGTAGGCTACACGTAGCTAACGTTATGTGTGTGGACAACATTTCATCACAGGTAAGATATTTAACCTGTTTAGTATAGTCCGTTTGTAACTCCACTCACTACTGTGAGGATCTGTGTTTATTGCGCTATAACCCAATACTATATCACATGTGATTGAATATTAGCAACTGTTGGCCTGGGTGCCTGTGTGTGTGTGCTGGAAGTAACATTTTGCCCCAGATAGTGTGCTGAGAAGCTGTGGTTAACCTTGAGCGGGAACAGGTGCAAATAGCTCAACAGTGTTACAGAACTGTCTGACCTCAGTTTCTAGGGTGTGGGAGCGTAATCTACACAGCAACAGCACCGGACATCTGGAGCAGTGTGGGGCTGGGACCAGCCTGGGCGCCACCGACAGGCTAGTGAGTCTAAACCACGCTAAGCCTCTACTGTGATAGGCCAATGGACGAGTTGGAACTATCTCTGTCACAGTATAACAAATGTTGATTGTATCATTCGAGTCAGTTCTCTGTTTGCCCTGCGTGGTGATACAGCGAACCCGTATATACGAAAATTGCATTTACCATTTATCGCTTGAGTTTAATAAAAATACTTAAAGTATATTCGGTGACTCTGAATCACATTTTATCCTGATACCAGATTTGATTGACGCAACCCTTGACACTACTTGTAGCTTTATAGTCCATTTGTTTGTGTTGTTGGGCTTGGCTAGCTTAATGTTCCGGTTGGTAGCTAGCACTCAGTCACGTGGCTGCTAGCACTTTCATGAAATGGGGCGTGAGGGAAGTCCTACAATATTAGGTTTTTCTAAGTAACGTTAGTGAGCACGCTCAGGAGCAGGCAATATTGAAAATGAATCTTTAGACATGTACTTCTCTTAAATGTCGTTTTGTAATTGATTAAAACAAGCAGAAAACAAGAAATGGTGTTAGAAAAATGTCAAGTTTTTGCTGTGCCAATCGGGTAACCTAGGTAACCACACATTGTTTTCCCCGCAGACCGGCAGGGCCGCAACGTTCTATCTAATACCAACTGAGACTATACAATTGCAGTTTAATATGAGGGTTTCAGCAAGAAATATCCTTTATATATTTTTTTACACTTTTATTTATTTGACTATGTCAGTATGTATTTGTTGTCGATGTGTTGGCGTCAAACTAGTGGCAGTTGTGAAAAAAAGTAAATAGTTGGAAGAGTTTCAAAGTTAATTGAAAATAATGCCATTGTTGATTTAATGTTTTTTTTTATTATTTAAGCTATGTTCTCTTTAACCATATAGTCTATGTACTATAAACTCATGGACAATATGGACACAGATATAAAAAATGATGGCTATATAATAATACATTCTTTGAAAGTTATTCAAGTATAAATTACCAAAGTTACAATAGATTGTCATAGATTTTCTGTTAATTACCAGAATGACTGAAGATTCGGATAACTTTGGTAAACTACCTGTAGCTTTACAACCCTAGTGAGAACACATTTAGGTTGTGCTTCATTTCATTAGTGCTCTTTAACCCTGCTTTGGCCCTGTGTTTCATCTTGGGCCTGCCACTGAAAAAGAGCAAATCTGAAAATGTGCAAACAGGTCACACTTTCCAGGAGTAGGTTACTAACATCAAAAACTAATTACACTGAAAACTGTCTGAAGATACGCTTTAAAAAATAAAATAATATCTGTATACCATATTGAAAAAGCTATGCATGAATCAAATATAACATTTGAAAAGGTTGTCACCTCTATTTTAAGAAAATGTAATAACCTTTTAAATGTCTAAACCAGATAAGTCTGACAACTCTATGACCTTCACTTTCCTCCAAAATATAACCTCATTATTTCATATCTACAGCAAAATGTCTTATTCAGAGTACTCTCCCCCTCTAACTACACTAATGTATCATAAGATTCATTGAAACCCCTGTCTTCCTTCTCTCTCACTTTCGCTTCCTCTAGAGAAATATAGCAATTCCACCAGCTTCAGAGTAGTGCCAGGAGACATTCACATCTGGTTATTAAAAGCCTCTCTACTGTAGCCGCCACTCACTGTGTTTTATTTCAGTTTGGCTCTAATTCTTTGCAAGTTCTCAGGAAAAGGTGAGAAACCAGTCAAACCGTGATTATTATCCACTCACTCATGAAATCTCCGACCACGGGGCAGAGATGGAATGAGGAGAGAGAGAGAAAATTAGATAGTTTTTTCATTTGACCAAGCTGCCTTAGAGTGCCACTTTCTTTAGACTGAACATGACAGACAAATATAAGGGAAATATATGTAGTATTTCATTGCTTGGAAATGGGAAAAAGTGCCTTTTGCATCAAAACATTAGTTGCTGAACATTGCTTACCCTCCAGAAGTAATACCCTGTGTCGCTTTAATTTGTATTAAACATTTCTCTTCCCCTGAGCTTCCTGTGCTTTCTCTGAGAGATCCATTTCTTGCTGTTTTTGTGTTTGTGATTTCATCCGGATTAGATGAGTTGTCTTCATCTCTGCTACTTTCTATACATGCGGCTGAATGGGAGGTTTGTGTGTTGCGTGCTTGTAACCATCTGTTTACCTCTGCGAACCTGACCCCGTGGCTGAAACAAATTAATGTGCTTTCTACATAGAAATCACAGTTTTAGTCATGCATAGCTGAGAATTCAGACCTTACGTGATATAGACCATGAAGCTGACTGACCTAAAAGTGAGATTTAACAACTATGTGAACCTCAGAGAAAAGGAGCCTGTATTTGCCTTGTGAGTGGATCTGGAACCTCTTTGTAGACTTCACATAAAACCATGGTCTCTCAGAGGTTGGATTCCATTCCAGAAACATGACATATAAATAATTGGCATCTTATCTGTTTTTTTGTAGTCTGGCTGTTCGCAAATAATATTTGTACACTGTACTGTGTAGGTGATCTTAGTCTCTAACTCTGATGGTTCTGGACACCAATGCTACAAAATATAGTGTTGAAATAAATTCAATTTGACATGCCAAAAATCTATAAAAATTCCGTTTGTTTGTAGAATTGAAGTCGGAAGTTTACATACACTTAGGTTGGAGTCATCAAAATTCGTTTTTCAACCACTCCACAAATTTCTTGTAAACAAACTATAGTTTTGGCAAGTTGGTTAGGACATCTACTTTGTGCATGACACAAGTAATTTTTCCAACAATTGTTTACAGACATATTATTTCACTTATAATTCACTGTATCACAATTCCAGTGGGTCAGAAGTTTACATACACTAAGTTGACTGTGCCTTTAAACAGCTTGGAAAATTCCAGAAAATTATGTCATGGCTTTAGAAGCTTCTGATAGGCTAATTGACATCATTTGAGTCAATTGGAGGTGTACCTGTGGATGTATTTCAAGGCCTACCTTCAAACTCAGTGCCTCTTTGCTTGACATCATGGGAAAATCAAAGGAAATCAGCCAAGACCTCAGAAAACAAATTGTAGACCTCCACAAGTCTGGTTCATCCTTGGGAGCAATTTCCAAATGCCTGAAGGTACCACGTTCATCTGTACAAACAATAGTATGCAAGTATAAACACCTTGGGTCCATGCAGCCGTCATACCCTCAGGAAGGAGACGCATTCTGTCTCCAAGAGATGAATGTACTTTGGTACAAAAGTACAAATCAATCCCAGAACAACAGCAAAGGACCTTGTGAAGATGCTGGAGGAAACCGGTACAAAAGTATCTATATCCACAGTAAAATGAGTCCTATATCGACATAACCTGAAAGGCCCCTCAGCAAGGAAGAAACCACTGCTCCAAAACCGCCATAAAAAAGCCAAACCACGGTTTGCAACTGCACATGGGGACAAAGATCGTACTTTTTGGAGAAATGTCCTCTGGTCTGATGAAACAAAAAAATTGAACTGTTTGGCCATAATGACCATCGTTATGTTTGAAGGAAGAAGGGGGAGGCTTGCAAGCCGAAGAACACCATCCCAACCGTGAAGCACGGGGGTGGCAGCATCATGTTGTGGGGGTGCTTTGCTGTAGGAGGGACTGGTGCACTTCACAAACTAGATGGCATCATGAGGCTGGGAAAATGATGTGGCTATATTGAAGCAACATCTTAAGACATCAGTCAGGAAGTTAAAGGTTGGTCGCAAATGGGTCTTCCAAATGGACAGTGACCCCAAGCATACTTCCAAAGTTGTGGCAAAATGGCTTCAGGACAACAAAGAAGTTATTGGAGTGGCCATCACAAGGCCCTGACCTCAATCCTACAGAATGTTTGTTAGCGGAACTAAACAAGCGTGTGCGAGCAAGGAGGCCTATAAACCTGACTCAGTTACACCAGCTCAGTTACACCAGGAATGGGCCAAAATTCACCCAAATAATGGTGGGAAGCTTGTGGAAGGCTACCCGAAACATTTAAAGGCATTGTTACCAAATATTAATTGAGTATGTAAAATTCTGACCCACTGGGAATGTGATTTAAGAAATAAACGCTGAAATAAATCATTCTCTCTACTATTATTCTGACATTTCACATTCTTAAAATAAAGTGGTGATCCTAACTGACCTAAGACGGGGAATTTTTACTAGGTTTAAATGTCAGGAATTGTGAAAAACTGAGTTTAAATGTATTTGTCTAAGGTTTATGTAAACTTCTGACTTCAACTGTAAATATATTTTATTTAAATATTGTTTGCATTGTATTGTAGTATTATAGTGTCTTTGTACATGTACAGTATGTTCTGATAGTAACTTTTTATTTGAGGAAATAAGGAAAATATGGCCATCACTAGGGTTTTGGTGTAACGGGTGTCTAGTTCTTCCTCCTCCTCAGACGAGGAGAGGAGAGAAGGATCGGAGGACCAAAATGCAGCGGGTTGTGAATACATACTGAATTTATTGAAAGACGAAGACGAACACGAAAAACCACTTGGAAAATTACAAAACAAATAAACCATGTAGACTGACCTAAAACATGAGAACTTACATGTAACACGAAGAACGCACGAACAGGTACAGACTACAACAAACGAACGAACAAACAAACAAACAAACCGAAACAGTCCCGTGTGGTGCATAGACACAGACACGGAAGACAATCACCCACAAACAAACAGTGTGAACAGCCAACCTATATATGATTCTCAATCAGAGGAAAAGTCAAACACCTGTCTCTGATTGAGAACCATATAAGGCTAATT
Organism: Salvelinus fontinalis; assembly: GCF_029448725.1. Taxonomy (NCBI): domain Eukaryota; kingdom Metazoa; phylum Chordata; class Actinopteri; order Salmoniformes; family Salmonidae; genus Salvelinus; species Salvelinus fontinalis. The sequence continues at coordinate 45,192,893 of NC_074667.1, read as the reverse complement.
ACCAACCACCTAAACATAGAAACACAAAACATAGAATGCCCACCCCAACTCACGCCCTGACCAACTAAACACATACAAAAATAACATAAAACAGGTCAGGAACGTGACAATTGGTCTACAGTTCTTTACCTTCAACCAGAATTTTAGCAGAATGAGTCATTAATCAACTCAACATGCAGATAGATTGTACGCCATGTAGGAATTTCCACATCAACCAAATACATATTTTGTACCATCTACGTTCTGATATTTTGTTTGATCAAATGTCTGCCAAATGCTACACAGCAGAGTATAATGCCATATCTGTCATCATTCTTCCTTTTTAAATTGTTTCTCTGCATTCTACTATTGCTTAGAGATGGTTATACACAACCTTAGCATACCTCATAATATGACAGTAAATGTATTATCATTTAAAATAAACACTCTACTCAACCAATTCACTAAACTGCACCACTAAAGGAGCGCTGTAGTGTAGACAGAGAGGGAATTTCGTTTGTCTGAATAACTGCTAGGGCCAGGGCCATCCTGTATATTTCCAACATGTCTCTAGGACCATGGGACAAGAATGGTATTTTATGTATCTTCTGTCATTTTGTCCTGTTTTTCAGTGTTATAACATTACAAGAAGTACATAAATTCAGCACTTCAGAAATCACCAATATTGTGTAATTCCAGTTGTTGTCAGCTGTAGTTTGTTTCTTAATTTCTATGTTAGAGGACATGTACAGTGGGCAGACTGGGATAAGAAAGCGGCCCTGGCATTTCTAACACACCGGTCCATTTATTTCCTTGAGACCCCCAAGTTCGATAGGCCCACTGGGCTAGAAATGGACCAGCCCATCTGGCATTTTCATGAAATGCCAGGTGGCCAGTCCGTCCCTGGGGAAATCCATTATTCATAACACCCCACAGTCATATTCTTAAAGTCACAGACATATTTTGGATGACAGATGTACTTTATACAAGCTATACCAATATCTAAGGTCTCTATTGATTAGTAAAATGTACAGAAATGTGGAGGTATTTAACAGATATAAAATATGAAAGAACATATAAGTTATAGTATACTTTTCATGCCAAATTTCATATTTTGAATAAAAAGATTCACTATGAATTAACCCTTCATTCATTAATTAATCATTGACATTGGAGTCATGTAATTACCCAGTTGACAATTGATGTTACTTCGGATATTCCTTGTGGGAAATGTATACATTTGTTGACATGGACATTTAATGTATGGCTCCTCCTTGTAATCATCAACATGGACATTATCATAGACTTGGGCCTGGTGAGATAAGCCAGAGTGGAAACCAGTGTTATAGTTTAATTTATGACCCTTGAGTCAAGCCAGATTAGGCCTGATTGGATTGCTAGTGCCATATATGACCTACAATCTGTGCTCCACTTGTATTGGCAGGCGGATGGGTCAGCGATCTCCCTGGGCAAAGGTTTCCATGGGAACGACCTCTGGCTCCTCCAGTCTGATGTTTTGCAACCCTCACTCATCTTGAGGCAGGGATTCCTTTATTTCAGTCCCATATTCTTCTGCTCTATTTCCTCACTCTTCTCTACAGTTTCAGCTCCCTCTGCTTTACCACAAACACGTTCATACACACAAGCACATGCACTAACGCGCGCACACACAAACACACTACTCATTCCATTGGTTTTGTTATACCTCAGTTCTCCTATAGAGCTTTTATTTTTCCTTCTTCACTATGCGGCCACTGTCTGCCGTGCTAATGCAATTAATCGTCCTACTTTGCCCACCCAATCTCCCTTGTCACGCTTTGGACTATTCAGAAACAGCATGCACAGTCAAAAAGATGACTGCTGTCATGTTTGGTCAATCTGTATTTTTTGAACAGACTTGGTCCCTTCGTTCCACTATTAGGGAAGATATAAAAATTATTGTATGCTGTGATGGTTATCTCCATCCACTGTAAATAATGCTTTGTGTGCATACTTTAAGTGGTGCTTTTACTTAATGAACATCCATATACTGTTCAGTACTTTTTGTTATTGGTCATCTTATTATTCTGTTTTAAAACAGTCAAACCACAGCATTCCCCTTTTGCTTGTTAACATAAATAGATATGAATTAACACTTTTGACTCAGGCGATTTTCATCTGTCAATTTGGAAATTCATATCCAGAATGTAAGTGATGAGCAATGAGAGACCAAAGCCCTTAAAAAGCCCTTGATTGGTGAAATAATCTGATGTCAATCATTGATATTGGGCATTGATAAATGTCCACACAAGTGTCTCATTGGTTTATTGCCATTTATCAATTATCAATATTATGTATAGGGCTATGCTCTCCTCACATGATATTTGCTCTACACGCAAGCAGTCCACCTGTAATAGGATTCCTGTAATTTACCCTGGGCTGTGATACATTTCTCTTTATGGCAAACTGGCTCGACAAATCACCTCAGACATCTAGGACAGATCCACAGTTAGCACGTTACAAGGTATCTAAACTTTTCTTTTAATTCGGGAAATAAATACTTTTTATGATTATAGCACTGTCATGCCTGCCCATGCAATGGATGCCTCATAAGATGGTGGATTGTAATGTGCTCACTGTCACCTTCAATGAATTAACTTTGGAGCTGGGTGAGAGGTTAGAGGTCAGGTGTGAGGCACCACCAGGATCAGGACGCTTAGCATAACTGTACTACACACTGTTAAGTAATGAGGGATTTTCCCTGGCCTGGCCTCACAACCAACTAGCCTGGTGGCGGGGGAAGGACTGGCCCACTACTGTATAGCACACCCAGTTAGCCAGCACTTGGGGGACACCAAAAATCAACATGCAGGGAATCCTCTTAGCATTAATGTCCTGTTTACACACCTCCAGAGAAAGAGACACAGACAGAGAGCGAGGTACAGAGAGATGCTTTGTGAGAGTGAAAGAGGTGTCCTAAGCTGTGGTCCATCAATGACCAAATGTTCAGCTTCTATTTCTGATCAACTGTGTGGCCTCATTACCTTTTGACCTCCTGTGTTTTGCATAACTGATACAGTGGGGGAATCCTTGCCTGCCTGTGACTTGCTGCTCTATGTATAGGGCTACGTCAGAGCGATATCATCAACAAATCATTGATTTATGTGGGTGTTGCTGTATCAATTAGGATTAATCTTATTGCGAACGTTAAAACCCTGCAGCCCATGATTGATAGCAGCCATGTTAAATACTGTCTGTGAATGTCATTTGAATAATTTTTACGGGTAGCAATTTCTTTTTTCAATGCCGTTTACATTTACATGGCATTCAGAAAATATTCACACCCATTGACTTTTTCCACAATTTGTTGTGTCACAGTCTAAATTTGTGTCTGGCCTACACACAATACCCCATGATGTCAAAGTGGATTTATGTTTATAGAAAGTTTGACAAATTCATTTGGAAAAATGAAAAACTGAAATGTCTTGTTATGGCAAGCCTAAATAAATTCAGGAGTAAAAATTTGCTTAACAAGTCACATTACAAGTTTCATGTGCAATAATAGTGTTTAACATGATTTTTGAATGATATACCTCATCGCTGTACCCCACACATACAATTATCTGTAAGGTCCCTCAGTCGAGCAGTGAATTTCAAACATAGATTCAACGACAAAGACCAGGGAGGTTTTCCAATGCCTCGCAAAGAAGGGCACCTATTGGTAGACTTTGTAAAAAAAAAAAAAAAAAAAGCTGACATATCCCTTTGAGCATGGTGAAGTTATTAATTACACTTTTTATTAAATCAATACACCCAGTCACTACAAAGATACAGGAGTCCTTCTTAACTCAGTTTCCAGAGAAAAAGGAAACCGCTCAAGGATTTCACCATGAGGCCACTGGTGACTTTAAAACTGTTACCAAGTATAATGGCTGTGATAGGAGAACACTGAGGATGGATCAACAATTTTGTAGTTTCTCCACAATACTAACCTAATTGACAGAGTGAAAAGAAGGAAGCCTGTACAGAATCAAAAATATTCCAAAACATGTATCCTGTTTGAGATAAGCCACTAAAGTAAAACTGCAAAAAATGTTGCTTAAGAAATTAACTTTATGTCCTGAATACAAAACATTATGTTTGGGGCAAATCCAACACAACACATTACTGAGTATTACTCTTTATATTTTCAAGCATGGTGGTGGATGCATCATGTTATGGGTATGCTTGTGATTGGCAAGGACTGGGGAGTTTTTTAGGATAAAAACAAACAGAAGAGAGCTAAGCACAGAAAAATTCCTAGAGGTGAACCTGGTTCAGTCTGCTTTCCAACAGACACTGGGAGACAAATTACCTTTCCAGCAGGACAATACCCCAAAACACAAGGCCAAATATACACTAAAGTTGCTTACCAAGACAACATTGAATGTTCCTGAGTGACCTAGTTACAGTTTTAACTTAAACCAGATCGAACATCTATGGCAACACTTGAAAATGGCTTTCTAGCAATGATCAACAACCAACTTGACAGATCTTGAATAATTTTTTCAAGAATAATGTGCAAATATTGTACAATCGAGGGGTTTGTACTTACCCAGAAAGACTCACAGCTGTATTCGCTGCCAAAGGTGCTTCTACAAAGTATCGACTCAGGTGTGTGAATACTTATGTAGATTAGATATTTATGAATTTAATGTTCAATACATTTGCCAAAATGTCAAAAAACATGTTTTCAGTTTGTCATTGTGGGGTATTGTGTGTAGATGGGTGATGAAATTTTTTTAATACTTTTTTAATTCCGGCTGTAAGAGAACAAAATGTGGAATAAGTCAAGGGGTATGAATACCTTCTGAAGGCACTGTATTATTGTGATAAAATTTGCTTTATAGCTCCTAAAGTGCCTACACCATTCGGGCCTGTCCCCTTCCATAAACAAATAAAAATGCTGGCTATACTCTGTACACTCTGCTAGGTAAGTTCCCTGAGAACATCCACGGTGTATCAACTCAACACACATCAATAATTACATTTAGATTAACACCTCTTTTCACCACTGCCATTATACTTTCATACCTCTAAGGATCTTTTCACCTCATTCATGTAGTCGTCCTCAGTTGATTCAGCCAAATAATCCAATTAAACATAGCCAAGGCTTTTGGCCCATGTGATTAAACCTGGACCAATTGACTTGGGTTCAATTCGGTTTTTGGCAATGGGTAAAGGAACACACTGGGCAGATGACTGTGGAGGATAAGCACTAACTATCTCCTTCACTCAGTGTGCTAGTATCAACACTCCCTATATATTGTACCAACTAGGAATTTAGTAGTCAATACTTAACACTACAGTTTGATGAATACTGTTTGGTATATGTCTGATTGGACTGCATGTTAGACATCAATCTTTGACTTTCACTAACACCAACACTGACAAGGTATGGATCTTCATATGTTTTTATTGTATCCAGTACTAGGCCAAGTCCTAGTTAGCCTGCTAAGTGTGGTATGGAGGAGCGAGGTTAATCCACAGGCACATGGTATCTCCAGATTAGAGGGCCCTGTAGATCTTCTC